>NW_026944042.1:120344-417678 GCF_033296635.1 Dichotomopilus funicola
GTAATAATGACACCTTTAGGTGTCTTGATTATATATGTGCTGAAGAGGCTCAACACGGCGAATGAGTCGGCCAGCCTGCTGGTTTGATGGGGGTACTGGTTCGTGTGAACACCCTAACCCTGAATCTTGAATTACAAAGAACCTGTAATCAGTTTACACAGCACAATGCACTCAGACAGCGTTGCGTGAGCCGAAATGTTCTCTGCTTCAAACCTTGCGCAGTTTGAAATGGACTCTATTTCTCTTCTAATCAAGCTCAATGCCTCAGTTATTTTCCCCTATTTTTGTAGGTGTTTTGTTTCCTTGACCGCTGCACGAACATGATGAGATAAAGAGTGGAGCGATCGGTGATGACGTTGAATCCAACGGCCGTCTGCCACAGCGTCGAACAGGGGTCTTGGCGAGATTTCTTCCCCAATCTCTCTCTGCTTCATATTGGTGCAAACCTGAAGCGATCGTCGGTGCCGCAGGGGAGATCCTCGGCCCCGTTGTCTTTGTGCCTTTCTCCTGTTGGACACGGGCTGATAAGTTTCCTGCCGGTTAGGTATCACTCTTCCTTTGGGACCGCAGCTTGCAACCCTCGGTTTCAATTCCTCCTTCGCGAAGCCGACCGAGCGACCCGACGTCTCCGATCACGAAAGTCGCACTCATCGAGAGATTTAAAGGGCCACAAACCGTGGCCCGCCTTGGCCAATTCAACGGCATCGCGATCTATGAGATAGTCCCTTGCTTCGAACGAGCCTCAATGGCGTCACCAAACGAACACGAACACCCCCCACAACGGCCGGCGCAACGGGAACAACCACCAGAGTCCCCGCGCAATGGCGACGATGGCGCTGGGGGCTCAGGGCAGGAAAGCACACTCGATAATGCTTTTGGCCTCGCACCCCAGCAAACTAAACACCAACGACCGGCCCTTTTCTCAGACGACTACAATGACGGCAACGACAACGCCTCCTTAACCTCAATTCCTTCCAATACCGCCTCTTCCGAAGCCGTAACCTCCCCGAGCGCCTCCATCCCCCCATACTGGTCGCACTCGCGCGCCGAACAGCAACAAGGCCAACTACGACCACAGACGTTGGGGCACTCGCGCGTGGTCTCTAGCGCTTCGGTCGAATCCGTGCTACCCCCGGGCGCCATCACACTACAAGACAACGAACGCGATGACGAAGACGAAGAAGGGGACGGGAATGGGGATGGCGTCAATGGCAACGGGACCGGGCGCGGAGCGGAGAGCGCCGGTCGACGGAGTAACAGTAGCGAGTTGTACGGGCGGGACCGCAACCGGGCGTGCTGGGCGCGCAGTGTGCGGGTGACGGACCATGTTATGGTCAATGGGAGCACGACGAATATCGGGGCGTTTATAGTGTGGAATATACGGGTCGAAACGTTGAATGTATGGCTTCTCACCCGTCCGACCAAGCCTACCCACCCCTCCCCTCTCCCTGGACCTTCTAAGGTAGCAAAAATAAGGGGAAACGGAGTCGCTAACGTGGACCTTTTCCGGGTTAGGGCTCTTACATGAACATCTGCAAGCGCTACTCCGAGTTCGACGATCTCCGCCACCGGTTGGTTCAAACCTTTCCGAATTTTGAGGCGGCGGTGCCGGCGCTGCCGCCGAAGAGTGTGTTGAAGCGTTTCCAGCCGCGCTTTCTTGAGAAGCGGCGGGCCGGGTTGCAGTATTTCTTGAAGTAGGTCGCTTTTCGTTCTCAACACACTCTGCTGTGTACCCAGGTATAACGATTCTTCGTTGCTCATTGCTGACTGCTAACCCTCGCTGTCTCAAGCTGCATCCTCCTCAACCCTGAGTTCTCTGGTTCTCCTGTGCTCAAGGAGTTTCTTTTCTGATGATGACCATGCCGGGTCCGCGTGTAATGGTATTTTCATGCGTGCTCCTTTCTATTTAGCAACGAAGCCACGACTCGCAGAGTAATGATTAATATTGGATAATGACCACATACACACACACATATACGTCCCTAAGTAGGGAAGGATATGAATACCGGGTTAGCGGTCCGTGTTTTCCTTGCTCTTAGTTTATTAGTGAGGGTGTAAGGCAAGAAAAATACACCCCTTGTGTTCGGAGGGAACCTCTGGAGTCTACCCCGTCCCATATACATTACAAATCCAGAATATTTTTTGCCTCGTCGAATAATCGACTCTTAGTGCCATTGTGGGGCCCGAGGCAAACAAAGAACGCCGCGCTCCAATGCAAACATGAACCCAAATGCCCCCTGGCCTAGGAATTAGCCTCGCCGTGCCACTCATGAGTGCAAGCAACAGCCCCAGCCGGGGCCGGTTTTTCTTCTATTGAGCCCTCCACCCCTTTTTCGCATCCTTTGTCGAGGTCCTTGAGACCCGGCACTCTTCTGAAACCCCCAAAACACAGTGTAGTTTTCTTTCATTGGGTATCCTTCGTAAATCAATCCACCTTGCGTCCGTTCAAAGCCGCTTTGTTCTGCTTCTGCTTCTCGTGCGGGATTGTGAGACAGTTGATGCCCAGGAAACGGCAGATGCTCGTCGTGACAAGCCAAGCCCAGCGGAAGTAAACGACGGCGGAAAAGATGAGGTAGCCGAGTAGGTACAGGTACTCAAACTCGGCAGAGACGGCGGGTAGGCCGATGAGCGGTAGGTTGGCGAGCACGGCGCCGCCGACAAGGGGCCAGAGCATGACGGTCCAGTACGGGAAGGGTTGGCGCGTCAGGTGGGCGAGGATCATCTTGGTGGTCATGCGGCCAAAGACGAAGCTCATGATGATGCAGAACAGCACTAGGTGGTTCTCGGAGCAGAGAGTTGAGTAGGGCGAGTAGAGCCAGGCGCCCGTGGAGAGGGTGAAGACGGCCATGGGCGTCCACTCGAGAAACACGGGGGCCACGGGCAGACCTTTGGCGCGGCGCGCCTTGACCACGTGATAAATACAGAACGGGATGTGAGTGAAGAGAAGCGACAAGACGATGACAGTCACCCAGAGATCCCGGATTGTGAGGCTCTCGAGCAGCTCGTCGGACAGGCCAAAGGCACTGAGTATTGAGGCACGTGAGCCCAGGAGGTCGGCGAGGGGTTCCGTCCAGATGCCCGGGCCATAATATCCGGAGAGAATCATGAAGGTGCATGCAAGCAGCAGCCCTTCGGTTGGACCGTTGATGACGCCGAGGTAGAGCGTGTGGGTGTGGTAGGTCTCCCATGTAGAGAAGAACATGGGTAGACACGGGCAAAGTGCGGTAAATACGCCCGCCTTTGAGGTCCCCAGACCCATGGCCGCCGTCTCGAGCAGGCTGGCGAGCGTGCAGTTGAGGCTATCGATACCGTGGTCGAAGAGTTCTCCGAGGCCGCTCGAGGTGCCGGTGCGGCGAGCTTGCTTGCCGTCGACATTGTCAAAGGTCTGGTACATGAAGAGCCCGAAGGCGAAGCTGTAGTACACCCATGGTGGTGCCTGTTCAAGGTTAGCCGGAAGCTGCCCAGTTGCAGTGGTGCTGGGGGGTGGTATTATGCTCACTGGTCCTTCAAGATCCGGCATCATGACCACCAGCAGGCCGATGTTGAACAAGATGCACATGAAACCCAGTAGGGTCACCATATTGGGTGCGAGCCATAGCGGTAATAGCTCGACGAAGGTATTCCACTGTATCCCCAATCTTAGCTAAGTTGTTCTTTTACTAGGCATTATGCCTGCGTGCAAGCAGCTTGTCGCGCGAAGCGCACGGTGGACAGGCGGGGCAAAAGTGCATACGTATGGCCTTAGAATGTAGTGCGATATCGGCGACTTGTCGACGGCCGAGTACTTGTAGCTCTTTAGGTGGATGAGGGCATCGTCTGATACGCACTCGGCGGCGGCTTTTTCTATTGGTTGGGCAGGTGAGCTGTCAGTACACAGGATCGTGGTGTTGGTGTATGTTGCTTGCGATGTACCGGCGTCTGTTCATGGGAGGGAGAACGGTAGTGTGGGGCCAATCGACGTACTGCTGTTGTTAGGAGCCATAGCAGGCTCTCGGCTGGAGGGCGCGAAACAGCGTTTGCTTGCCGATGGGAAGTGTTGTTTTCGTTAGGTACGATCGATGGGAGGCTATTCGTGTGGTTTAACAAGTGTTGGGTGGTTTGGAGGATATTGCGCCGCACTGGGAGAATTCTGAGAACAGGAATCTCAGTGGGGACAAAGAGGACGGCCCAGGGAAATGAAAAAAAGGGTTAGTTAGAGCCACCGAGGTTGACCGGCGGCAGCGCAGAAACTGAGGTGTTTGTTTCGTATTTATGACAGTAGTGGAAGTGACGCCGAAGGTCTCATGCATCTGCTAATGCTGTAACAGACACGCAATTTTTCTTCAGGTCCCCTTTTTCTCGCGTCTTTGCTCGAGTTGTTGAGACAAAAGCTGGCTGGCGCATTGCGAATCAAATCCCAACACACAAGCTTTCCCCGGTTGGCGACCCGAGGATCCACACCTACCGCGTCCAATTCTACCGACACGTGAAAGTGCGGCTGGCGGTGAAGCTGTGGTTCATTGGCCACTTGAGATCCTCAGCCATCCGAGGGAAAGTTGAGAAAACACGCTATGCAGCTAGGAAAACTATTTTGAGGCTCCCGGCGTTTAAACTAAGGAAGAACTTTAGGAGATTCGATCGACTGTGTACGACCTATGTAAGGAACCCACTGGCCAGGAACAACATTGAGATCAGATGGCGATGGTATGTACCCAATGAAGAGCAGGCAGGATATCAGATGAAGCACACGAGACGATGGTTCACGGTTGACAGACGGGACGTTGCATGCCTGTCAAATTTAGTGCAGATGAAATTACCGTACCCCCTAACAACGCTGAAGAATCGAAATACAAGAGCTGCGCTGACGAAAACCTCAATTTTGAGCCACTAATGCAACAATTACCCAGTCCCAAGAATGCGTGACCCGACCCATCATATGATCGGCCCATAAAAGAATAAACCCAATTAACAGTGTTTCCAGAGCCGGTTGGCGACTGACTCCCTCAACGCCCCGGCCCCACCAACTAGGACATTGGTGTTTTGCAACACCGAGACGGTCAGATTTACCCCGGATCTTCAAATTAACCACCACCCCACCTTGGCAACACAACATTCAACGTCACCGCCACGACTATTACCACACTTCGCTCATCGGGTGAACTTTAAAGCACCAGAGCGAACCCCGCAAACAAACCGCCAGCAACCATGGCCAAGCCGTAGGAGTCGCCGAATCGAAGAGCACCAGCTGCGTTGCCGTTGCCGCCATTGCCCTGGGAGTCATCGCCGGAGCCGTCGCCGAAGCCGTCGAAGGCCTGGCCATCGGGAGAAGGGGTGGACGTGGACGTCGCCGAGGCAGTGGGCGAGACGGTCGTCGAGGTGGCGTTGGAGTGGGGCCTCTGGGCGCCGCATGGGTGCTTCTCACGGCACTCGGACGCGCAGGTGTTGTCGTTGCCACATGCTGTCACGCACTGGTTGCCCCACTCAGTGCAGACGTAGTAAGGGAGTGTGAGAGTGTATTCGGTCACGTTGGGTTGCTTGCCGTCGCTGCAGACACAACCGTAAGTTAGGGAGTCCTAGGCAACGAGGAACATAAATTGTTAGTTATTGGGGGTCTTAGAGGTAGAGAGGAGCCGTTTAACAACATGTGGGTTCGGGAGTCAAACTTACGGGATCGCAAGTGTTCACCTGCGGTGACCCAGTCGAGGTCTCAAGGCAGATAGGCCGGCACATGCTCAACTGGTCGTTGCACCATGCCTCTGTTCCACTCTGTTAGTGACTATGCTTCATAGTATTACCATCTTTTCTCGAGTCAAATCGAATGGGGATATCCTACTCCTCAAACTCTCGGAAACAGAATCAGGGTTGATAACGTAGTCAGCCGAAACGGCGACGACGCTGACAAGCGCCAGAAGCGTTGTTCGCAAGGAGATCATGTTGGGTAACTGTAAGGTGGATAGGCTCGTCTGTGATGGGAGTCGCGTCGAGCTGATTGTAAAGGGAAGAGGTTGATGGGTAGGATAACGAAAGTTGGTGACTATTAACGAATGTTATGGTCAGCAGCTCGGACACCTCAGGCTTGCGTCGACAAGGGCGCAGAGACAATTGATTCCACAGTTGTCTGGAGAAGGAAGGGAGACAGGGAGGTAGCGGTCTGGGTGGTGAACTGACATTCGATGTCTCTCCGGACTCAGACCCTCGAAATAGGGGTGTTTGAGATTACACTATTGATTATGGAATGGTTCGTTGATTAGAGCAAAAAGAAACAAAGGCTGAATTCACACGGAAACGAAGGCGAGAAGAAGGGGATTAAAAGGTCCCAGAACGAACGGTGTATGTATTAGTGTATTGTAAAACGAATGACGGTACGACGCGCCGGGGGAAGCAATTCAGGATGATGATGAGAACGGCGCAGGAAGCAGAGAACAAAACGGGCATGCTACGATAAAATGCGACCGGAATCTCCAGCGACCCCGGATCCAAAGTGGGCGCCATGGGAAGCTCCCGAGGGCCCCGGGCTGCACTGGATTGGCCAGATACAACACCTTCATCAGGAAGGCGCACTCGTGATAGGCCGGAGCTCACCACCCCAGCTCGTTTCGCCGTGTTCGTTCCGACCGCCGCAGGGATCAGCCCAAGTTTGTCGGCGGAGAAGATCACTGAGGCGCTGCGCCTTCACGCGTTGCAGCGTTGCAAACTTGCCTGGAATGAAACCTCCGTCTGTTGTGAATTAGGATCTTGGGATTCCGGAGGACGGGAGGCTTTGGCCGCCAGAGCGGCGTTTGCGGCGTGGCCTGACCGTCTCTGTCTCGGACGGTTGGAAGACAGTCCGATTTTCTCGAGGGCTGGCTGGGAAAACAAGACATGTTTTGTTCCTGGTACGCCCGGGATGGGAGGAAAGCAAGGTGACGGCGGAAAGACCTAACATGAAGGAAACAACCCAGGGGCGATCAAGCCTGCTTCGTACTCCACCGTGTTTACATGGTATGCATTGAGGAAAACGGGCGCTCATCCGATAACTCGACGGGTCCGTTCCATGAATGGATTGTCTTGCTCACGCTCACTCATCCGGCTGCCTATGCGGCGTCCCCAACTCCCCGTCCATCCGTGCCTCTCGCGCCGGCTCGGAATACACAGTACTTTCAGATCGCCCCCATCCAGAGGGATGCTATCTGAGGCACGCTAAGGTAGGTAGAAAAGTTCACATTCCTGTCGCGAGTGCATCTGTCGTCCACGAAGAGACCGGCGGCGCCAGATGAGCTGCCCTTTTTGGTGCTCCTGGCGTCGTTATTTTTGATATCTCGGCTGGCGGGGGTCGCGTGCAGCATTGCATACGAGGAATTGGAACCCGCCAGGACGGAGCCCAACTGCTTTGGTACGGTTGCTGTTGAAATGGATTTGCCCCAAAACCTCGTATTCCCTTGGCATTTGTCTTCGCTGCTTACCACCCATCCTCTACACTCCAAGCGCGCATCTCTCTCGACAACTCGCCTCACCATATCGCCAAATATATCCAAACTGATGTCTGTCGTTGGGTGGTGGCGAAGACGGGATGCGGCTTCCCCACACCGGGAATCCCAAACGGCCCCTCAGGCGGCCTGCAGTCGAGCGGACGAAACAGCCAATCGAGATTTCCGTCCTCAAGTTGAATTGAAGGACCAAAGGACGGACGATCCGCGTGAGCTCGGGCCCTGGGGGCTTTTCACACCTCCACGACTCCGTAACGTTACTTTGTTTCTCTCTTTTGTTCATCCTAACTGAATGATGTGCCGGCAAAAATTCAAAATAGTAAACGAGTTGTTTGTTTTGTTGAGTTACTGCGCGCGGCCCAGCGAGAAGGGATTGACCGGGTGGAGACGCAGGGTGTACACTAAAAGTAAACATTCCCACTAGACAGAGCTGGGGATCCAAGTAAATACTGGCGCTCACACACCTATATTAAATAGTACTCCCAGACGACCACAATGAAGGAGAAAATATGGTGACCGACCGACGCTTTTCATGGAGGCCCGGCTCCGTAATTACTCTTGTTTCCTCTAAGAATTCTAAAGCCACAATGGGCGAATTGATGTCCGCGTCGAGCACCTTACTGCCAATTCTTGGCTACTAGTCTTTTTATAACCAAGACAATGCGATTTCAGCCACATGAATAATTAACACGGTTGGAGAATGCCAAACATCAACCGATATATAAATGCCTTCTTCAACATCTTTGTTTTGGTGTTCTCGAGCGTTGCTGAAACGGATCGCAAGCGGAAGTCTAGTCTAGCTTAATCAGGTCTAGTGTGTAGCTGTGAGGGATCCACAATTGGAGAGAGTGGTCAGAGCTTCTTGGCATCGCGGGCTTGCGATGCATGGACCGAACAAGTGTCCAGAGCTTCGGGAACAACCGACAGCCTTGGCCCATCTGGTCGCTGCTCTCACAACCGACACGCAGATTCACCACGACAATCGCCCACGATGAGGTTCACCCAGTCAATTGCACCGGCGTTTCTTTTACTAGCGACGGGGTTTTCCCACGCAGCCTCCACTTGGGGGTTCGACGACGGAAATGTTCAGATTGCGGCTAAGAAGTCGGGCGAGTCTATCAAGGAAAAGTACATAGCGCTGTGCCAACACACCGAGGGGAATCGCATCCACTGACAAGAGCATTTTTTTTCGCAGGCTTACCTCGAAGAACCCTCTGCCGAACCCGGTGACCTTGGGCAACACCGATACGCTCAAGTTGATCTTAACTGCGACGGATAATGGGAAAGGGAAGCGGCCGCACCAAGCGTTCCTTGTGTTGCAGGAGCCCGAGTCGGGGCTTGAGGCGCCCTTCCCATTGACCGTCAAGGAGAGCGGAAAGGCAGCTGTGCAGTTGGTAAGGGCTCGGTCACATGGGACAGGAGAACATAGATGGACCGTCGTGCTAATGCTGGTGCAACAGTCGCAAAAAGACCTTCCCACCCAGTTCCGCGTCGCTACCAAGCCATTGAAAGCCTCGGTTGTGCTCGCCTCTTTTGGATCTTCCGAAGGATTCAACGCCCCCGTTTTCGAAATCAAAATCGACCAAGATACAAACGCGGCGGCTCCCAGCTATGAAAAGCCCCTCCGCTACGGCAAGCAGCCCGAGATCCACCACATCTTCCGCCCAGACCCGAAGAGCCCGCCAAAGATCATCTCGCTCATCTTCGGGTTGGCCGTGATTGCTACGCTTCCGGCACTTCTTATCGTCGTAAGTCATACACCCGTACATCGTGAACCGAGGATCATGCTAATTGTCCCCAGTGGGTTACACTCGGCGGAAACGTCAACCACCTGTCGAAGGCTATTGGGACAGCGCCCTTCTCTCATGCCGCTTTCTTTGGGTCAATCGTGGCTATGGAGTTTGTTTTCTTCCTGTATTACACCAGCTGGAATCTATTCCAAGTACTGCCGGTTATGGGGCTCGTCGCCGCGGTGTCGGTGCTCAGCGGGACTAAGGCGCTGGGTGAGGTTCAGTCGCGGAGACTCGCGGGGGAACGTTGAGTAAAGGGTACTCAGCGTCAAAAAGGAGCAGCTGAATTTAGTCGGGTCGGTTTGGGGCCATTCTCTTGAAGGTTGAATGTCCTCTGACTTTTGTTTGATAAAAACCCGGACATGATCTGTATTATCTGTGATATGAACACAAAACAAGGTTAATAGAACTGGCCGATGTTATGACGTCCCCATTTGTAGTCGACCATTCGGGCTCCCCTTGACACAACTACTATATAATAGAATTTAGAATATGGTAAATACGGTACTTGGTTTGGGATAATGTTAGAAATGGTTCTAGGGGGAATTCACCAATCAGAGCCCACCTTGCGCTGCAGAGCCAGCCCCACCAACCCCAAAGCATTGCCCCACTTGAGTATTTTGACCCCTGCATGTAAACAAATCGGATTCCCGATCGCGTCCCTTCACTGCCAGTGACGAGGAACACGTCTGCCACAACCAATTCGCGACTCCGTCTCCCACCACCGACGCGCTGCATTCCAAGGGTGACTTTGCTCGGCGAGCCATGCACCTTTTGTTTACAGCTGGCATCGAACGCCTTGTCCCTTCCTATATTTCAGCCTGCAGCTATCAGAGTCAACGTCTATCTACACCGACGTTACTCCATCCGTACCGACTCGGTACCGTACACCTTGTCCGATACCCGCGGTTTCGCTTGCCTTGGTTGTGCTTGCTCTTGATCAACCGGTATCGCGCTCAACGCGCTCTCTTAGCTCGCCATGGACGTCAACAGCAATACCCGAGGCCACGCCACCAGCAGGCCCAAACATATTTCTAGGCTTAGAAAAGAAATGCTCCAACATCGTATGCACCAAAATCCCTTCAGCTCGCCCCCCTCGTCAACAGGTTCCCACGATACCGTCAGCACCACCACCGAAGAACTCTCGCAAAATCTCTCCGACTTTTCCTTCAGCCCGGACGGTGAAAGCACGCGCCGTTTCGGCGAAGACACGCAGAACCCATCGAAGAGGCACGCCTCACGGTCGGGACGCTTCGGGTATCAACCGATGGACACGGTCCTTAACACCTCCGCCATTGCCCGTACCTTTCCCGAGTGGACGGGTCTATTGACCAAGGATAACTTGAACTTCACCGAGACTCAGGACATGGCACCAGTACGGTCTGTCAGTGCCTTGACAGGCGGAAAAGAGAACATGCCGCCTGCTCAGCAACACAGGGGTGAGAACACATTTGACGATATGGCCGAGATGAAGAGGAAACGTTTTCGTTCCGATTTGCAGGCGCGAGTTGAGAACGAGTCGGATTGCTCGACCGTCCTGTCTCTTTCCCCGGCCCGGCCCATGTCGGCCTCACGCCGTTCTCGCTTTGCCTCCACCGAGGCAGATGTCGCAATGACGCCCGAGCCTGCCAAGCGCTCTCTCCAGGATATGGTTTCCAAGATTCGGACAGAAAAGCAAACCACGAAACATGACACAACCCCGAAAGGCTCGCCACTGGCCCGTGTTGTCCACGAAACTCCCGCCCCGACTCTTGGCCTCGACAATAGCCTGATCAGCCCGAACACCAAATCTTTCTTCTTGCCGTCTTTCCGACATCTCCCAGACTGGACTTCCGGTACTCTCAAGTTTAGCGCAATGAAGAACGGCGTCCCCGTCTTTGTGAAATCAGATAAATCTGGTGTCCGTCTTGACGCCTATGGAAGAAACCATGACGAAATCCGCACCGTTGGGATTAGCAAGGAGGATGAGGAAATCTTCGTTTCCATGGATAAGCTCCAGGAGGAAGTCCGCGAACTCAGCGACCACGACGCGATGCTCCAGCGGGAGGCCGAGAAGCTACAGCGCGAGGTAAATCTGCTGCAGGCCGAACTTAAGAGGCACAAGGCTCGAAAGCTCTCGGATAGTGCCCTTGGTTCCGAATCCGACGGCTCATTTAGGCGCAGCGCTGGCTATCAGAACGATCTGGAGTTTGAAGTCGCACAGCTCCGGGACCGTCTTGACAACCGACAGGTCGGTGTCAACGACATTCATGGCGCTGCCCTGGCTGCGGAGCGCGATGAGGCCCTACACCAAGCTTCCCTTGCCCGTGAGCGTGCCACCAAGCTCCAGGCGGAACTGGAAACTACCCAGAGGGACCTCGAATCATCCCTTCACCTGCTCCAAGAGAAGGAGGAGTTACAGCTCGAAAACGAGAACTTGTTGGCGGAGAATCAAACACTCAAGAGCCAGCGCGATTCAGCCCTGCAAAACAACAAGACTCTTACCGCGGAAAATGACAAACTGCGCCGAGAGCTTGGCGGAGTTCAGAAGGACATCCGCACAACTCGTGAGGAGCTTGCTTCGGTTCGTCAGCAGTACGAGGCTTTGCAAGAGGAGAAGCGGGACATTGCGCAGGACCACGCTAGCATGGAACGCAACAATGACAATTACTACAAGGAGAACAAGCAGCTTCAGGCCCAGGTTGCGGCTCGGGATCAACACATTGCCGATCTCCAGAAAGGGATCACTTCTCGCGACAAGATGCTCGACAACATTCAGGGTCTAACTACCAACACGGCTGTGCTTGAACTCAACGTCGAGTTGCAGGCTGAGGCTGAGCGACTCCAAGCGAAGGTGGAAGAGCAAGCGGCTGAGTTGCAACACAAGGGCGATGAGGCCGCTTCTAGGAACACCCGCATCCGGTCTCTCAAGGAGGAAAATCTGGACCTCTCCATCGAGAACGAGCGGCTCCGGGAGGAGAACACCCGTCTCCGCTCTGAGCACGGGGATGAGAGGCAGAAAACGGCTCGCCGTAGCGGCCCAGTTCTAAAGAACGTCTCCGAAGGCGATGCCGATGATTGCATTCGCTTTGATGATGATTTCAAGCAGAGAGAGTTGGCCCTCCAGAAGAAGCTGGAGCGCCGTGAAGCCGCGGTCCAAAAGGTCAAGCGCCTCTCGAGCAAGATCAGCGAGATTGCTGAACAGGAGTTCACCAAGCGGTTGACCAAGGTCACTCGCATCGTCGAGCCAAGAGACATGCCGGCCACCATTGACGAGACGACCGGCAACGTCGATGACGACCCGACGAGGGAGCTCCATTTCACGGAGGAGGACTCTGATTTTGCCAGTGTCATGGAGGGCGAAATTGTCAAACTGAGGCACGCCTATCAAGATCTTCAGAAGCGAGTGCAGCAGGACCTCGAGATCACAGATCATTCGCTTCCTTCGCTCGGCCCAGGGCTTCACAGGAGCAAATCCGACAGCGGTGTCACGCCGAAGACTACCCAGCAGAAGCCTCAGCTTCCCGGCATTCTCAAGAAGTCGAGTCAATTTGAGGACACCGGCCGGTTGAGTGTCAAGTCAGGGTTCAGCATGGCCAGTGAACAGTACACCGAGGACGAGGCTCTCGACACAGCCCACACCCGTCGGTCCTCTGTCGGCAATACCCGAGACATTACTCGCCCAGAGTCCCGCCTTCGCCGCAACTCGGGAGCGGGTCGTGATGCCACGGAGCCTAGTATAACCTCTGCATTCTTCATGCCTGACATAACACTGGACGGCCAGAAGCAGGGTACTGCCAAGGATGTGAGTCAACAACAACCACCTCTCCCCTCTCTCAGCAAGGATGCACGCCGCGTGTTGGACGGCATCTGCTCGCACAACTCAACCAACTGCAACATCTGCGTGCGGATTGCCGCCCACGGGGGCGAAAAATCTAGCTCCGCCACCACCAACGCTGCCTCGTCCAGCGCCAACAAGATTCTCATCACCGCCGAAGACGTCCGCCGCGGCAAGAAGGTCGTTTCCGCGGAAAAGCCGGTCCCCGTATCCGACCGCACCGCTGCCGAGCATCAACAGCAACAGCAACAACAACAACACCCAGACGACCCCACCGTCCGTCCCTCCATGGCCCCCGGCGAGGCTCTCGCCGTGCTTATCAAGGAGACCCAAGACGAGATCGACCACCTGCAGATCGAGCTGAAGCAACTCAACGAAGTCTACTTTGCACTAGACAAGTCCCTCGGCATGCGCGAGCGCCGCCGCGTCATGGGCGACATCAAGCGCCTGCAGGGCGAGCTCGAGGCCAAAAGTGGGCACCTGTACCGTCTGCACGACGTACTTGAGGGCCAGAAGCAGGCGGGCCAGCTGATGGTTGGGGACGGGGTCGATATTACGGTGTTGAGTGGGCTATTGAGGGCGGAGGTGGATGATGATGATGCGGCGGGGGACGGGCATGGGCAGAGGCAGGGGCATGGTGGGGATGAGATTACGACGGAGAACAGGGGGGAAGGGGCGTGGGAAGGCTTTGAGGAGTGATGTGGTTTATATTCGTGTTTTGTTCTCTTTGTTTTTTTCTACTTCTCTTTTCTGTGGGTTGTTATCGGGTTCATGACGATGCTTGTGCTGCTATGCGCCGCGCCGCGGCTGCGGTCTTGTTGGGAAGTACGGCTGAGGCGTTGTAACAGGTTCACACTACAGCTTCAGCTTGTGGGGGGCTGGGAGTATTGATAGGTTGGGATTTGGGAAATGATAGGTGTGTTGTTTTCAGCTTGATGTTATTTCTAGGTCTCGCACACAAGCACACGCGTCCGCATTGTTTCATCACTCCTGTTTAGGACGTAGGTTTGCATTCTGCAAGTTGGTTTGTGTTGGAGTAGTATACCGCATTTCGTCGTTTCTGGATGATCAGGTGTCAATGGCTGGGTGGGGTCAGCAGCCTTTGGTGTAAGTCAGTGTACTTCGTATCGTTCATAATTGTTGTTAGTTCACATCGCCACGGGTCTGAGAGACGAAGATGGATGACAGGGCAGCAGTTTGTTCTTCTCTGGCGTTGTCGTCTTGAAATTACTTGAAATTAGAAAGTCAGGAAAAGAAGAGCGACACGAATGAAGAACACAATTTGGTTTGATGAAAACTGTTTCCTTTTTTCTTTTTTCTGCCATCGTGATGGGTGAACGGCTCCCTGTTCTGGGTCAAGCCCCTTCCACGATAACTCGTTGTCAGATAGTTAGTTTGTTTCCAACTCAGGTCATTCAGCACAAATGTGCGCTGTGTGTGTGTGGTCTGGACGCATCGCCAGACGCCCTGCCTTGCCCGCCGACCTGGATGAGTAAGCCAGTGAGTGAGCAAAAGTCTGGTTTCTCCTTTTCTCTTCGGCGAGCTTCGGCTTCGGGGCTGACTAGCGAGCCAACGGGTTCCCCGAAGGGCGGGACTATCTATCGAATCAACCGAGAGAGCTTGGCCTTGCCAAGGGAGGACTTTTTGCTGTAATCACTTCTTTCGCATTTGCCGGCCCGAGGCTGTTTTGTGTACGTTATCGGCTTTTTGGTCATTTCGTTTGTCGTTTTTTCGCTTGTTGCCTTTTCTTTTTCCCTTGACCATGATTTGAAGCCAAACCACTTTTCGCTCCTTGTCTTGAATGTGATGAAGCGTGGCAAGTGACAGCCCAGTCTGATGTGTGGATATTTTGGCTATCCGTTGTACAAAGCAGGCCGGGCCGGATCGGGCTTTTGTTTTTAATTATTGGGGGGGGAACGGAACCGAGCCCAGGGAGCTGGACCCAGCCAAGCAACAAAGCATCCTTCCCGACTTTCTCGCCAGTCACCCCCGGCCCGATTCGTTTCGTTCGGGAGCAGGCATTTAACTTGTGGGAATGCGAATAGGTGACCGAAAACGGTCTGCAATAGGGAGCAGTCTGTTTCACGTTTTGTTCCTCAAACTGACCCCGAGAACAGATTACGGGATCTACAAGGCGTTCTTTTTTGGGGGCGTCCCAGCCGGGCTGACCCCATTTTCTTATTATCCAGATGCCGCCATGTAGGTGTTCATTTATACTGTGCGCAACATGTCGGCCCCTTCGGCAACCTTGCCATGGCGCTGGGACGAGACACCCGGGAACAGCGTTCCAGCACACAATCCGTCGGACTTAATCACCGCAAAGGCCGAACGAAGGCAGGTTGGGACGCGCAGGGTCAACGTTAGTTGGTTACGCAGTCCGTCCCGACGAGAGCGTGCGGCCTGCTTCCGCCGGCTTCCGCTCCCTGGGTTGTTCATCCGTCGAGGCCGAATGACGACGCCTTTTCTTTGCACCTTCCTTCTCTCCCACTAGACTGGTCAGTTCCATGTCTCATCCAGCACGGGCTCCCAGCCTTGCGTGTCGACCGAGCCATTCACATCCAAGATGCTTCGACAACGGGCCAAGTTGAAAATGTGACCTGTAACCTCCTCCTGCCCACCTGCTTGAAAAAGAGACGTAAGACGGCCCCCGAGACGCTCCATTGTCACAGCGAGTGTGGTCGGGTGTGGTGGGCAATGCGAGTTGGGCCAACGGCCCATCTTTGCCTCTGCACTACTACATAGTACAACACGCTGCACTACACACATGGGTCGGTCGGTCAACTGGCTTGGCTGTCCGGCTGTGAGCCAAGCGTGCTGTGTAGCGAGATGTGGTCCCCGCGAAAGGGTGAACAAACTTTATCTTGTTCGGGGAACTATATTTGGGGAGGGCAAGGGCAGGGTCCTGGGGCTTCAAGCCCCAAGAGAGGAGGGGGGCGGCGACCAAGGTGGGCCATTTCGATTGCCGTACCAGGGGATCCAGCCTCGGGGAGTGCCATGATGGATGCCGGTGCAGCCTGTGGGTGGGCCTTGCTTGTTGTCCGTTTTTTTTTCTTCATTTTTTTCCTGTGCACAAGAAAGTCTACTTATTAGTATGCAGGACGAAGTACATGTTAACAAGAAGAAGGGAAGAAAGACGGGGAGCACTGTGAGAGCTGCAGGTAGTTTGTGTGGCTTTCACTACGGTCCGGGATTGTCGTGCCATGTGGTGTGTTGCTTTGCTCTGTGAAAGGGCTCGGCGATCTCCCAAGAGGATCGAGTCCTTGCTCGGCTTGCCCCTCCTGGCCGGGAAAAGATTGTGTCCCGAGAAACAATTGCTGTGCTTTCTTATTCCCTTCTCTTGTTCCTGGCCTGGTCGATGCAGGACAACTCTCGAATGTAACGGTTTCGCACGATGTTGTACAACATACATACACTCCACTAGGCGCATAACCATTAGTAGGCTGTGGCCCCACGCCCTTAGCCAGTGCGACAAGGACAGAGCCTGTACAATCGCAGCTCGCCGGTGATCTGTTCAGGTGTCAAGCTTCGCCATGAGGGCCTTCCCCGTAGTGTCTACACTAGTGTAGCCGCCGGAGAGGAACGGCGCGAGTGGATGCGATTTTGTTCCACTTATTGACCCTCGCTTTCCCCCAGCTCCCTTGCCCGAGGCCTATCGGGGACTAGCCGAGCCTGAATCCGGAGGGAGATCTCCAAGACCCCGCATTAACTTGTCGTCTTGCAGCCGTGTCAAAAGGCCAACGACATGACACTGTGCGCCGTGTGGAATGCTTTGCACGGATGGAAGAACTCTCCCGGCCCGTTTTGAGTTTCTTTTCATCAGCGACCAGGACGGAAAGCCTGATGATAAATAAGAGTGTGTATGTACCAAGGTAACCGTGTGACGATGATCTTAAGAGATGAGACGAGGAAGAAAGTTGGAACGGAGCAAGCCCCGTGCCGGCCCCCCTTCTTCTACCCTGGACGCCCCCCTTCAGGGCTTCACTGTCGAGCAAGCAGCGGTTTGTTTCCAGCGCCTTGGGACTCCTCAAACTCGCAAGGGTTGGCTGCATCAACGGGCGACACCCTCGACCCTCCGCGGAGCCCCCACAGCATTCTTGGCAGCCAGTGATTGGGGACGCGGGGAATCATCATTTGGTGGAAGCAAATGCGAGATTGTGGCCGTGATACAACAAGGTCGCAACCAGGGGGTGCGTGTGGTTTGGCCGATTCAGGGCTGGACTCACCTTTTGCAGCAAACCTGGCGTGTGGGCGCACAGCTCATGCTCGTTGCCTCCCTCCATCCGCCTTCGCCCTCGCTGAACTCAGCGACCTGAGAAGCCAGAAGCCAGAAACCCAGGAGCCTGCCTGCAAGCTTGTCCTTGGGACAACTGCAACTTGCCGCCGCGCCGCACCAGATTGATCTCGCTGCTGCACCTCTGAGCCTGAAGCTTCCACCGCCATCTTCGGTGTGTGGGCACGTCCCCCAACTCGGAACCGTTTTCTCCTTCTCCCAACCGGCCGACCGACACACCGCCAACGACTCGATCGATCCGCACCAAAAGCAGGAAAGAAACAAAAGGGAAAAACCGGTCGACATGGCCTCCTCCAACATCGCACCAGCAGCTTCCTGCTTCGAATGCCGGCGACGCAAGCAAAAGGTAAAGAAAGGAAAAAAGACTTGCCCCCTAATCGCATGCAGGACCCACACTGCCACAACACCCGCACTCTTCGACTCTTACACACAGAACAACGGAGTTGACTCCGACGAACTGTCCTGGCTGACTGACGGGCTTGATCTAGTGCGACCGCAAGTTCCCTTGCAATCATTGTTTGAAGCGAGGAGTGTCGCATCTCTGCCGGCTGGAACCTAGGACAGCCGCCTCCAAAGCTTCGAGAGACGACCGCGCGCAAGACGGTCAAGTGAGGTAGGGTCATCCATCCCCGAACACAATTGAGGTCCCGTCGCGTCGCCACTAACCCCGTGCCTTTACGCTCACCCGCCCACAGCAGGTCGAGAAAACGTAGTCTCGACAGTTCAGACAGGGGCGACCCTTCTGACGAGGGTTCTGACCGCGATGATTCCGGCTCAGATATCGACGTGAGCGGCGCCTTGAACGGCCTGGGCTATCCATCCCATCACCACCACCTAGTGCTTGGTCAAGGTCCCGGCCCAAAGGTAAAGTCTATCTCCACCACCTCTCCTCACGCCCCTTCTCCTTTAGCTTGTGGGTCGGTGAGGGCCGTTGAGCCGACATGATATTAACTACCCCGCAGGCAGTCAGAGACACCGTAGAAAAGGTTGATGAAGAGCAATCTGAGGAGCTGAAGGACGCGCTGCAACTTCTACCGGAAAAGCGGTATACAGGTAAAATCCCAGACTCCCTTGTCTAACCAAGCATGCTCTTTCCCTCTTCTCGCTCCCCGGCATGAATTAACCCGTGTCAGACTGCCTTGTCGATAACTGGTTGAATGGCGCGAATCACCAGTACTACGCCTTGTACCCGCCCGAGTTTAGGACACAATACGATGGGTGGTGGACGGCCCCGCGAAACAAGGCCACGCCTGAACTTACCAGTCTGATCCTACGCGTGTGTGCTTGCTCGCTCCATTTTATCATTGACGACAATGTCCGAGTACGACTCGAGCGGGAGCTCAACACCGACGTCCTGACGCTCGCAGACCGCATGCACGCCGCCGCCGAGAAGCTCAGCACCACCATCCCCCCGGGTAAGGGCGGGCTCGTCAACGTTCAACAGCTCTTTCTTACCGCGTTTTGGCTTAAATCGGCCGAGAAGTGGACCGAGGCATGGCATGCTTTGGGCAGGGCCATCCGCGCGGCAAACGAGATAGGTAATGCCTACCCAGCCGCACCGCGCTCGCTTCCTCGCCAGACTAACAGTGGCCAAGGTCTTCACCAAGACAGCTTTTCCGAGGGCCTGTCCGAGTATGACCGCGAGATGAGGCGGCGTGTATGGGTGATTTTATACCTCTGGGATTTGTAAGTGATCCTCTCCTCGTTGACGATGATGAAGGGTGAGAGGGGAGAGGGGGACATGTGTGACTGACGGCCCTCCTCTAGTGCCCTAGGTTCCATGCTGTCTCGCCCGCTTCAAGTGAATCAATCCGACTGCACCGTCGTGATGCCCACGCTGACCCTCGAAAATTACCGCTCTGACCAACCATCACCGTTCCGCCACATGAACCTCCACTGCCAGCTCTGTATCGACATGGCGGCGCAGGTGCGCGGGCCCACGAATTCCGAAACGGAGAAGGCCGAAGCGGCCAAGCGAATGACAGATACGGTTGATAAGTGGCTCGCCAACCTCCCGGCCGAGTATGCCGTAAAGAACCCCGAGACGCGATGGGATGGTGAGTTCGACTGGGTTGTTTTCCAGCGCCGGTATCTGCATCTCATCGGGTATATGGGGTTGTTCACCCAGCTACGACCATTCGTAACGCGGAGCTCGGCCACGCCAGGTACCGAACTCGAGGAAGACCTACGATCAGCAGGCGTTGATGCGGCACTGGGCCTCATGGAAGTGTCGTGGAGGTTGTTCGAAAGTCTTGTCTCAGTGGGCGCCAAGTTCCATTACGCCATCTTCTGCATCTTCGACGCGGCCACCGTTATGTGTTCGGCTTTCCTCCAGGACGAAGCTCGTACTCTTCCGCAGCGAGAAACGGTCTTGGAAGCGATCAAGAAATGCCTCGGCATGCTCGCGGAGGTCGCCCCGCAATCCAAGACAACGGCCGCCCTGTATCGCATTCTCAAGGGTCTAATCGCAAAACTGCCGTTGAACGCTCGGGAGCTGGCGGTTGTCGGCTCTACAAAACGCGTCAAGAATGACCGAGTCACCCCGCTGACCGACAAGAGCCCCAACTCAACGTCTCCAACCGTTCCTTCGTCACAACGGCCACGCGGGCCTCGGCGGGACCCAAAGCCTCGACACAGGTCTACCAGCGCCAGCTCGGACAGCGACTCGACGTTGGACTCGTCCAATTTCCAGCCCCGGAGCGAGAGTTCGGTTTCCTTGCCGGACAGTTGCCGTTCTGCGAATAATGCTCGAATAGTGTCGGACGCCCAGGCCAGGCCGAGATCTGTCGTTCCATCAAACGCTGTCGCCCCAGATGGATTGCCGGCTCCCACCAATTTTGTGCCCCCCACGCCGGTTCACACAACATACCCACCAACGACGGGAGGTTATATGCCGCCGGCGAGCTCCATGGCCCCGAATGTGTACATGTCGCCGGACTCTTTCCCGCCTGGGTCCGGATTTGTGCAAGAGGGCGGCTTTCCGTTCGACTCAGCAATAAGCCCAGCGGGCGTGGGCGCCATCCCCTTCAGTCAACCTGGCTGGCATCCTTCCCAAGGACCCCCCATTGGTAACGTGGGGAACCATATGAACATGTACCAAGACGGTACTGTCCCGCCGTTCCAGAACGCCGAAGTGCTCCACTTTTGGGAGTGGCAGTCGCTCCAGCTCGGCCACCCAATGACCTGGGGGCAGCAGCTCGAAAATCGGCGGCATCCTGGTGGGCTTCCTGGGACGTTTATGGACCGGGGCATGTCGAATGACTGCGGAGAAAGTGCGAGTACGGAACTGAGTGGGTGAAGGCTAGGTTTTTGGCTTGGGTCTCCTTTGCTTCCCTTTTTTTGGCTTGAATTTGTCTCTCTTTTTTCCTTTCCTGTTTTTTTTGTTCGTTCTCCTTTCTGCCGAATTGTTGATGATTCCCATGACAGGTGGGGAGGCACTTCAACGGAGCTGGAAGGCCATTGTGCTGGTTATTGTGGTTGGTGATTTGTCGAGGGCTTAACTCAAGGGCCTTAATGGATTATTAGCTCTCAAATCCAAACTTTTTGGTGTTGAAACGGTGTCTCATCTGGTGTCTCTTCTCCTGGTACTTTTCAGACGAAGTATCCGTGTAAAACTCCGCTCCCAATATCGGCGGCCATGCTGCAAGTGCGCTTGACAGAATCAGGAAATGAATAAGAGCGAAATAGACAAGGAGTGCTTGGAAAGACGTTAAGCCAGTATTGGGCAGTGACCTACTTATACCGCACCTCGCCCTGCGCTTGTGTCCCCTAATTCAAGGGCCAGTCACGGACGCATCTGAGGTTTAGTCACCCCTTTTTCCGCCCCCGAAAGCCATCGGAGTCTTGAGAGCGGTTGGCAATGGCTGCATTGCGTGCGGCCGGTGAGCGGAATTTGTTCGTAACACAACTCAAGCATAGAAAAGTTCGGAGCGGGGTGGTGAGAACCTAGGGAAAAAAACTACAACAGCCAAGAATTGACCGTCCCAACAACTCGGTATAGAGTCTCATTCTCAAGCATACTGGGGATTTGATGTTGCTTTGTCGTTACAAGTCGCTACCACGTGGGAGACTCGGTTGTTGGGTGCACACACTGTCCATCTGTGTGTGGCCTCATTCTCAGAGGAAACACTGGGGGTTCATGAGGAGTGAGCACTGAACGGCAGGGGTTCGGTGGGTGGCACCTGCCCCCCAATGCGCTCAGTGGCCCTTTCCCGCGTACACAGCCCAAGGAGCGGCCCACTTGTGGAGCAAGAAAGCCCCCCGCGCCTTCCTCTACGGAGCCAAAGCACGCTAAAAGAAGTCTTGTGGCACCTGCGGGGTGAAGTAAAAGGTCCGTGACGCCCGTTGGCAGTTGGTCTGGCCCGGCAATTGTCGGCATCCGTTCTCGCGAGCATATCGGCGAGCCAAAAGAGGATAGAACTCTAGCAGAGGTGCCTTACGGAGGCGGCAGGTAGAATGGCCCTCCGGTGTCGAGTTCTCCCGCCGATTCCGACAATGGGAACACTGATACGACTGATACGGCGGAAGGGCGTAACGTTAACATGTTCCCCACTGCAATATGCGACTTCTCGGTCTTCCTTAAAACTTCGCGGTACTTGGAGGCCACAATCACTCCGGGGCTCTGTCTCCTCCTTCTCAACCAAAACCACACAGTTGAACAAGATGGTTTCCGTCAACAGATCGGATGTTCTTCACAACAACCATGCCTGGATTGGCAGTGCGGGGGCTGCCAGCCATGATCTCCGAAGTCCGTTCAATGTCCTTGCTCATCTATATCGCACATGTGTAACTAACACGGAGAAGGCGACACCATGACAACCCCCACGGCCTCAATGCTAGCCGCTGTCCAAAACTGTTCTCTTTTAGACGATGTCTGGATGGAAGACACGACGACGGTGGATCTGGAAAGCCATTGTGCCACCCTAACTGGGAAAGAGGCTGGTCTTTTTGTCCTGTCGGGGACGATGGGAAACCAGCTAGGGCTGAGGACACTCTTGACACAACCCCCTCATGGGGTTTTGTGTGACCATCGCTCCCATATTGTGAAATATGAGGCTGGAGGGTGAGTGAGACCTGAAGGGCCGGGGGGTGCGAGTCCGATCCCGTCACCCATTGGAACCATTATTAAATTTCTTCTCCACCAGGGTCTCATTCTTAACGGGCGCCTTGGTAAAGGCAGTGGTTCCAAAAAACGGAGTGTATCTTACTCTGGAAGATGTCAAGTCGAACGCATACCTCGACGACGACGTCCACACATGCCCCACGCGCGTCATCAGTCTAGAGAACACGCTCAACGGCATGATCATGCCGCTGGAAGAAGTCCGCCGAATCTCTGCCTTTGCTCGTGAACACGGCATCAAGATGCACTGCGACGGTGCGCGGCTCTGGGAAGTCTCGGCCTCCGGGGCCGGCAGCCTGGTCGACTTTGCCGCCTGCTTTGACACAGTGACTCTCTGCTTTTCCAAAGGCCTTGGCGCCCCTATCGGGAGCATCCTAGTGGGCAGTAAGGAGGCGATCAAGCACGCGCGCTGGGTGAGAAAGTCCATCGGCGGTGGGTTACGGCAGCCAGGAGTCATAACGGCTGCTGCCCGTGTGGCAGTCGATGAGACATTCGGAAAGGGGCCGAACGGCGAGGGCGGCCTACTACGCAACACGCACACGCTCGCACAAGAGGTGGCCAAGATGTGGACAGACCTCGGCGGCAAGCTCATATGCCCAGTGCATACGAATATGATCTGGGTCGACTTGGACGATGCCCAGTGCCCGCCAGCTATATTTGAGGAGCTCGGGAAAAACGTCGGTCTTAAACTTTTTGGCAACAGGTTGGTCTTGCACTATCAGATCTACGAGAACCGCGATAGCGTCGTACCCAAGCTTGCCGAGGTTTTTAGAGCCGTGTTCGAAAACAAAGGTAGGGGCGACGGTACAGTTCCCGAAAAGGGTGATGGAGAGGGGTCCATGTATCGGTCCCAGAAATGATACCATAGCATAGATACCACAAGGACGTTCAAGCATTGTGTGAGAAACCAGTCGTTGGATCGGACATCATGTGGCTTTCCCAGCTGAGATGCCCAGATAAGTGAGGTGATTATGATTTATCGGCAGCCTTGTTACACTATTTGCGTTCCCAATCATGGGTAACGCCATGCACCCCTTGTTGAGTTCGCTACCACTAGCAAGCTAGGTCGCCAGATTTGCTAAATTTAATGGGCACACAAGGTGCGATTCCAATGACGAGTTTTGGATGGCCTTCCTAAGTCGAAAACCGGAAAGCAACGGTATCTCTCGGATGACCAACCCCGAGACGACTCCATTCATGTCACTGGCTTGATGTTGGCTGTGATATCGGTGGGTTTGCAGTTCACCATTCACGATTGGTTTACTCAGCTACTCTAATTTACTCAGTCCAACCTTTTCTGATCACCGAACAGTTAGACGCCCCCTAAGAGTGTATCACAAGCTCCATTGGGGGACGTTTTTAAACGCTACTAACACCCGACGTTCTGAGAGGCAGTCAAAGTCCAGTTAACTAATGTCTTGGCGAGGGCTTTAATAAATCCGTCGTCTCACTTCAGTCAATCCCAAGTCTTTTGCTTGATTCAGTCAGAAACTATGCTAAACACCCGATGCCCTCAAAAAATATGAACATCTAACCCGGGCAATCGGCGTTTAAGCCAGTTGGCAGAGCTGCCGAGAAACTTCCCGGGATCCCGCGAGTCAGTTCGTTAGTTAACGGGTCCGCCGCCAGCAGAAAAGGGCCGACCAGATGGCATCTCCAGCGAGTCGCCATCGCATTATTGACTGGGGTCAGCCATTGCCAATGTTAGGGGTCCACGAAAGTCGGTGTGGGTAGGGCGGCCGCGGCGAGTTTAAAACAGAATTAGATACATATGTAAGAAGGGAGCGCGGGTGGGCTGCAATAAGGAGGAGCGAGTCTCTCTAACCTAGAACCGAGGCGTCGTCCGCGTTGGAAGAAGTCAGACGTAGTGTACAAGGAATAAAGCCACCGACACTTGCATCCCGTTCGAGAAACCGGGCATGTTCATCCCAAGTTTTTGTTCCTGTTGTGGAAAGGGGGAAACTTTGGGGGAGGTCGCGATTGCCCCGCATAACCCCTGTACGTCCCGCACCGAGCCCGTGCTGACGTCACTAAAATCTGGGGTTGCCAGCCAACCCGGGCGCTGAATTCGGGGCAGCTTGCCATTGGGAGTGCGGGGAACGCCGAGTTTTCGGCTTCTTTCTTCTTTCCTTACCTTGCGGACCAACTGCCTAGCAACCGCATCGGGGCCTTTGCAGGGGCTTCCAGGCTAGAAGGACACAACAAGGGATCAGAGGATGAATTACAATCGCGACGAGCTTAGTTATGTTTTTGTTCCGCTTTCCTTTTACTTACGTTGCCTGCCTAGCAGAAAACGCCTGGGATGAATTGCAGACCCGGACGTGCGGAGCAGCTTTAAATATACCAGCTAAAAACAGCAATACATGTCAAATTCGCTTCGTCGCTCCGAATTTGTCCACGCGAGATGTTGGAGAAAATAAACGGCGATCTTACCCAGGATGAACACGGCATGCTCGGTCAGGGAGTAACCCAACCTGGAACCCCGAATCCAAGTGTCACCGCCCTCGCACGTCTCGGTACCACCTTACGAGGACCACAACCCAGATGTGGAGCCTGGATGAACCGTCGTCGGTAAGTTGCAGCTTCCCCGAGCTTCCCTGAATGCGGGCAGGACACACTGCAGGGTTGCACGTGCCGTTCAAGGGCATGTCGGCATGCATCTCGACTCTCGAGGTTCGTCAGAACCAGCATTGTTTCCCACCCTGGGAGCTAAGACGGGCCGCCTTCGACCCGATCGCAAAAGTTTGCCCATGTCGGCCTTTGGTGTTTGTACACTACACGACACCCCCAACCCAACCTCCCCCTCTCGCCCGCTCTTGGCTTTCCTCTCCGAGTCGGGAAGACGACTGGTTCCTCTCTTTAAATAACCCAATCCCTCCGCTGCGGCCCCTCTAGGGCTCCTGTGTTTGTTTTGTCCTTGGGACTCACGGATGACTGCACGCCCCAGGCTATTTAAGCCGTTACAATTGCTTCTCTTGTAGCTTCGTGAGTGTAACAACAGACTTTGCGGGCCACAATGGCGCTCCGACAAGCTGCCACGGCAGCCCTTGCCGGTCTAGCTTCAACCGCAAGGGCATTGTACGTCAATGGCTCGGTTATAGCTCCATGCGACTCGCCGCTCTACTGCCAGGGCGAAATTCTCAAGGCCATTGAACTGGCCAAGCCGTTTGCTGATTCCAAGACATTTGTTGATATGTAAGTCTCACCAAACCCGCAATAGCTGCTACTGCTACTTCCGGTGCCGCTGTTATTGTTGTTATTGTTGTTGTTGTGTTTCCAGTGGGGCAGCTAGGTCCATAGCAACACAGACTAATTTGGACTTTCACCGTGCGTAGGCCAACAATCAAGCCCGTGGACGAGGTGATTGCGGCGTTCAACAAGTTAACCCAGCCTATCTCCAACAATTCGGAACTCAACGCATTCCTAGCGGAGAACTTCGCCCCGGCCGGCGGTGAGCTGGAGGAGGTCCCTAAGAGTGAGCTCGACACAGACCCAATCTTCCTCGACAAGATTCAGGACAGCACCATCAAGGAATTCGTCAGCAAGGTGATCGACATCTGGCCCGATTTGACTCGTCGCTATGCCGGCTCGGGAGAATGCTCCCAGTGCGCGAACAGCTTTATCCCGGTGAACCGCACTTTCGTTGTGGCTGGAGGCCGCTTTCGTGAGCCTTACTACTGGGATTCGTACTGGATCACCGAGGGCCTGCTGCGTACCCGCGGTGCCTTTACCCAGATTACCAAGAACATCATTGAGAACTTCCTGGACTTTGTCGGCACCATCGGTTTCATCCCCAACGGCGCCCGGCTCTACTACCTGAATAGGTCTCAACCACCGCTCCTGTCACTGATGGTCAAGACGTATATCGAGCACACCAACGACACGAGCATCCTGGACCGGGCGCTGCCTCTTCTGATTAAGGAGCACGAGTTCTTCACAAAGAACCGGAGCATCTCGGTTACTGCCCAGGACGGCAAGAAGTATACCCTCAACAGGTAGGTGAAGAGCGCTTATATGGAAATGCTGTCAGCGCAACTAACTGAGGGTTCGTAGGTATAATGTTGCCAACAACCAACCCCGTCCCGAGTCGTATCGAGAGGACTACATTACCGCCAACAATCAATCCTACTATGCGTCGTCCGGCATCATCTACCCAGTCCACCAACCGCTGAACGAGACAGAGAAGGAAACACTGTACTCCAATTTGGCGACCGGCGCAGAGTCTGGTGTGGACTACACTGTTCGATGGCTAGTCAACCCTAACGATGCCGCGCGGGATGTCTACTTCCCACTTCGTTCACTCAATGTCCGCGATATGGTGCCTGTCGATCTCAACGCAATCCTATACCAGACGGAGACCATCATTTCTGAGTACCTCGAGCGTGCTGGCAACTTGTCCGAATCTAAGCGGTTCGCGAACGCCGCCGAGCAGCGCAGCGAGGCCATGTATGCGCTCATGTGGAATGTCACCCACTGGTCCTACTTCGACTACAACCTGACCAGCAACTCGCAACACATCTTCGTCCCTGCTGATGAAGACACTACTCCTGCTGACCAGACCGACGCCCCCCCAGGCTATCAAGTCCTCTTTGACATTGGCCAGCTTTACCCCTTCTGGACCGGCGCCGCACCTCTTTCGCTCAAGGGCAACCCCCTGGCGGTACAGCTCGCCTACTCTCGTGTGGCCCGCATGCTCGACACCAACCCGGGCGCCATTCCCGCTAGCAACTTCCGCACGGGGCAGCAATGGGACCAGCCGAATGTCTGGCCGCCACTGAACCATGTTCTGATGAAAGGCCTCCTCAACACACCCCCCACCTTTGGTAAGTCCGACCCGGCCTACCAGGGTACCCAGGCGCTTGCTCTCCGCATCGCCCAGCACTACCTCGACTCAACCTTTTGTACGTGGTACGCCACGGGTGGATCGACCTCAGACATGCCGCAGCTGGAGGGCGTCGAGCCTGGCGCTACGGGTATTATGTTTGAAAAGTATGCCGACAACGCGACCAACGTTGCGGGTGGCGGCGGCGAATATGAGGTTGTGGAAGGTTTTGGGTGGACGAATGGAGTCTTGATCTGGGCCGTGGATACGTTTGGAAACCAACTGAAGAAGCCGAACTGTGGTAACATCACGGCGGCGCATTCTTCCAAGCGGAGCCTGTCGCAGAACGGTGGGAGCAGTAATAGTAACGGCGGGTTTGGCAAGCGGGCTGTGGAGCTCGACCCGTGGGATGCTGCGTGGACTAAGATGTTTGGGCGGAGTAAGCTAAAGAAGAGGGAGGATGTCCAGAAGCGGTGGATGAGTTGAGTGGGGGTGCGAGGTGGAGGGGCTACAGCCGATGTTATTATGACTGATGGTACTATTTCTTTAATGGAGAAATGATATTGCTGGTGGGAAAAAAGTACCTTAATTACCTTAGCTAGCTAGTCCTTTTATCTAGCGCTTATCGTCTTTTTGACCTGTTGGAGTGTCAGTTTCTGAGCGCAGAGTTGTGTCGGTGATCACGACACATAAAACACCTAATGGACTCTGTGCAAATCGGTAAAATAATTTTTCATGTTTTTGTCCATATCCATGTTGTTAAGGGATTTAGAACTATTCCAAAAACAAAACCCGACCCCACCCGCAGTTGCAAACCGTCACCTCACCCCCATGAAAGCCCTTCGAGCGCCGAAAAATGTTGTCGTAACCACCCAAGCCACCGACCCCTTCCGGACGCCAGCCTTGATAAAATGCAATTGCTTGTTTCCCAGTTTATTTTCTAGTTCGTTCCCTTGGCTTCACTCCGTGTCCTCCAACCCTCCAAGGATCAACTAGCCACGCATCCACGTACCCACGCACCCACCTTACCACCCCATCACTCACTCATTCTTTTTGCTAACCCACCTCCCACTAGGAGCGCAGCCCGGGCTTCTACCCCGACGCCGTGCCACGGCAGGTGTTGGCGTTCTGACTGGTGTCTCACTGCCATCGGCAATACCACCTGCCGCGACGATAGTAACACGCTCGGGCGACTTGCCGCTGACGGCACCACTGCCGACACCATTACCACTGCTATAGTTCTGAGTTGAACTGCGCCTTCCGCCGTATTTCTTAGGTTGTGGTTGTCGGGCTGGTTGGGAGAGTTGCTGTGGTTGTTTCGTTCGGTGCTGTTGTTTAGGTTTTTGTTGCTGCTGCCGCTGTCGCGGCTTCCGGTGCTGATGCGATTCCTCTTCCTCGGCCCTTTTCTCGACCTGCTTCCGCTCCTCCTCCTCCTGTTGCTGCTTTTGGATCTGGTGTTTGTTCTGCCGTCGGTGGTGCTCCACTGAGGGCTCCGCCTAGGAGTTCTCAAGATGCGACCACTCCGGGATGGCACGGATCTGCTGCCACATGAACTTTTCGAGTTTGTTGGCCGATTTGGCATATGGTGTGGTCTCGTTGTTGTACTTGCGGCAGTTGTCGAAAACGAGCTTCGCATCGCGGATGAAGTCTTCGGGTGTGTTGTACTGGTCCGCCTCGAGCTTCGTCTCCATTGTCGAGAGGTCCATGGGCTCCTTGATTACATCGTAGTAGTCCATGACGTCGTCCTTATTAACCGGCATCAGGAACGGCCAACTCGATTGATGGTTCTGGAGGTCGTTAAGTAGGTGAAGGAGTTGGTTGTAGTTCGGCCCGTGCCGCGGCTGCCGAGCCAGCTCGTCCATATCGGGAGACCAGCCCGAAGCGCGAATCGCTTCGATGGAAAGGGGGTCGATCGGAGAGACCCCGTTCTTCTGCCATTGTTTTGGCGGTTGGTGAACAATGTGGGACTTCGAAAACGCCCGAATCTTGGCCTGAACGCACTCCTTTTGCTTGAGAAGCATACGACCCATTTCCAGATAGCGAATCCGTGGCAGCATTGTACACTGCATGATGGTGCCTCCTTCGTAATCCTTGATATATCCCATCCATATAGATTTGTCGAGAGTGATCTCCTTGGTGAAGCCTTGTTTTTTGAAGTACCCGATAGCATAGTTGTCGGCGTATGTCAAGAAGTGCATCACGTCCGAGGTCGCTTTGACATAGTCCTTGAGATGGGACATCAAATGGGCGCCATAGCCCTTGACTTGTTGATCGGAAGATATGGCGCAAAAGACAATCTCAGCGAATTGACGTCCCTTGAATGGCCGGTAGGTGATTCCGCCCACCACTTCGAGCGGCTTCTTCACGATCGCTATCGACAAGTGAGTACGGTCGTAGACTAGGCGAGCAATATAGTCCTTGGGCATTTTCGGTAGCTGCTTTTGAAAGATACATTTGAGACCGGTGAGAATGATAAGGCTCTCGCGCTCGTTGTCGTTGTTGACCACCCTGAATTCGATCTCGCCGTTGCGCTCTTCGATGACTGCGGGCTGCGGGCGTTGGTGTTAGTGAATGCGCGATGTCATTTAATTTGCACTCTGAAACCGGGAGTCACTTAAATTTACCTTTTCCGGGAACGGGATCGCTGGGATCTTAGCAAGCGGTTTCTCTGGTTCGGCGGAGTTGTCGTGCTTAACGCGCTTCGACGCCGTGGGCGAGTGCGGCTCGTCGGAAGCCTTGCGCTTCCCGTCTAAGAAGGTTATGTTAGTAAAATCAGCCAAGGACAGAGGATATGAACTATCCAAGATGGAGAACCTACTCTCATCTGTCATGGCGATGGATTTGTGGCAGCGTCCAGTGGTTGCGCAAAACGGTCGAAGTTCGCGGTTCGCGCGGTCGATGAAACGACGATGGGAGAGGGCCATTAATGGGTCGATCTTCCCCACGGTAATTGTGGGGCCGAGCTTTGCCGCAGCGCAGATGAAAGCCCGTGATGAGGTGGGTCACAGGGCAGCTCCAAACTGGGGAGCTACGAATACCTAAGGCAACTTCAAGCACTAAATTCAACAATAGTTGGATAAAGCCTCTGTCATAACGATCTATTAGATACTGTATACCATAATTCATCTACAATTCTACCCAAAACATCGGTCAAACACTGTCCTGAAGTTCAACCAACGATACACAGTGTGTACTTAAGGCAGGCGCTGGGAGGATGAACCAGTGGACTGGGACATGCGCAAAAGTGGGGCAGGTAATCCATGAAGCAGCGAAGAAGGGAAAGTTGTCCTAACCAATTGATACTTATTTGTGACTGAACGGTTCGCATCGTCATCCCCGACACGCGTTGTTGAACCTGCGAAGTCAAGGAAATTCGCAGCGTCAGCCCATCACTACAATTTACGGTCCATGGATTCGTCACTACACGAAATCTGGCAGGCAGCAGCTGGCTCGCCGTTCGTCCCCACCGTCGGAAAGGACAGCCAGTTTTATGTCGCCCTTGCGCTCCTGCTTCTCGGTCTCTCCCTCGGCGGAGCATTCACTTTGAGTACGTCGATAAACACAATCACCACAGGCTCCATCCGCGCATCGCGTTCTAATTATTGTTTACTGCAGACCGGTCAATTGTCAACCTTCCCGTCCTCGCCGTTCCAGCATCTTTGGCCATTGCGTAGGTCAATCCCCTTCGAGACGTGTTACCTAAAAGTTGCAACTGACAAAGAGTGCAGCTTCGGGGTTGTTTACTTGTTCTGCGCGGTCGGAGTTTACGTCTAAGATACACCATACCTACATATAGATTTTGAAAACCAGGTCGATTCTACGCGATCCCAAGGCGAAATTTACTGAAGTTTGACGGAACCCAACTCACGCGTACTCTCCATCTATCCCACCCACCTAGCCACTGTTTTCATTCCCGCAATGGACACCCAAGGGTCATCTTCTTCGGGCCCTCCCCTTCTTAGAGCGGTCGCAAGCTCAACGAGGCCGCTCTACCAACTACTCAAGGCAATCAACTTCACAAACAAGGTGCACGTCGAGATCAATGAGACTGGGTTGAGGTTCGCAGCCGAACATGTCCGTGTGATGCAAGGTGAATGCCACATTGAACAAGCGTAGCGATCGGTCCTCGTAGCCCATGCTGACTAGTCTTAGCCGTTTCTCACTGGAATAAGAGCCTCTTCACTAGCTATACCACTAACCGGCCCCGTGCCCCTATCCTAGCCAACGACGCCGACGATGAGGACGACGAGCCCATCCCGCCCATCTTTCAGATCTCTCTTCCAGCCCTTCTCGAGACCCTACAAATATTTGGCGCCACTGACGCTGCCGCGCGCCAAGCCAAAGCGGACGCCGACCCTTACCGCAGTAACCTGCGCAACTACCGATCCGATGCCTTCTCCAACCAGACCCTCGGTATGTCGGGCACCTGCTCTCTCGCCTACGCCGCCGAAGGAGAGCCTTTCGGCGTGGTGCTCGACGAGGCCGGGGTCAGCACTACCTGCAACCTCACCACATACGTACCCGAGGCCCCCGAGGACATCCCCTTTGACATCGAGGACCTATCGTTCAAGGTCATCACATCGGCGCGCTGGCTACTGGATGCACTCACCGAGCTGGCGCCCACCAGCCCGGACAAGTTGACGATTGCTGCGTCCAAGCGCGAGCCGTATCTGCGCCTGACCAGCTCCGGCGGCCCGCTCGGGTCGAGCAGCGTCGATTTTGCCGGTGGCAGAGACCTATTAGAAACGTTTTCCGTCAGCACGAAATGGAGACAGACATTTAAATTCGATGTAATCAAGCTGGCCAGCGAAGCGATGAGGATTGCGAGCAAGGTCAGTCTGCGAGGTGACGGACAGGGGGTGTTGAGTATGCAGTTCCTGGTCGAGGTGGAGGGGTCTGGGCCGACGTTTTTGGACTTTCGGTTTGTGCCATACGCGGTATGTGAGGATGAAGGAGACGAAGAGGAGGGTGGAAGCGATAATGGGAGGGAGATGGAGACGTAGCTTGCTCGGAGCGCGATATATCGTTAGCCAATTGGTCTTGTTTTTGGGCTGGCGACTCAGTCGACACATTGACGAATATGGAGCCAGCGTGGCCGGAGATGAAAAGTCCCATATTACAAAGGTGATATGATATGTGCTGGGATGCTATCTTGCTAGTTTCTTTCTCTAGTTCATATCGAACCATATACCTTCACACCTCGGGGCTGTATCGTGTGCTCCGTTCATGGACCGTTGATACTTGCCCAGTATAAACCATGTGAGGCTTCGGTAGTCGGTTGTTTGTCATCGGATGCGTGTCATCGGATAGCGCTAAATCCACTCATGGTTCGAGCCAAGATGGGAACTCTGCTTCCAAAGAAAAGTCGAACGCAAATATTCCCTTGCGCTAACCATTCCACGGCCCACCGGTAGATGCGAGTGGCAAGCAAAGAGGCAACCCGCAGGAATCGGCGGATCCAGCGCCGGACCTATCTACTTGAAGAGTTCAACTAGGGCCCCCTCCATTCCCGGCATCCTGGACGGTCATCAACGGACCGATCGTTCCATAGTCCGCGGACCGTTCGTGCCACGGCGACAGTGCGCCCGTCGTTCGTTGGGCAATGTTCACGGGTGTTGGTTGGTGAAAGGTAGTGTGCTTCGGAACTTAGAGGATGTTGGGGTAGCTCGAAGATGGGTTAAGAAACTCTCGTTGAATTAATACCCCTCGATACTTAATACTTAAACCCAATGTTATCAAGGCTCCTTGGGGCGGTACAAACAACGAGACGTTCCTGACGCAATTTCTACCTGCTGAAACCCGTTCTCACACGGTAGATAGTGCTCTCCCTTTTCCTTGCTTAGGTCCTGGCCGAGCCAGGGCGGATTGCGGTATTCGGTCGACCGACCATGCCACTGACCAAATCCACGAACACATCTCCAGTCAACCAAATCTTGAACTTCACTCGCACATTTACTAACATTACGTGAATAGCACTATGTGTCAATCTATAGAGCACGGATATACTGACGTTTTGTTTTCGTTCTTCCGGTCAGCCCAAAATTATGCAATCGACTGTAGGGTTCGAAATCTCTTCCTGGGCTAACCCTCCCTCACACTCCGATTTGACCTTCAGGTAGGTCCAGGGTAAAATTTACTGAACTTAGCTAGGGGCCATCAATACTTAGTGCTTAAGAATATGTTTACGGTCTCGATATTTAGTATGATTTGTTCGGGTTGGAAAAGGGGCAAAGAAACAAAGAGCTAACCTAGAGGTTCAATTTTCGCACACCTTTTTCCCCCTTACCCAACCGTAACATACCGACAGTGATATAACAACAAGTTACACTATGGGTTGGCCTTATCGCACCGCCTGACACAGGTTAAGTAACTCCGACCGGGCTGGCTCTGGGCCCTAGATCCATGGGTGATATATGAGCGGCCCCGGGAGAGCAGTGCGACATAAGAAAGACCCGGCTGATAGACACACATGAGGAGGAGGGGAGGGATCCGCTAATAATGACTACTGATCAAAGAGGGGGGCGTAGAGTTGTATTCCAGATTACCGACATGATGACGATCGGATATGCAAGGTGAGAACTTGCCGCCACCTGTTCTAGGGGTGGTCCCGAGGGTGTGCTGAATCATGGCATGTCTCCAATCGATGATAGACACGGACGATATATGGTCACGTCGAGAGCGGTGGTGTACCGAACCACCTAACGCATTGTTCAACGGGACTCTCCTCGCTTGCCGGTGTTGGAGTGCCTATACAGCATCCCCCCTTGTTTCAAAAGGCCTCCAGCCTACGCGGACCATCCCCTAACCCCCACGGCCGTAACAATGACCAGTAACGCCTTCCAGGGCCTTGAGTATTTACACGGCTACGAAAGAAGGGACTAGAACTCGTTGGCCGTCCTGTCTCGCTAAATCCTGCCTCAAGCTTCATCCACTGGCGGTGTCTTGAACAACAGACAACAAATCTCAACCCAAACCCCCAACTCGGCCTGCTCATTGCCTTTCGGTTAGGTGATGGCGGCTAGTCTAATAGAAGGAAATACATCTACAAACCAGCGCGCACAGCTGCTTCCTTCGTGATTCAAGATGTCTCGTTGAAGGGGATGATAAATAATGCCCTCTGGTTTGCTTGTTTAAAAGGAGGACAAAGAATATGGCACGACAAGGCACATGTTACACATTACGTCTACCACTTGACCTTGAAACTCTCGCTTTCCCATGAGAGTTTTCCGTAGCATCTACTAAGCATGTTGAGGCCGACGATGAAGCGGTGCGGTTTCAGCCCCGGTGGAATCGGGGCGGAAGCATGGTCGTCATCATCCACGGCCATGAAGAAGAACCTGAGGTGAGCAACAACTCACCGGATCCTATAACTTCCTCATTATCAGCCCGGCCAGATCACCGGTCTCTCAGCCTGGTCGTGTTGGTTGGTCCGCAGGGCTGAGGAAGGGGTGATAGTTTCACCGAAACGGCCGGATGATCAGGACACAGAAAACATAGGAACGTTGACGGGTGGGACGGGAACAACGGTGATTATAAAAACGGCTATATCACAACAAACGAAAAATAAGCCCGTAAAGAGACAACAACCCTACCGCACAAGCCACCCGGAGAACCATGTTCCCTTAAGTTTGGTCACACTGTGGCCGGGTAGCAGGGTGTGACGTGCAGGAGGGATGGGAAAGTTCAAATGCCCTTCTTCCTTGATGGTAGCACGCTTTCTCAATGGTAGCATGGCATCGTTATGTTGCTGCGGTTGGCCGACAGGTAGGTGGGTAGGTTGGTTTCGAGACGGAGTCCCACGGGATGAGGCACTCGAGGCACCAAGTCTTGCTCTGCCACGGCACCGAAGTGTTGGGTGGGTGGGAAAGCCACTTCCCGCAGTTTCAGTTTCCCTGTGGGCTTTACTTTTCTGTTTCTTCCTTCCCGAGATAGTTGAAGCTAGATGTTGATAGGAAATGGGGGAACCAACAACACACATATAACAATGATTTCTTGAATTTTTTTGGAGTAGAATTATATCTATGTGCATGTTTTAGGACAGGGATTGGCGTGGGTATGCTACCCACGAGTGTGGATGCGAGAGAGGGCCCAGCGAAGGCCGTTGGTTCCATCGATTAAGCTGCTGCAGGAGATCATCGTGAGGTGGTCGCGGTTTCGGGCCTCCTGTACCCGTTGGTTGGGACGACAAGTCGAGCAAGACCAATGGCCTTGAGAGCCAGATGGATGGAATTGTCTCTGATAGGAAGTTACACAGTCTTGTCGCAGGCTGGGCCGGGGGCCCGCTCCCGCGCCGCAGAAGATGGAGCCAGTCGTGAGTGGAAAACTCCGAACGGCCTGGCATTCTGGCTGGTCAATGGAATTCAGAAGCCTTGTGGCGGAGTGCCAGGTACCTTTGTTTCTTGAAACAACAGCGCCATTGGCAGCGCCGCAAAAGGATCTCTGGCCAGAACCTTGTTGCCATGCTCTCTGAGAGAGGAGAAACAGTCCATGCGAGCAATCCATGCATGGCGAAACTGGGGCCAATACTGTCTGTGTAAGCCCATATCGAAAAATAAATCTCGCGAGCTGACGAACAACCACCCTCGTGGGCTTGTTTACGCGATCATCGCATGCCCTGAGAGGAAATTAGACGACAGTATGGAGAACACGATGGGGATGTTGTGTCCAATAACTAATGACAGAACCTCCTCGTAAGCGGGAAGGCCTGCGAGATTTCAATGGTTCTCAGCACTTCTTAGTGTATTCGTCTCACGAGGCTCCACTGATGGGGTTGTCGGCGTTGCACCGATGTCCGGAGGATCCGTCGCCTAGCCACACGAGGGCCGAGATGAAGCTGACGATGACCTCATTGAACACCCAATTGTCCTCGCGATGCCTTCCTCAGCTCGCCCAGCTCCGAGCACGAGGGAATGGAGGAAGCATTCCAAAACCGCATAGATCCGCGCAAAAGCGAATACCCACCCGTAATCACTCGATGTCCGAAAACACGGACCAGGAACTCGCAATCGCGCACCCCGTCTTCGTGGGGTATTATTGCTTGTCGGCTCCGAGAAGTATGTGCGGGGCTTTAAACACTAGCGCCAGGAACAGAGCAGGCGTGGTGTTGATTGAGACTAGGGGATATCGAGCGCCGAGCGGAGACTCTCGCTCTCATCAAGGTCGCATCGAGGCAACAGCAAAAGAGCTTGTTCAGATGGTGATAGTGTGGTTTTCGCCTGTTGTGCCCGCATCTCCGGATCGCGAGATAGTTCCGCCGGTGGAAGTAATGCGATAGCACCCGTCCGTGAAGGTCTTGAAGCCTGGATCCCAGCGGCCGCGCGATTCATCAGATCCAGCCCTCGCCGGCCCACACATGCATCCTCCACAATCCATAGCCCGCGCAGCCACGGCGAGAGGCATGATCAGGATGCCTTCGTTGATCGATGGTGAGGTGAGGAGTCCCGCCGAAGGTGTGGAGAGCCGTCTCCGAGGGAAGCAAGGGGGAACGGACGAGGACGGAAGAGGAGAGCACCGCCGCAGGATCACGGCTGCCCTGGGCAACAGAGGAGCGCAAGTCAGGAACAGAGGTCTTGGCCACGCGCGATTCCGGCCCAGCAGCCCAGAAGCCCAGCACGCCCAGTTCTCTGCTCTTTGATCCCAGGGAAACCCCCTGGGGGACGCTGTTCCTGATCCGGTATGTCGTGGGTGCTGGGTTGTGGCGAAGCTTCCCGCTTTTTGCGCTTGTCGCCCACGAGCTGCATCTCTGGTTGGCTGCGGCGCCTCTGAGAGCGATGCACTCCCGCGGCAGTTGCACTTGGAGATGGTGTGCAGCCGACGAGAAATCCCCCACCAAAGGCAACGGGGGGAGAAGTATGAGAGCCTTTCCATTTGGGTAAATGCTAAATGCCCAGTCGATTAACTTGTTGCCTGGAGATTGATGAGTGACGGCCTGGCGAACAGCCGCCGCTCAGGCGTTTTTGGCAACGATGATGATGCTATCTCTTCCGACTCTTACGAGCCGACAACAGAGGTGAACAAGCACCTCAAGGCTGAATTGCGAAAGAAGAAATCCTACAAAGTGGTAGCTCAGCATGTTTCCGCAGATTCAACTCCGTGCTTTACGACATCGGCCGAGCGGCGTTGATCCTTCTGGCTCGTAGGAGCCGACTCAAGATCTTCCAATGAGCTGTCGCAACCGGATCAGAGACAGGTTCGCGCGATTGAGTTTCCCATCAAGGCCGGACTCGCAACCGTCAGCCACGGACCCCGTCCACCACACGACGACCCATGTCTGATCTGGTCTCGTCGGCGGAATAATCGGGAACAACCCATGGAGAAGCGAGGGTGAAGCGGAGAGCGTTGTCCATCACCCGCGTACAGGGACCTAAACGAGTCATTAGCGCTTCAAGGGGGGTCTTTTAGGTATCACATGGCAAGCAACGACGGGAGTTTTGTTGCGGGCTTTCGGCTCCTTTTCGTGCCTGTTGCGCAAGGGAAATCTTCCGCGAGAGAGTCCGGTCCCGAGGAAAAATAGGGGATTGGGAGGGCCATTTGCTTGCTTCAAGATGTAATGTTGCGCAAAGGCAAGGGGCGTAGGTTGTAGTTGTTTTCTGGCAGGTTCAGGTGGTTACCTTGAGCTTGATTGGGGGGTTAGGTTCCTCATTTTTCAATGTCCTCCCTCCACTGGCACGTCTGGCCAATGCCCTCTGCGCTGCGCAGACGTCGGAGCTTGAGCGTGGATTGTGGAAATGGAGAGCAGCTTCAGACACAGTGCGGAGCGTTCGGAGCTCGACTCGGCCGCTAGTGCCGCAATCGGCGCTAACGTTAGTTCGTCCTTGAGACTGGCCAGTGCGTCATTCTTTCCTTGTCGAGTCTCACGCACTGTCCACCCTACATTGGAACATCTCCAGAGAGCGGGGCAAGAAGGAAGGAGGTTCCCGCCTGTGCAGCGAACTGCCATTGCTGCCCGCTGTCCCGCTCTCTTCCGTCTGAACTTCACAGCCAATCCTCATCCATTTATCTGCAGACGTTCAGTTGCAGCGCTCAGCCCCACGATTTTCAAGGCTTTGTTTTGTGTGCAGCCGTTTGAGCGACTTGGTAGTGTATTCTGACTGACTGACACCGATTTCCCAATTTCCCATAATTTTCGGATGGGGGCCGATAGCGAGTGTTGGTGATTCAGCTACTTGTCCACGCAGTTCGCTTGAGCACGGCACGATGTGTCTGGTCAGCGATTTCTTGTCCGCTTTTGCTCTCCGTGCCTTTGAGGTGCTTGATGAAGCGAAAGTGGCAAGCCAGCGCGGGGTCAGGCAAGACCAGTAAGTGCAAAGAGACAACAGATTGAAAGAGAGTCCGACCGATCGAAGTGATCAACGTCAACGGGGACCAACACCGGCCCTCAATTCGTAACCCCGCACTCGTCTCTCAAACTCGCCCCAACAGCGCCTTGTTGTTCGAAACTCATCACGAGGCGGACCTTGGATTCTTCGAAGTGTTGTCTTATTCACTCGTGAACCGTCGGTCGGCTTAGTCGGCAAGAGACAAACGCCCAGACGAAATGGCCCCCGAACAGCTAAGGCTACGGCTGTAAATCGGGGTCTCAGCGGTCTCAGCTCCGGGACCGCTCGGAGTGGACCAAGAGACCATCCGAATACTAAAAACACCGTCGCAACTCCCCTGACGGCAGGAAGAGACCTAGTGTAGCAGAATTACGAGAGCGAGCCGTTGTAGAAACGGTCGGATATCGAAAAAGAAAAGAAGGAAAACCCCGCAAACAAAAAGGCCGCTTCTTTGTTTCCGAGGCCGAGGGCCCCTACTTTCTGTTGCCTGCAAAGTCGTCCGGGTCCGATTCTCAATCTTGCACACGGGGACGAGCTGCAGGATGCTTGCCGAATGTGCGATCGCAAGCAGGGAGCGTGGTGTGGGCGGCGCTTTGTCGTGCTGCGAGACGAAGCGACTGACAGGGCCGACAAACCAGGGATCGCTGCCGCCTTTCCCCCATCAGAGTTGCCCGTCGATCAATCAATCACCTGGAATCTGGTGACGAGCTTTTCTGGTCACTCGAAACTCGCAGCTTGGCGTCTTGGTTTGCTGTTGGAGTTGACTGAGTTAAACGGCGATAATAAGCTTGACCTCAAAGTCGAAACCAATCCGCTGTTGCGGTTGAGGTTCAGCTCAAACGTATAGATGACACACGCTCGCCCCACGCTCACTCAACACAACTCTTCGATGCCTGGCGGCGAGGGCGGGCACACGCGGCGCTGTCGAACACAGGGAGAAGGAAACCAAGTGGCACAGGTGGGTTTGGTTCACAAGATGGGGGGGATGGAAACTCGGAGGCTCGGGGGACATTGCGAGCGAGAGAGAGAGAGAACGAGAAGAGAGAAAGAGAGACAACCCTCGAGAGAGACCCTGGCTCCTGGCCGTCGCTTGTTTCCCCCCTTGACCCTTGCTCACTTGGCCCCATCGTTCGCTTGTTGCGGTGGACCAGATGTGCCCGCCCCAGCCCGCTTGGCGGAACCGGGGCCCTGGTCTTGTATTCTTCGCAGGCACTGCAAACTCACGGGCAGGTTTGCAGTCGGCCGCGGGAGAGCAACGCCACACTCGGCGCCAGAGTCGAGTCGCAACACACTGGGGGACGACCGGGCCCCCAGCTCCCCCCAGCCCAGCGATGTACCTCTCACCCCGGTCACAGGGCGAAGGCGGAACCCAGCGGGTGCCGTTCGCCGTGGAGACGACTGGCATGCGGTGCTGCAGCGCAAAGCCATGCGCCGCTTTGCTCAAGATTACCACAGCAGCACCACCAGCCCACCGGCCGGAGTAGCAAAAGCATCGATTACCCCCCCATCCATTCCCCTCGCCGTTCCGGACCCTTCCATTCCCGGTGACTTTGCCGTCTCTCTCCTACCCCCTTCCCCCCCTTCCCCCCAACATCGAACATCTTCGATCACACTCTCGCCGTTGAGTGTTCGTTGTTCGTCTCTTGGGGGCGTTGTCGTCACATTCTCGATCGACGGCAGGAAGGGCAGTGGCATACGGTGGCCGGATAACCCCCGATCTACCAATCCATCCTCTCTCTCATTCTGAACCCGTGATACCGGCTTACAGACAGAGAGACCACAACCAACCATCACCGGCACTACCAACCAACAACACCCGTGCTCACCTGCCTTCTCATCTGGACCTGCGTGTGCCATGTGCTACGACTCCCGCCGAGTCTCTCCTTTCTCCTTCTTCTCTTAGTCGCCCCACACACTCTTCAAGCCGCCCATCATGTTGTCCCGACCGAGCTTTAGCATCCGGAAGTTGATTCCGAGCCCGCAGAAGAAGCCGGATGGACAGGACGGCTACGAGGGCTCCTACTTTTACCACGACGATGAAGACGACATGGACACACTGAGCCGGATCAAGACATGGAGGCCACCAATGGGTTTGATGAAGCGGTCCAAGCCCAGCATCGATATCCGCCGGAGCGAGGACCTGCACAAGATCATTTGTATCCCACCATTACCCGACACGCCACAGTCGTCGACGACTTCTTTGTGCAGTGTGGAAAATAACAGCAACAATGGAGCCGGTTGCGTGGTGAACAGCAGCTCCTCGCCCCCTCGGCGCCCGGACCGGAGCCCTTTGGCGAGCCCCATGATGAGTCCCGAGCGAAGCCCGCAGAGAAGCCCACAAAGGAGTCCGCTTCTTCTCCCCCAACAATTCGATGAGCAACAACAACAACAGCAACAATATCAACAAATGCCTCCGCGAGGGAGAAGCCCGAATCCAAGTCGCTCGCTTCACCCTGTCCAACTAACACCTCCTTCTTCCCCTCCTCAGGCGGATATAGGATCAGAAACACCATCAATATCTCCCGATACCGTGCCATCAACCCCCGAGAGCATCAACAGCAGCCAGCCGACGTCTCCCGAAGCCATCACAGTAACACCGCCCTCGGAAACGCACACCGAAGCCGGCGATAGCCCCGTCATGGTCGTCGTCTCTGGCAACTCATCTCCGCAAGATCCCCAGCGCCTCTCGCCCCAGACGAATGAAGCGCCTTTCACCCCGAGCCCGACATTGAGCATCGGGAAACTGTCTGACCAAGAGCTAGACAAGTTCCCTAAGCCCAAGAACGTCTCGCCCATTTCTTCTCCTCCTATGCGCCGGAAATCGCAACGACGGAGCCAGGGGTCGGTTAAGTCGGTCAAGTCACCGACAAAGACGTCGATGAAAGACCCTTTGTTGGTACCCGCACAAGCAAGACTGCCGTCGAATTCGAGGCCCAAGCGGGCCAAGTCTAAAAAGGCTAGGAGGCGGCCGACGCGGGCACCTGCACGGCAGTCATCGGTGTGGCAGCTGACTGAAAGCGCTAAAGACCTGTTCACGATACGCATCTTCCACCGGATTGAAGTCGACGAGATGCTGCCCGAGAGCACGCTGCGGGAGATCCGGATGAGCCGGGCTGCGCATTGGACGAGATCTCCTGAGCTGGGGGTCACCCACATTGATAAGAAGAGTGCCGCCGCCGCTGCTGCGGCGGCTGCTGCTGCTGCTGCTGCGGCTTCTGTCCCGAATACCGCCGTCGCGGTCGAAGCTACGCCGATCGAGCCATTGAGCCTTAACGACTCGGCCGCCGATGCTGCTGCTATGAGCGAAGAGATCGTGACGCCCCGTGCTTCTGTCCTGAACCCCAGATCTAACGAGGTAGATGGCGATGACTGCAAGACACCCACGGGACTACCAGAAGGGGGGATGATGAACAGGACCGAGGAGGCATTCCGGCTCCAGACGCTGCTGGAAGACCAAGTCGACCCCGCCTCATTGCCTCTGCAACAACCAGACTCGCCGACGACCAGGTCGTATGATGGGGACAATGACGATAATGGGAGCTTACCGATCATGATGATTGTGGAGGACGAACAAGGGCAACAAAAGCAGATTGCTCAGACCGGCCAGTTGGCCGCGTCGCCCATGCCACCTCTTCCGGTGAAGCCGCCCATGCATCGCCGAATGCCGAGCAGACAGCTCCCGCCTCTGCCCACGATTCCCGAGATCATCACGACGGGGGCAGAAGAAGCGCTGCTGTCGCCCACGTCGACACCGGTCCCGATCGGCTCGCCGGCCAAGGTGAACGTCGAGGACTACATCTTCCTCCAGAGCAGCCCCTGCACACTGACAATGCCGATGTTCCGGCACGGGCAGATCCGGCTGGCCAAGGCTGATCTGCCGATCGGCAAGCTGGCCGCGGCCGTCGACGACACCCTAGACTGGACCGCGTTTCAGATGGCGATCCTTGGCGGTGCGGGCGATTTCTTCAGTGAGCCGACCGACTACTCGCGGCCGTCCGAGGCGGAACTCGACGAACGCGAGGAACTTGCCTCGTGGTTTGGGAGCCTTGGTTTCTTGGGGGCTGGGTCTCTCATCGGCCCTACCGAGCCGCGAACCCCGAGTTCCGGCTGGACGCCTGTCTTCCCCCGGACCCCGACTCTATCACCCACCTCCTCGCCAAGCTCGAGCTCAACTTCCACCTCAACATCGACATCCATCCCGACGCCCAAGACCGGCAGCACCAGCCCCAATATCAGCATAAGCACCAGCCCCGACCCCAGCAGCAGCAGCCCACGTCCCGTGACTAACGGCGCCTCGCGCGCGAGCCCGGGCATTCGACGCATCGATCCGCCCGCCGTATCGGCCGACGCCAAAGACGGCTTCGGCGGACCTCTAGGCGACTCCATCGCCGGCCGCTTCTTTCCCTCTCCAGGCCACATCCTCGGGCCCTCGGCAACCTTTTCCCCGGGACCGAGCCCTCACCACCTCCAAGCCGGCCACTCCGGCCCGCGTCACAGACGTAGTGCAAGCAGCACCACATTTAGCCAGGCCACGGCCAAACAACAGAAGCAGCAACAGCAACAGCAGCATTCGCAGTACTACGGCTACTCTTCTCAACAGTACGGCAGCAGCACCCTCCCTTTCCACAACGACATCAACACGACCACTCCCACCACCGCTGGCTCTATCACCCCGACTATGAGCAACAACACCATTCACGCCAACACCTTCCCGCCACCCCGCATCCTTAGCCATTCCGTTTCCTTCGAAAGCCGACGCAACCACGCCAACCTCGCGATCGATGCGACCCGCCGTCCCAGCGTCGACAGTGTTCAGAGCCTGCCGCAGAGCCCAATGATGGATCTTGTCGTGAGCCATGATGTGGAGGGAAATGAGTACATTGTTGCGATGGGCTTCAACCTGAGCCATGATTTGGGAGATTTCCTGACGTGGCAGGCGGAGCACGCAGAACATGTGTCGGACGTTGGGTTCGGTGGCTCTGCGGAGGAGAAGAAGAGGGTAGAGGGGAGAACTGGGAGGGAGGTTTAATTTTGTTATCCCATCCCGTCATTGTCGTATTACCTTGTATCACTCCAATTGGTGGGTTTCTTCGGTTTGGTTTTGGGTTTCTGAGTTTTGACTTTATCTCTCTCTCTCTCTCTCGTCCTATTTCCTTATCTGTCTCAAATCCTATCCTCACAGAGGATACCTTTCCTACATTTTTCCTTATGTCTCCTTTTCTTCTTCTTCACCCTTTCCTCTTTTATCCCTATCCTTGAACTGGGTCGGTCATTTACAAGGTGTTTGGCAATATCAACAGGCAAGCATTTGGATGGGAATCTGGGCATCTTTTTTTTTCTTTCTTTTTTTCTTTTTTGTCGCTCTCTCTTCGGGAAGCTTCTTTTTGGTAATCTGGGCAGCATCTTTAGGAAAGATCAGTGGCGCAATGAGGCAAGCAAAGGATTGTGGAAGGAATTGGGGAAAAAACCACAGCCCTTTTTTACGTTGTTTTCATTTTTGGGGTCTACTTGGGAACTTGATACCACGTTCTTTTTTTGTCATCAGGGTCTTCCTCTTCCTCTCATCATTCCTTCTTAGTTTTTAGTCTTCTTCTTATCGCCCCCTGGGGCGCTCTATCATTTGGATGGGGGTTTGGTGGCCGTGCGGCGGAGAGATGGATGGATGGATGGATGGATGGACGAAGCATATGCCGTCTTGATGTGGTGTTGATGATTTGGCTTGAACAATGTGTACATATTAGGGCGTTACAGTTGAAGGTGGAATACAAACAAATTATCTATTACCGTACCTTTCCCATTCTTGCCATTCAAGTTCATTTTGTTCATTCCCAACTCCACTTGCCTCTCGCGTCCAAGAAGATATCCACCTCCCGCTAGGATTGCATTTGCATTGCATGCATCCACCTTGTTGTGTCAAGATGCGAATTATTCAACATGGGATGAAATGCCCAGTCTTCCTCCCGCCCATACATGCATTTTCCCGGGCTCACCCTGCTCTCTGCAAAGGAACGATGGGGTTTTCCCCATTTCCCGCTGCGTTTCTGCAGGTACGTATGGAGACGTACACGTATCTTGTTCTATCCGTCTGTCCCCGCTGCGGCCCGCTGCGCAAGACCCGCATGCAAATGGCTCCAACAGGTGAGAAAAGCGCTGGGAAATCTCCACTCAACAGATCAGGTTCGTCACCAATAACTAAGCCTGAGTGACTTCCATTCAATTCACCAACCAACCAACCAACCGAGGTGAATACAGTGTGCGTAATGTGCTGACAGGGTGAGCATTACAAGCAGGTCGCTGTTGGGCAAAGCCGGCTGTACGTATGTGCATACGTGACCGACCTGCCCGAGACGTAGCGGAACATCGAGATCACCAGACGCAGAAGCAGCGCACACATGGACCACGCCGCCAACAGGCCGTTGTTTCTGGCCACACCGGCCATACTGACCGGGCGCGTTTCCTGGCCTCCAACGGGCGGAATCCGCTGCTCACCTGGATGTCAGGCTTTTTGGCGACGAGTTTAGTTCCTCATTGATTAGTTTTGACGTTTCAATTCGGCTTTTGCTAACTCCGCCCACCCAGGCAAGGCAGGCTCACCAGTTTAGAACTGGCAAGTCTGGGCGCACCGCTTCTCGATGAAGGCCGTGTCAGACCCGATGTAACCCATCACCTTGCTGCGGGCCAGGCACCGAGGAAAGGGAAAAAATGGAAAAAATGTGGCTTGAAGTGGCAGTTCAACAACGATCACCAATTTTGGCTCAGACTCGTGATCAAAGCCGCGCTGTTTGCCGGACAATCAGATTGACGGGCGGTTGGGTTGGTTCGTAGTCACCATTCCCAACCCACATGCGCACACACCCACACCATGTTGGCGGACGTTGGTGATGTTGGGGGTGTTTGTTTCTCTCGACTAATCAATCAATCAATTGCCTGCCCCGACGCGACTCCGAGTCCCCTCCACAGTGTATCCCCTTCATGTTCGCATTTCTCGCATCCTCCCCAACAAGGCACCCACAGCGGCATCCCATGCATGCGACGATGAGTGAGTGACGAGAGGAAACCTCATTTACCCATCCCAGCCGAGGTTTTGAAGCAGGCAGGCTATCGTTCATCTCTCCGTTCCATCTGCCACCCCCCTTCATCCTACATTATGTACCTACCCCGCCTCTCAATTCCATCTTCCGCACATACAGAGGACACAGTCAGTAATTCGTCTCGACATCAGATGCAGGTCGTGTAGGTGCCTGTGTAAATTGCCTGGATTCGTCCTTGTGCCTACTCCTTCCGACTACCTTAACCTTCCTTGACCTAGCAGAGTGGAACGACCCAAGACATTCCAATGCAGGAACGCTTGCGGTATGCGCACGTAATCGCAGTCAGAATCATCGGGCCGTACACCAAGCCAAAGCTGTGTTTGGTCAATTCATCAATCCTGACTCGCCAAAGGATGCTTAGATCGGGTTTGGGGATTCAACCAAGGTGGGCTCGTGGGATGGGAATGATGGGGATAGCGCTGCCCCTCCCGTCCTCCACTCAATCAACATTGACGAATTGAACTTCTAATGTGAAGTGGTCTGTCAAAGCAATTGGCCTATGATCTTGCACCGATCCGGGACACCAAATCCTCCCGTTTCTCATTGCCCACTCCCCGGCCACCCGGCTCCCATTTCATCCGCGCTTCGCCACACTGTTCTTTCTGACCCTGGCAGGATGGTGATAGTGATGTCTCGAGCGGGCGCGCCCAGCCTCGCCAGCGCGGCCGGACAAAAAAAGAGGCTATTATTCCTTTGACTAAACCTTGTTCCTACAGGTATACATTTGAACCTCGGCTTGCGATCAGACCGTTTCGGGGGTGGTGTTAATGGCCCGGTCAGAGCCTGTTGAACTTCGCGAACGGTCTTGCCTCTCGCGGCGGCGATTTGGGAGTCGGTCCAGTTGAGGTATTCGCGCAGGGTGCGGATCTGGATCTTTTCGTCGCGTGTCAGGTTGTTTGGAGGTCGCTTACGTTGGAAAACGGGGCCCGGAATTCGCTGTGTTTGAAGCTGGTAGGATCGCTCGGCACAGGGGGAATTGTGGGTGTCTGTGGTGTTGATGAGCGCGTGGATGTCCATCGCTTCGAGGGTGTGAAATGGATTGAACTACAAAGTACCAGGTTTCTAGAAGAGATTGAACTGCGAGAGGCACGAAGATGTAAAACGGGTCGACGATGTCAACAAAAAGGAGGTTTCTTGGTCACACATCAGGACCAGGTTGAATGTATCTACCCATACAAATTAATATGTAAAGTAACATCTGTGGGAGATTAACTATGTGGGGAAACAACCCTTCCTCATCTAGCCTAGCATTTGCCACGGTCACCTGCCAACATTAACTACACGTACTAAGCCCCGGAATAGGTTTACTGCAAGGAGTTGATGTGATATGTAGAAGCGAGAAGGATGAAGGTTGGGGGGCAGTGTACGCACATGTACAGGGGAAGTTGAGACCATGGGATGATTTAAGCGCTGGATCGCGGCTGCGCTTATTTTGAATCACGCAAACTTTGCAGACATGCGGGGTCGAGGGCCGGGGGTACGAATACTGCGATGGAATCACTTGACTGTTACGAATAGCTGTGCACTCAACACAGTTTGGGGAATCGAGGAGGTACGGTGGGATACACTTCGTAGACTTATGTTCCCCGAAGGAGAATCCGGGATTTCCTCGAGGCGAGTCTGGTATCTCGAACCGGCCCGAGTTAGGGATACTCGACAGACAAAGCGAGGGCAGAATGGTTCAAGCCAAGATCAAGGTGCAAATAACGCCACAGGTAAAAGAGAGCGAGGCAGGCTGATCGGGGCTGATGGGCTTGATGGGCTGCCTTCGCTGCGGCTGATCAGCTAGCTGCCTGCCGCCCGACGCCTGCCGGGAATCCCCTTCATTTTTCCCCGATGTTTGTCCGCTCAGGTCCGCCCCCACCTACTCAGCAACCCGTGCTTGGGCCATGGAGCTGCATGAGGGTAAGGGTTCTTGTTCTTTGTTCAATGTTTCATGTTTCATGTGCCTTCGAGGCAACGTTCTGTTTGGGAGTTTGTTTCCTGCTTGGCGGGCGGGGTCCGGGGAGCTCGATGAGGAAGGAAGATGAGGGGAGTCTGGAAGCTGGGGTTGGAATTTGGAATACGAAGACACAGTACAGATGCGTTTTGGACAAACCAACAGTATCAAGGTGATTTGTTGGGTGGCGGGGAGAGGAACCCGGGAACGAGTGAGCCTTGGAGGCCCTGGGAACCATCATACTTCGTACCAGTTCCTAGAATGGAGTAAAGATGCCGAATATCACAAGTACCGTATCAAGATGCGTTGAAGGATGAATCCTTGGGCTCGTGTAAGTGGACTGCAGTGGACTCTAGAGTTTTATCTTGGTAGTACGACAAAAGCAGGAGTCTGCCTCGTCTGATCTCGTGTAGTCGCTAGATGAGTGACAAATGGTGGGGGCGAAGGATTCTGTTCTGGTTCAAAGGAATAGGGGGGGTCGAGACCTCGCCATCCGTCCCTCGTCCATGAAGGGTATGTGATTCCTACCTTCCGGCTTACCTCGGTGGGTAAGGTCTGTGGGCGAGAGATGGTGGATGATGCAAACGGAACACGCACTGAGTGGCGTTCGTTTTTCTCTTGTGACGAAGCCTTTTCTTTGTCCGACCTCGGCAGCATACACAGCATACCCGCTGTTGGTGTTGGACACGGATAAGTCTATTTTCAGCAACTTTTAATTGACTTGAGCCTTACACTCACCGAGCACATTCATCGAGGTCTCACCCAGGTGCCAACCTCATTGCAAAATAGTAAATGTTCAACTCGGCCACCTAAGGATAGATAGCCTGATCTAAGGCCCCAAGGCTATCATTGTCAAAATACTTGTCCCACTTCACCTCTCATATCCAGTTTGTCCTGTTAACCAACGATTGCTTTTTTCGTCCTGTTAAATTCGGCCAAGTCCACACAAATAGGATGCTATCCATCTCAAGTGCATAAGCGCCAGGAAACGGGGCGCTGTGCATACAGATTGCATGCTGCACAGCGGACCGGACTGCCTGCCGACTGGGCAGGGCAGGTAACTCAGTTGTATTGACAACCTTAGTCAGTAAAAGTGTATTTTTCTAAGAAAAGAAAAGAAAAGAAAATCAAAAAGCTCACTGCCCACTTCCTCCGGTGAGGTAGTAGACAGCTACGAATAACCCGGGGGTTTTTGCCTCCTCCCTGAGTCGAACTTAGGAAGGGGAGAAAGCGGGCACGCTCGGTGCTGCCCGCGCCCCCCTAAATACACCATCCGCGGCTGGGCATTTGTCGGATGGGGGTGCTGTTGGGAATTGGTGGCGGAAGGGGGGGTTATAAAGGGTCGTCTGGGGAGGAGGGAAGGAAGATACGTGGGTTTGAGCGAGACGGGGAGTATTTTGTAAGTCGGGGATGAGAGCTGGCTAGCTATTTAAGTCAAAACACTAGATCGACGTATTATAACTTCGAGAAAATAAAGATCATGGGAAAATTAACCGAGTGTTTGAAGGCGGAAGATATTGCGGATTGATTTATATGTTAAAGACTGATGGGTTCGACGTCGTTCAGAAAATCGGGAGAGGGAGGTCTGAGATACCGACACCTCTAAGCATCACTGTAGGGTCTGAAAACAACCCCAAGAAAACATCTCTGCCAAGTCCTATAGTCCTATTCTCTCTCTCCATGAGATGTTTCGAGTATCGAGGGCCTCTAGAAGTCGTATGTCCATGTCCCTTTCTCTCCACCGTAGATAACCACCTAAATAACTACCACACATCGCATCAAATGTCATTATCATTATCATCACCCCCCTTCCTTTCCCCCCAAAACTACTTCTGCAACGGCCCCCCCATTCCACCATACGTAATCATCTTAGTGATCTGATACTCCTCAATCCCATACTTCGAGCCCTCCCTCCCAAACCCACTCTCCTTCACCCCCCCAAACGGCGCAGCCGGGTCCGAGATGAGACCCGTGTTGACCCCAACCATACCGACCTCGAGACTCTCAGTCACGCGGCTCACAAGCTGCACGTCACGCGAGAATAAGTACGCCGCCAGGCCGACGGGCGAGGTGTTGGCCAACTTAACGACCTCGTCTTCGGTGGTGAACGGGAAGAGACCCGCCACAGGGCCAAAGGTCTCTTCGTGGGCGAGGGCCATGTCAGGCGTCATCTCGGTGAGGATGGTAGGCTGGTAATAGTTGGGCCCGAGGTCGGGGATCCGGCTGCCGCCAAGGAGGACGCCGGCGCCTTTGCTCTGGGCGTCTTGCACGTGGTGCTCGACTTTATCGACGGCGCGGGCGTGGATGAGCGGGCCGTGGGTGGTGCCTGTTTCGAAGGGGTTGCCGACCTTGAACTGGCGGACCTTGGCGGCGAATTTCTCGGCGAATTCGTCGTACACGCCGCGCTGGACGTAGATGCGGTTGGCGCAGACGCAGGTTTGGCCGGACGAGCGGAACTTGGAGGCGATGGCGCTTTGGACGGCGAGGTCGACGTCGGCGGAGTCGAAGACGATGAAGGGGGCGTTGCCTCCGAGTTCGAGGGAGAGCTTTTTGAGCGTGCTGGAGCTTTGTTCCATGAGTAGCTTACCGACGGCGGTTGAGCCGGTGAAGGAGACCTTTCGGACGTCTGGGTTGGTGGTCAGGGTCTTGCCGACGGAGGGAGTGTTGTTAAGGGCGGTGATGACATTCACGACGCCCTTGGGGATGCCGGCGCGGTGGGCCAGCTCGGCGAGGGCTAGCGGGGTGTAAGGGGTCTCGCCGGGGGCCTTGCAGACGACAGTGCAGCCGGCAGCCAGGGCGGGGCCGGCCTTGCGGGTGAGCATGGCGGCGGGGAAGTTCCATGGAGTGATAAGGGCGCACACGCCGATGGGCTCCTTGATGGTCACCACGCGGTTGCCGGGCACCGACGCCGGGATGGTGTCGCCGTAGATGCGTGGGGCCTCTTCGCTGAACCACTCAAAGAAGTTGGCCGCGTACGCGGCTTCGCCCTTGGCGTCTGCGATCGGCTTGCCGTTCTCCCAGGAGATCAGGGCAGCTAGGTCGTCTGCGTTTTCTACCATGAGGTCGTACCATTTCCGGAGTAGCTTCGACCGTTCCCGGCCCGTCTTGTGGCGGAACTCTTGAAATGCAGCTTGCGCAGCAGCAACGGCTGCTTCCGTGTCCTTGGCGTCAAACTCGGGACATGACCCGATGAGCTGGCCCGTGGCTGGGTCTAGATAGCAAAGTGAGTGAGTGATTGGATGAGCGAGTGAGGTCTAGACCGAGGGAGGCATATGCGAGGTTGATGAGGCGCACGAGGAGGGTGAGACTTGCGTACCGTGGACCTTGAATGTATTCCCCGACTTGGCCTGTACCCACTCGCCATTGACATAGCACACATTCTCCTTAAACAAGGAGGGGTCTTTAAGCTGGGTAATGGGCCATAACGTTAGCCGCCTGATGCTCACATCCAAGGACAACTAGACATGCTGGAAAGACCAAACGGGTGGTGAGACAACATACTTTAGGAGCCAGGCTAGACGCCGACCGGAGAGACGGGTTGATGATCATGGGGAGTGTTAATCGCCGGAACTGAGACCTCACTGCGGTGGTCCGCGAGGCGGAGACTAGGGTTCTGTGAAGAAAGGACATGCCGAAGCGGGGTGATAACGGGGAATGGTGGGCCAGGAACGCTGATAAAACTCGGTATATAATGTCGTACGCCTCGCAATGCCCTTTCGGCGGATAAGGCGCTCGTAAGCCTTGTTCTAAGTTGTGAGTTGTGACGAGACAAGATGGGCGTCACGGCCGAAGGTAGAGTTCCAAGACACCGAAACTTAGTTGGTACTTCGATCGTCTTAGTGGCCTGAAAGCTATAAGGTTGCTACTAGGAGAGATTCCGCTTATTCTCCTATGGATTGTGACAAAATTGATGATCAAAAGCAGAGATTCTCGAATCCCAAGATTTTTGTTTTGACATGACGTTGTTCGCCGGTTTAGTGGGTTACATGTGGAGAGGCAGCGCCTTGTGTCGGTAATTCACTACCGGCCGTTGGGGAAACCGCCTCGAACCCTTCATGAACCTGAAGCCACGCGCCGTGGCGTCGAGCGGAATCTCCCCAAGGCAATGATCGATGATCTAGATTTCCAGTTGGTAGAATATTCTTTCTTTTTTTACTTTATTTATTGGAAATAGGCCTTTTGTTTCCTCCTTCTTTTCACACGTACGAAGTACACCCTCGAGATCCTCGACCCCTCTCACCCCCAAAACAAGCTACAGTGGGGCATTCCACAGCACTTGTTTTCCCCGCACCGAGGTCCGGTCTCGAGCTTCTTTCGACCACTCTATTTCCGATCTGATATTTCCATCTAGGACATCTTCATCCAGCGGCGGCTATGTATCACAAAATCTGCATCCTATTTAGCGGTCTGTGACAGAAATAAACCTATTCGGGCCTTCTTTTCTTCGTCCAAAATCGTCAAAAAGCCGCTGGCTTCCATTCCCGGGCGCTAGAAGATGCGTGATGTCTCATTCGAACCCGAACCCTCCTCACCAACAAAACCAAAATCACACTTCCAATTGGGAACCACAGCAGGTTTCCCCAATCCCTTCCCGTCCCGGCCCCGCTCCACACCCTTCTTTCTTCCCCGGACAACACCCGCGATGTCACGATGCGCCGATCTCCTCCCTTGAACTTGCAGGCTGACCACTCACCGTGCGCGTGTGTACGAAGTACACCCCAGCTTTCCCGTCTGCGGGCCCTGTACCACGGCGTCATCAACAAGTGTTTGCTGACAGCTTTGTTTCTGTAAGTGTTGCCTAACTCGCCCTACACTTAGCGGTCTTGCCCGCAGGCCCCTGGCATCCATGCTCCTATGGTGTGGGTTTGGCCGAGGTCAGGTCCGATTGATGGAACTCCTGGTCCGAAAAGAAAAGGGGACTTTTTGAGGTAACGTCGTTCGACACGGTTGGTGGGGATATGTGTATCCGGAACGATCTGGATGGGGCGGTTAGAGTGCCTCGGTGCGTTGGGGGATGGTATGGCAAGGTAGGTACCCGGGTAGCTAGGAACGGAATTGGCCCGTGTCATTGTATAACAAGACATCTTTTACCCGGCCGCCTGGGCATTTGTGAATCTTTTGATGTTTTCTTGAGGCCTACTCCTAGATTCCAACATAACCTTCATCCAAGATGAAGCAAGCCAGTCTCGTGTATTCTTTGGCCAGCCCAGCACTGGTGAAAAGTCAGGCTACGGTCGCTAGCTCGGTAGACAGCAACGATGTCCTTGACGGCTACGTGAGCTATAGCATCGAATTCTCAAGCTTCCCAGAGTTTGCAGGTCAGTCTTTCTCAGCTTCGGACTCACAGTACCCCCTTGTTGGTTATTCATTGCTCAATGTCTAAACGTCTTGTAAAGGAAACGATTCGCACCCCAACACCTTCTCGGACACGCTCCTAGATAACCTCGGACAATTCCTCGGGCGCAAGCCATACATACGCGTCGGTGGAAACACCCAAGACTATGCTCTGTACGATGCTTCGCTGCCCATTGCCCTCAACGGGACCGTCGACCCGGACCGGTCGCCGGACTACCCCACCACCATCACGATTGGCCCGTCGTACTTTGAGTCCTACACCACCTGGAAGGACGTCAAGTTCTCCCACGGCTTCAACCTCGGCCTCGGTGGGAGCAAGTCCGAGGGATGGCAAACTCTGCTCGACACTGTGCCCTTGGCCTGCCAGACCTTGGGCGACGGAAAGCTGTATCTTTGGGAGTATGGCAACGAACCCGACCTGTTTTCCACTTCCGCCCAGGGGCCCGTGAGGTCGTCTGATTGGAACGAGGCTCAGTACGTCCAGCAATGGCAGAATGGCACTCGGCAGATCAAGGCGCTCCTCGAGGAGCATTGTCCCGAGTTGACAGAGAGGAGTGTTTACGGCTACTTGGCCCCGTCTTTTGCAGGGACGGGGAACACCCTCAAAGCTGCGGATGCGTGGGCCGAGGGGCTCAATGATGACAAGGACATTACGTTCTTTTCGACTCACAAGTAGGCAACCTCCCTGTTTTGGTTTGTCCTAGGACATCCTACTTGAGGAGAGTGTGATTGAATTGTGTTGCTCACCACACCTCGAACTACAGCTACATCAGCGGCGCAGCCTCTCCCGGCGTGACCCTCCAAGGGACGCTCATGAACCACGCGGTCACAAAACGGTCCGTGGACGCCCACGTCGACGAATACAACGCCATTCTCTCACAATCTTCCTCTTCCGACGACCCCGTGCCGCCCCTCATCTTCGGTGAAACCAACTCGCTCTACAACCAGGGCCGTCCGGGTTTATCCAACACGTTTGGTGCTGCCCTCTGGGGCGTCGACTTTAACCTCTACTCGGCCTCGGTCGGCTTCAAGCGCGTGCACATGCATATGGGGACAAATTACCGGGTACGTTGTCTTTTCGTCGCGCACACACCTCTCTTGACGCCCTTATACGTTCACAGACTGATATACTGACGTCCCTCACTCAGTACGCCGCCTGGCAACCCGTCTTAACCGACCTCGCCACCCTCGGCACCAAAGCCCCCTACTACGGTTCCATCACCGTCGCCGCAGCACTCGGCTCAGACCCAGCAACAGTCGTCTCCATCCCCCTCACATCCTCCTCCGTCTCCTCCTCGTCCTCCTCCACCGCCTCTACTTCATCCACCTCCGCCAACTCATCTGACGACAACGCCAACACCTCCGCCGCCGCCGACGACCTCCAACCCGAAGCAGCCTACGCAATCTACACCTCCCAGGGCACCCACCTCACCCGCCTCGTAATCCTCAACATGCGCTCCTACAACACCACCCGCGACGGCGCCGGTCTCGAGCCCGTGCCCTCCCCGCCACCACGCGGCGAAACCGAGTACGCCTTCGCCCTGGATATCACCGGCGCTTCTTCCGCCAACAAGATACAAGTCGGTCAGGAACTTACCGTGCGCCGGTTGCTTGCGAATGGGAGTGATGCGATCACGGGGATTACGTGGGATGGGTGGAGTTATAATTATGAGTTGGAGGGCGGGAAGCCGGTGAGGTTGGATAATGTGACAGTGGGGGAGACGGTGGTGGTTGGGGAGGATGGGGTGGTCAAGGTTAGTGTGCCGGATGCGAGTGCGGTGGTTTTGGAGTTTGATGTTGGGGGAGAGGGGAACCGGGGAGAGGGAAAGCAATAGGGGGGCGAAGAGGGTTGAGAGGTAAGAGAGATGGTTGGTTGTGAAATAGGTGTTAGTTGAAAGAGTGATGTGATGACTGATGAGTGAATGTTGATGAGTGATGTCTATATTGTTATCATCAATAGGCAAGGGGGGGAAGGAAACCAGTAGTATGAGTAGGGATGCAGCGTCAACAGAGGTAGTCAAATAAAGAATCATTCGCAGACAAAGGTATCCAGGTATCCATCCTTCCGCCATAACTCCGACTGGCTTTGGCCAGCCCATCCAGCTGTCTCCAGCAAAAAAATAGCAAATCCCCGGTCACAGTCTGAGCGGGTTGAAACTAGAGATACATACAAGACATAATGTGCCTTCAAAGAAACTCAACGGTCCAGCGCAGCCTCCTTACCAAGACCCCCAAAAGAACAAAAAAAAACGTCACACTTCTCTTCAACCACTATGCCACCAACCCTTCAGGCCCGCAGCGGCAGTTTCCTCTCCAACGTGTGGAACGCCTGCGTCCGCGGCGTGAAAGGCATCTGCTCGTTCGGCGGCGTAGGCTGCATCTGGACCGTCACGCCCTTATCCCTCGCGGCAGGCTTCCTATAATCGTTGTCCTCGTCATCCGAGTCGTACATATCGAGCTCCTTGTTGGGGATCATGGCCCAGACGGCAAATCCGGTTTGGCAGAGGTAGAGGACTCTGTGAATTTCACTTATTAGTTTTCGGGGTGTTATAAATGAGTATGTGATGTGAAAATCAACGTACAGCATATATGCGGTCACACCAAGCGTCGCCTGCACCATCTGGCAGGTCTGTCCAGCACCGTACCGCTCGGCCAGTTTGCACCCGTACTGGGACCGGAGGTGCCAGGGGACCGGGCTGGGATACCGGGAGTCGGCATAGTCCGGGCCGGCCTGGCCGTAGACGCTGACGGCGTAGAGAACGGTCATGCAGACGCCCACAAAGGTGCCAATGACCGGGTAGAAGACCTTCATGATGATACCGATCATCTTGGCCAGGAGAACAAAAAGAGACAGGACCGAAATGGCAACGTTGTAGTCCGTCAACCTGGTTGATCACGGCTGGTTAGTTCTCCATGTACATACACCATGTAGAGCGGGTGTCGTATTGCCAGGTGAGAGGTGCTGTACTCACATCCTGGACCAGACAAACGGGATGGTAGGAAGGGGCTGGTAGTTGGCGTATGCGTAGAGGATCATGTTGGGGTTTGAGTTGAGCTTGTTCTCGAACCCGATGCGCCAGAATAGCGTCCTGAAACCATCCGGCTGCTGGAAGGCGAACATGACGAGCAACGGGATGATACCGCCCAGCTCAGGGAGCATTCCCCAGAACAGAGGCGCCCTCGCCTTCCACGGCCGGTGCAAGATACGGTATGTGCGTGCCATCTCCTTGCTTTTGCGGAAGTAAGTTCGCGGTGTCGGAAACCAATGTCGTTTCTTTGTGCTGCTCGGCGACTCGATTCTCCTTCTCTGTCCCTCGCCTGGGTGCCGCCTCTTGGCAGTCGTCGGGGGTCCGTCACGAGATGCCGGATATCGCCAAAAGGACGTTCTCACATCGAAATCCTCGCCGATTGAGCGCCGCTCGTGTCGTCGTGCTGTCGGCGACAACAAATATCGCGATAATCACCCTCACAAGTAAGTCTCTTGCTTTCCTTCGACCGCAGAGCGGGATAAAGAAGAGGAGGGGCGCCAGCCGTGAATTAAAGGGCCTGCATCCATTGCGCCCGTGACTGTCACCAGCTCTCCCCTCAGCTGCCGCCCAAACGTAGCGCAAACAGGCATTCCGAGCAGCGCAAAGATGCGGCCGGCAGGTCAATCACAGCCCGATGTCCAATGAGAGCGTGAGATTAGTCTCACTGCAACAGCGTGTAAGCGCCCAGTTGACCAATCCGAGAGCAATTCACAACAAGCGGGGATTTGGGGGCGAGCAGCTGTCACCACCCGGCAGAGTCCCAGACCACCACCTTGAACCAGCTGGCAACTCACCAGCGCAGATCGACCACCGCGCCGCCGCAAGGGGGCCTGTGGGAATGGTGCCGCCGAGAAAACCGCTTTTGGAATCGTCGGCCACTTGCTGCCGCAGGATGCGGGTGCTGCCGGCTGGTCCGGAACAATTGCCGTGTCCGTCCGGGCGCTCGCAAAATTCTTCACAAAGCCGACCCCCGTTTCATCAGGTCGTTGCGTCAACACGAGCAATATCGTGACTTCTCACGTGCAGTGCATCCCTCTCGACCAGACAACACCTTGGAACGACGTTGAACTTCAAAAGGCTGTTGCCAAGGCCCGATAGACTCGAAGCGTTCCTCGCCGGGCCGTAAGCTTCAGGGCAAGCCGAATTCTCCTGGCGCCATTACGCAATCCCGTCGATCGTATTGGTCTCCTCATTGCCGAGCCTGCTGCAAGATTCGTCGCGCCCCGTCCCAAACGGACGCGCTTTTGTTGTGGAAGCTCGAAAACGGTGTCGACCAGCGTCTTCGACAAAGGAGCTCCCCTCGCTCCCTTCGACGACGGTGGACGGCCGCTCGAGGGCCGATGGAATCGATCGATTTGACTTGGCCGGCTGCTGGGGTCGTCGATCAATGGGCAAAACACAGCTATTATGTGTGCACGACACTAGGCGATCAATGCCTTTCTGCGCTGCCGATGGGAATCGCGGAATGCCGTTGTCGTCGCAAATGGCAGTTGTGAACCGTCTGCCGTCAGCCGTTAGCCAGAAGCTCCCTTCGATTGGCTCCGGCCGTCCAGGCCTTCCGTTGATAGGGCAAAGAAATCGACCGTTCCAGAACGCAAGCTTCGCGGCGGACAGAGGGCACACAGCTTTGCTCTGTCATTCAGACCTCGACGCGGCGAATTACAGTGCACGAGTGAATACTGAGGTCTCAAGAGGGTCGCACAAGGAATGCGGGAGGGAGAGATCTCGGATTCAGAATCGGCGCCCCCCAGAAACAATTCTTTGACGCTTCGTCTCCGCCGGGCCGGGTTCAAGCAATCAATCCACGAAGACTTCCACCAAATGCGATGTCAACTTCAAGCACAGTCTCCTGCTCAAGGCCCGGCCCAGTTGGTGACAAAATATGTGCATGCTTCCCGGATGATTGTTGAACAACACGACCAGATAGGCAATCCTTGATGAGCCCTGAGACCTTTTCCTCCCGAAGATCATGCTGCACAGCTCAAGAGATGTTTCGCTTTCGCCAACCTGAGAGAAAGAAACACTTGTCAAGGGGACTACAAGGGTTGTCGGATGCTCCACTGTGGGTCAAAGCTCCAGACCCCCATGGACCGCGGCACCCCTGTCGCATTCTCAAGTTTCGGCTCGCTGACCTCTGTTCGGGGCGACCTTGCCCAACACAGTCCATTGCTATCCGGACCACTTGGCCCATTCGCAAGCACCGTTTGGTGGATCGGTATCACCCCCGCGGTGCAAGATTCAAAGCAGAGCCGTGTATGCAAGCCACGGCAGAAGGAGAAGCACCGGAAGGCAGCGCGTTCCAGCCGAATTCGCCAGCGATTCTGGGGCCTCGCAAGCCCCAAGCCAGGCCCAGTCCTTCTCCGCGATGCCCGCCATCTGCAGACGTCCCCCATTGCGCGCTGTAACGTCTCGCTCCTGCCCTTGTACATGCCAGGGCATGTTCAATGGAGGGCACACAGGGCTCGTTCCTTCCCTCCCATTTTCAATGCAGAACATGCCGTGCCATGCAGAGTGGCCTAGTCTCTCTTTACCTGTTTCGATCTGGAGCGTTGGCTTTCTTCTGCACCGGGCTCTTCCCGTCCCCCGCGTGGACTGCCCTTCTTTCCCGTCCCGAAGGTCGGGTCCGTTGAGATGGCCGTTCTCGGTCAGCCGATTCCATTTTGTTCCCCACGACTTCAACGTTGCACACTTTCTATCCAGCCTCAGCCTAGCTGCGTGTAGAACTCCACCGTTGCTCCATCCTAGGGTCTCTCTTCAGACTAGCCCATCAGTATCACTCTCTTGCCTCATATCGCTTTATCCATATCCCGTCGCAACGGTTGTGTTAGCTCCATACAGAGGTTTCCTCCTCCTGCCTTTCTCTTGCCGCGGGCCGTACTTGACGACACACACATACACACCACCTACGCACCACAGCCGACGTACCCCGGGCAAGCTGGGCAGGCAGCATCGCCCCGAACCAAGCTCCAACCCAGACCCAGCTCTCCGGTCCCAACCATCCCGCCTCCCCTCCCGAAACCCCCCATATTACATAGTGCCTCCTTTCCCATCGTTCCCCTGCCCGCCCGCCAATGGGCCTGCTATTGGGCCACCCTGACGACGACGGGCTGTTGTCTGTTTCCAGCGCCGTTCTGGTGGTTTGTGGTGGACTGTCCCCCCCATTACCGTCATCCCCCCAAGGCAGTTTCTTTGCTAGCCGTGGAGGTTAGGACAGCGTGAGTGCTTCGGAAGCACTCCATCGTCGGGAAAGTGACGAGACACACCCACTACCTAGCCGCGATCCGTCTTAGGCATGAGAACACAACTTCAACCCGAGCCGTGCATATCCCTTCCTGACGCTTCTCCAACCCCACAAGCCCAACTCTTGTCCAACTCTTTAGAATCCCCAACGGGTAGCGGCACTTCTGCCCCCTTCGCCGCTCCCCCCGCTCGCCGGGCTAGGAGCAGCAGCGCTGGCCCCCCGAGCGACGACCAGCAGCACAAATTCGACCCGGTGGCGGCCAGCAGAGGGGACGGGCAACACGGCCCCGGGGCGGAGACGGAGACACATGATATTATTCGGCATGCCGACGCTCCTCGGTCGATAGCTAGTGAAAACGCCGGTTCTGCTTCCATCCTCCCCGAAACCCGAGCCTGTGAAAGACAAGGAGCAGGCCCGTGTGCTTCGACGAGAAACTCTCCAGGCCGCCGCCCCTCAGGCAAGAGAGGCTCAGTGACGGACACAGCCGCAGTACGCCCTTCCGGATCACCGAACAAGAAACCGCGGTTAGCAGTTCCGGGAACCCTTCCATTGCCAACTTTCGAAAGGGGCAGGTTGCCCGATCTGCCTGTCATAGCATCTCCGCTCTTTTTCTCCAGCTCCCCGAGGCACGCCTTCAACCGTACGAAGACTCTCCCTAACCCAGAGGTCATACCGCTCACAATGGGCGACCATCAACCACATGGCGATGGGGTAACTACCACCCGCTTGCCCAAGAGCCAGATTAGTGTTACGAGCCCAGGGCTATCTTCCGGAATGCCACGAAGCCGGTCGTCAATGGAACTTTCCAGTCTCTCAAGCAGTTCAGACGGCTGCCCTCAACCTTCAGTTGTCCAGCTCCTAGGGATTGGGGTGGTTGAGCTCTTGGAGCAGGACGAGCGGCCGACATTTATTCTCGACCTCAAAGACTCGGCACATCTGTATGCTGGCCCTTTGCACATTCTCTACGCTAACTTCGCGTTAAGAACGGCAGCGGGCCTCCTCAACCTGCTACATCTCGATGCCACCAAACTTCACCAGGGCCACGATTATGCCGAATTTAAGGGCTGGGCGACCAGTTTGACACAGGATGTAAAGGCCCCAAATGCCCCGGCTTCGTCCCTTACCTATGCCGGGGTTCCATGGACGTGCTCAACGCTTGGAAAACGCTTTCGGGTTATTCGGGGCTACAGAATCGCCGCTTTCGATCCGCCAGCACTCACAACAAAGGCACAAATCCCACCGCCCTCGCCAGACTCGGAAGGCGTGTTCAATGGACCATGGGCGAGCCAGAGACCAGAGTCTCCCCGGGAACCTCGCGACTACTTTGGGCAAACGGCGCTGGCGCAGGTCCGATCCCACTCGGAGCCTCGGAGCAGAGCCGAGTCGACGACTGACACCATCATCCACCCATTTGATGATTTGGCCCTTTCCTCTCCATTGCGTACAACATTCGATTGGACACAGATCCCCATCGACGACCCGAATCTATCCGCTCATCATCGGTTTGCCCGTTCGATCGACTGGGCTTCCACTCCGCTCGGGCCCATCGAATCGTGGCCGGCTGAATTGCGAATCATGTCTTCTATGATCATGGGCAGCCCATACCCCGCGTCTCTCCATTGGGGCCCAGATTACGTTGCTATGTACAATGAAGCGTACATTACGCTTGCCGGTCGGAAACATCCTAGTTTAATGGGAACTCGGTATCGAGACGCATGGCCCGAGATATGGGACGAGATTGGGCCAGTCTTTGATGCCGCTTGGAACAGTGGGCATGCTACCATGAAACACGACGACCCTTTGTTCATTTTACGCCACGGATTCTCCGAGGAAACCTTCTTCGACTGGGCCGTAATCCCATTGGTTGGCGGTAACGGTGATGTGGTGGCTATCTACAACCCTGCGTTCGAGAACACCCGCCGGAGGATTGTTGAACGGAGAATGCTCGCACTCCGCGAGGTTGGCATCAAGACATCAGAAGCGCGTGATGTCAAGAGCTTTTGGTCCCAGGTCTCCAAGGGTCTAGAGTGTCATCCAAAAGATGTCCCGTTTGCTCTGGTTTACTCTGTCGGCGAGGACAACGAGAGCGACATCGCGTCACTGCAGTCGGGGAACCTGGCTCACCCGCCGAAGATTGTGCTTGAAGGCTCCATCGGTGTGCCCGATGGGCATCCATGCGCTACGCCGTTGATCGACTTACGGTGCAGTGATGAAGGGTTCGCTCCGTACATGAGAGAAGCCATGGCCTGCCCTACTACCCCGGTTGTCCTCAGTGAGGCTGACGGTACCCTCCCAACCGAACTCATTCAGGGGCTTCAGTGGGTAGGATTCGGCGACGCCTGTCGCAACATCGTCGTCTTTCCAGTTTACCCTACAACAGCTGGAGATATGGCGGTCGGGTTCATCGTGTTGGGGATCAATCCGCGAAGGCCGTACGATGAGGATTATGAATTGTTCGTCAACCTCCTTTCACGGCAGTTGGCCACGTCTTTAGCGTCGGTGGTTTTGTTCGAAGAAGAGATCAGGCGCGGCCAAATGGCCGCTCGTCTTGCCGCCCTTGATCGGCAAGAACTCTCGATGCAGCTCCATCTGCGAACCCAAGAAGCCATGGAGAGTGAGTACCGCTTCACGCGAATGGCCGAGTTTGGCCCTGTTGGTTTGTTCATTGCCGACGGTCATGGGCGCATCAACTACTGCAACGAGATGTGGTACAAGATTTCTGGGCTTTCGAGGGGGGCCAACACATTCGCAGCGTGGATGCAGAGTATCCGGCGTGAGGACCGCCTACCGACAGAACTCGCGTGGCGTCGTGTCGTTGAGGAGAAGGTTGCAGTTACGCATGAGTTCCGGTTCAACAATGCGACCGAGCTTGGGGACGGCCATGCGGTAGATTTATGGGCCCTCATGAGTGCGTATCCCGAGAAGGACGAAAAGGGGGAGCTGAAAAGCATATTTGGCTGCATCACCGATATTTCGCAGCAGAAATGGGCCGAGCGCGTTCAGAAACAACACCGCGACGAGGCCGTTGAACTGAAGCGCCAACAAGAAAATTTCATCGACATAACGAGCCACGAGATGCGGAATCCCCTCAGCGCCATCGTCCAATGCGCCGAAGAGATATCGTCTACCCTGATTCGATGCACAGAAGAAGGGATGGGGGTCGAGACCCCTGGCGGTGTGGCCGCTCTAATCGAGAGCTGTGTGAAGGCGGCCGGTATTATCACGCACTGCGTTGACCATCAACAACGGATCATGGACGACATCTTGCTTCTGTCGAAGCTTGATTCGAATCTTGTGCTCGTGAAGCCCGCCGATGTTCAGCCCATCACGGTGGCCGAGAGTGTCCTGAAAATGTTCAAAACAGAGCTCAGTTACCACGGCATCGAGAGTCAAATAGTCATTGACCAGTCGTACCGCGACCTCGCTGTCAACTACGTGAAACTGGACCCGTCACGGCTGCTTCAGGTCCTTACCAACCTCATGACCAACGCCATCAGGGTCACTCAGGCAGAGACATCACGGTCCATTGTCATCAGTGTCGGCGCATCCAAGGACATCTCGGACTACGACTTCCCCTACATTTCGCCTCACCATGAACACCAGGAGGATGTCACCGATGACCCCAGCTGGACCGACGGCGAAAAGGTCAACCTCCACTTCTCCATCACTGACACTGGGCCGGGACTCAACGAGGACGACGCCCGAATCCTATTTTTGCAAGGTAGCCAAGGAGGTCCGCGAACCCATTCAACATACGGCGGCCAGGGTCTGGGCCTCTTCATCTGCCGCACCTTGATCGAACTGCAAGGCGGTCAAGTTGCGGTACAGTCCACCGCGGGCCAAGGGAGCACATTTGCGTTTTATATCAAAAGCCGGAGGTCGGACCGCCCTGTGGCCGACTCACCACTCCACACGCCCATACCGACAATACCCCCGTCCCTACAGGACTCTCTGGCAGATGAAGCGCCATCCCCAGCCCAGCCGGCCATACCAGCCATTGACGCTACCCACGTACCACTACCCGAGTCTCCCAGTTTGTTTTCGTCTCATACTTCCTGCCTCGATGTCTTAATAGTCGAAGACAACCTTGTGAACCAGAAGGTTCTCAAGCGACAGCTAGATCTCGCCGGGAGCACAACATACGTTGCCAATCACGGCGGTGAAGCCCTTGCCGAGTTGCAGAGCTCTCGCTTTTGGAACCATAGCGCGGACAGCAAAGACAACCCCGACGTGCTAGGCTCGTTGGAACTGAAATCATGGAAGAATATCTCGGTGATCTTGATGGATCTGGAGATGCCTGTCATGGATGGAATCAGCTGCACCCGCAAGATCCGCGAACTTGAAGCGGCAGGAATTATCACACATCATATCCCAATCATCGCTGTCACGGCGTATGCCCGGCCAGAACAAGTAGCCAGCGCGAAGGCCGCGGGTGTTGTGAGTTACCTCCTGCCCCCCCCTTTAAACCCACTAACCTGCACCTGTGTACCGATCACATTGACTAACAGGTGATGTTGTCAGGATGGAGTGATATTTAAACCTTTCCGCATGTCCGACCTAATCCCCAAGATGCGAGAGTTAGTACTAAAGTCCATCATGGTGCCGGAATCTCGCTAGTATGCTTGGTGACGCCGGGGCACTGTGACGAAGGGACCTTATTCGCCAGGTGCGATTTACTGACGATGATGAGAAATGTGGCGTCCATTTCATGGCAAGTCAAGTTAAATAATCGGTATATATGAGCAAGGATTGGTTACAGGCAGGAGGAGTGGGGAAGAGCGGGCGTAATGGAGTATATGAATATGACGACGACCAGCGTCTTTTGGGGTGCCCTGTCTTGCGAGGTGTTAGCCACCTGGGTAGGATTGAAGGGATTAGAAGGGAAAGGGGGAAAAGGCCTTGGTGCCATAATTGATGAGAGAATTTTTTCGTGTTTGTCTCGTTGGTTTCTTTTCCCCGTTGTGGCTATCCTATGTTCCGGGAAGGTAGTCGAAGGATCATGCCATAATATTATATGGCAGGGTTTGTGATGGTGGAAAGACGAGACAGAGTTACTTGTAATAAAGTGTAATGTCAACTTAAGACGTTCGGTGGGAGCTGGTAACCGCCGGGAAGGATATCATACGGTTATTTTTCTCATGTATTTCCCGCGCATAGTGTCAGTCGTCACGTTAGGTGTTGCCGGAAGGGGGTTATATCTTGGGTAGAATATGGAACCTGGTTTTGGTATCAATTGATACTTAACCGACTGACATTGAGACTTAGGAATAAGCTTAGGGGCCCAATTGGGGTTGGAGAGCAGCTGTGAGATCGTTTTGTTGTTCAGTTAGAGAGTGAGAAAGACGGCAGCTCGCAACTAAGGACGCGTCTCAGTCAGAGAAATGTAAGTCAAGTATATTAGTCAGCCTAGGAATGGCTAATACAAGATATCTTCAGCGTAAAATGGAAGCATTGGAGGCAAGAAGGCAAGATAGGCGAACTCAACACGCGAGAGGTATATTATTAGCTATTAGCGAGTTCTGGGCCGGTCCTCGCTCTGCCTTCACCCTAAGTAGTGAGAGGCAAAGATGAGAACACCCGTCCGATGATACCCATCCACACCCGGGACTATTACCACCACCACCACTACCACCACCAATTTTTATGTTTATTTCGTGTGCAATTTTTCTTGGTCTCCCGTCACCACCACCGTCCCCGCATCGTCCTGCTCATCAGACAGACAAACCCAAAGCCAACCTAAATGACTGTGCCTTCTCTTTTGCCGAGGGAGGATAGGCGGGTATACTCTGGGTATCAAAAACACGGAAGCAAGACAGGAAAAGAGCAGAACACAAAAAGCAAGAGAAAAGAGAAGCATGTGGCAGCAACGAGAACAAGTCGGCTGATGATGACGCAAGCGTAGCGCAACCTATCAGAAGTTGTTGACCTTGTCCGATGAAGCCAGAAGCTGAGGGTATCAGAGAACCAATCTTGACATGGGTATCTCGAAATGCAAATCCGAACCCGACCAAACCCGAGGGGAGAGGTAAAAAAAGGAGGGTGTTGTGCCTCTCATGGTGGCGTGTGTTGTTTGAGAGAATTCGCTAATTAATTGGGGGGGGTCGTATGTCATCTCTCGTCCGATCCAATCTTCATGATCATGACAAGTCAAAACCTCACACCGCCGGATGCGTCGTTCCCTAGGCAGAGGCAGTGACGACAGGAGTGGCCTCGAGAGGCTTGGCAGCCTCCTCCTCGGTGGCAGCCGGGGCGGCGGTAGTGGCCTCGACCTCGGCGGGCTTCGCGGCCTCCTCAGCAGCGGGCTCCTCAGCCTTGGTCTCGCCCTCAGCCTCGGCCTCGGCAACGGTGGAGATAGCAGCGGGCTCCTCAGTCTTCTCCTCAGCCTTGGTCTTGTCGGCCCTGCTCTTGCCCTGTTTACGGGTTAGTCTCATGTCCGTCTACTAATTAAGGGTGGTTACAGGCCATCATACCTTGATGGTGGCGCGGAGCTTGGAGAAAGCCGAGGGAGACTTGGGCTTTTCAGCCTCATCGTCAGAAGAGACGCCCTCCTTCTTCTTGCCGAAAGCGAAGGGAAGCGAGCTCTTGCGCTTCTCCGCCTTGGCCTCCTTGGTCTCAGTGGCGCTAGCGGGAGTAGCATCCACAGTCTCGGTGGGGACAGTGGCAGGCGAGGCGACCTCAGCGGAGAGGGGCTCGGTAGTCTCAACAGCCGGAATGACAGGAGCAGTCTCAGCGACAGCTTCGGTCGCGGGAGTCTCCTTGGCGGGGGATGCCTCAGCGGCAGCGACGACCTTCTTCTTGCCGAATGAAAGGTTTCCGAAGATGCTTCGGCTGTGTTAGCGACTGAAAGCCATTCTCAAACGAGTGAACATATGCTTACCTGGCGCGCTTGCTGTTGGCGGGGCGGGCCTCAGGGGTCTCCTCCTTCTTCGCCTCCTCCTTGGCCTCCTCCTTGGCCTCCTCGGGCTTGGCCTCACCGGCAGCCTCGGCCTCAACAGCGGGCTCGGTGGCAGCGGTCTCAGCGGCAACCTCGGGGACAGCCTCGGTGGCAGGTGCTTCGGCAGTCTCAGCAGCAGCGCTGGTCTCGGCAGCCGGAGTCTCCGCCTCAGCGGCCTTGGTCTCGGTGGGCTCGGCAACCTTCTTCTCCTCCTTCTTGCCAAGGAAGCTGCTGAAGATCGAAGCACGCTTGCGGCTGGCAGAGCGGCGCTTAGGCTCCTCCTTCTCCGCCTTCTCCTCCTCCTTGGTCTCTTCCTTAGGAGCCTCGGCGGCCGCGGCGGTCTCCTCGGCAGGAGCAGCCTCCTCAGTGGCAGCAGCAGGCTCCTCAGCGGCGGCAGCAGGCTCAGCGGCCACGGCCTTCTCCTCCTTCTTGGAGACGACGGGCTTAAGGCCCTCAAGCGTCTTCTTGTAGGTCTCAGACTCCGTCACAGTGGTGGCGAGCTCCTTGGCCTCGGCAATCTTAGCCTTAACCTGAGCGACCCAGTTGTCGCGCTCAGCGGCATTGGCGGCCTTGAAGGTGTGCTTGTGGCCCTTGGCGGTGAAGTGGAACTTGTTGGAACCATCGGTGGCAGGCTCCGAGGCTTCGGCCTAGCGTATACGTCAGTCATCGCGCCAGTGATGTCGAACCGCTTTCCGTATGATGTGCTTACCAGCTGGATCGCGCCGTTGGGGGCAGCCTTGTCACCCTTCTCGCTGTAGAACAGCAGGCCCTTGCCAGTCTCAGACGCCCACGAAGTCACGTGGTGGGCCACATCAGCGACCTTGTCGGCCTTGAAGGAGGAGATGGCCTTGAGGTCGACGGGCTCCGAGCCGAACCAGAACAGCTGCTTAGTGTACAGGAAGTTCCTAATACTCTGTTAGTAAAACTTGTAGCGAACCATGGTACTCGTCTTCCTGCATTGGGAAACTTACTTGGGGAAGTTAGCACCTTGGCCCTTGTGCTCGAGGTGACCCTCCTCGACGGGCTTGGCCTCCTCCGTCTTGGCCTCCTCAGCCGGAGCGGCAGCGGTCTCGGCCTCGGTGGCGGCAGCGGGAGCCTCAGTGGCCTCCGTCGCGGTGGTCTCGGCAGCAGGCGCAGTCTCGGTCGTCTCCGCGACAGCGGCTTCAGCAGTGGGCGCGGCCTCAACAACAACGGGCTCGGCGACCGCAGGAGTCTCCTGCGGGACCTCGGTGGGTTTCTGGGTGTCGGCCATTGCGATTGTTTTGTTTGGTTGCTTGAAAAGCAGGGTATCTCAAGAAAATTAGAAAATGGGTATCGGGTATCACTGAGAAGACAGAGAGCAAGAAAAAACAGGTGCCTTGAAGTGACGAATTATTATCACGGCGTGGCCTGCACTGGGTTATTGGGGGTATCGCAGAAAAATCTCGGTGACGAGAGACGTGTTGTGTGGAAGGGGAAAAAAGAAAGAAGGAGGGAGAAGGTCTTGCCGCGCGATGGCCGCCTGGGGCTACTTATTTTGGCACGAGGCAGGCCACGGTTTGCTTCGTTCTGTGTGATGGGACGGCAACGGGGGCCTCATGAAAACGGCAACGACCTTGGCCTGGGCGTTCTGGGTGTGCATCCCGCCCTCGGCAGCTTCCCCCCTTCGTCCTCACCCCTCTCCCTCTGGCCTCTTACTGGCTACATCCCGCGCTTGTCCCCGAAACGGAAGCAAGCTCTCGCAGGCAAGAATGGGACGCCCATGGAGACGCCCCAATCACAACCTGAGGGAAGGCGCTGTGGTGCCCTGGACCGGCGAAAAGGGGCACACAGCGGCGGCTGGTCAAAATGGTAGGCCGGAATCCAGTCGCGATCAGAACACGAAATTGCTTCAGACCGTTTCCGGACAGGGTTCCAAGCTCCCCCTTGCACGCACGCAGCTCCGCGGCCCACAGTTGCTGCAGCCCAGTGGCCAGTGCAACTCTGGGGACAGGCTTGTTGCCGGCCCACCGTAGTGAGGGTACCTGGTATGCGAGTACCGACATGTTTGGCTGCATCCAGCTGCTGCCGCTGCAGCATGCTCTGAAACCCACTGATTTGCATTCCACGAGGCTGTGTGGTTCGCTGGCCTCCATGCAATCTGCAGCCAGCCCGTATCGCAGTGACTTTACCTGCTCGTCACTTTTATCCCCTGGGATGCCCCTTGTCCTCCTTCGTCGATCCGTTCTTCCAGGCGACCCTCATCAAACACCGTCTCCATCAACTTCGACTTTCCCCCAATTTGCATGTTACGGCAACCTCGTTTCTTTTTCAGACTTTGCGATGGATAGTCGCCGTTTTCGAGTTCATGCTCAGAATCTCCGGTTCTTTTATGGTGCGCGACACCTCGCCCGATTTCTTATCAAACGGAAATGGCATGAGTAATATCTACCGTCAAGGACTCTGCCAGACAAAGAAAAAAAAAAGTTTCACAGAGTCTCGATCCGTCATGCAAAACCGTGGCCCATCGTCGACTACCGAGATCCACCTGATCCACTCCTGTAAAATTTGGCCCAAGCGGTCTTTTGGGTGTAATCAGACCGGGATCCACCGCCTCTCACGTCCATCGATGAACCTGCCATTTTTCCAATCCACAACGATCCAGAAAGACACCCATGTGATCTTTTGCTGGTTCTTCAGACGACGCCGCCTTCGCCTCCAAAATCTTCAAGACGTCGTCCTCCGTCACGATGGATCACAGCGGCGAGTTTTGGAGGGGGGAGGGGGGGGGGTTGTCTTCTTTTGCATTCCGGGTCCTCCTAAGCCTCACATCGTCTCCCAGTGTTCCTGCATCGAGTTCGATGCAGCACAACCCCGACGGGAACGAGTACATATTCAGGCGGCGGGCCTCCTTATCTGTTGCGGTTGATGACTCCTACCCTGGTAAATCGCCCAAGTTTTCAACATCTGATCGAGAGAAAAACAGTGGCAAACTCTCGAAAAGCTCTTGATCGAAAGAAACACAATCCCGAGGAAATGAGCCGTCTCGGTCCGATAGTAGTGTAGTGTAGGCGATGCGACCACATCCCACACTCAGCCTTTATCCCTGGAACATCTTCAGAGAGCCAAGGATGAACGGCAGCGCAATAACTGCTCAGTGCCAGTTAACTAACGAGCTGACCTGCCAACTGCGAAAACCGTCGCTGGCCGCATCTCTGGACTTCAAGGCCCAATCCATAACGTACTTATCCCAGTACCCCCACCCTCTCTGACTTGCTGCCTTCCTCCCCTCAACAACAAAACAGAGTGACTGGACGGTTCTCCTTGGCCAATGCCTCCCAAGAAGCTCAAGCTCAGGTCCCACATTCGCTGCATGATTTTTCACAGTTGTGCTCTGTCGAAGGCCCCGTGCCGCCCACGAGCTTTCAAGGTCGCCTGCACATAATGATTGGTTTCTGCGGCGAGAAGTGGGTTATCCTGCGGGTCCGACATCCGGCTCATTCTTGCCAAATGGGACATCAAGTCTTCGGAGTTTTTTCACGCCCTGCGAGTTCTTGGACCATCTTTTCGAGTGAGCCATTTCAAAACGCCCCATCAGATCTTTACAGACTCCCGATTCCCAGCCTTCGGTTTTCCGTCCATGCCCGAAGTCTTTGCTCGACTGCTCACCGCCCGTCTCTCGAACCCAAGCGAAGTTCCTCTTTTTAACCCTTTTAATGGGCCGGGGGGCATGCAGGCTTGGCGGGTCCCTCCATGCAGCCTGTCCCTGATCCTCTCCACCCGATGATCCGTGCTTGACTGTTCCGTTTCACACGAGGTCGAAGCTCTCTCGATGCGATGCGATGCGAGGGAAGTCAAGTCAAAGGGGTCGGAATTTTCCACCTTCCCGGCTACTAGTCTGTATAGCTATAGCCAGCCCCCTTGTCGGGGCCTCTTCGACCTCTTAAACAAGAATCGAACGAGTTATCACGTCCACGACAGCCCGACATCCCCGCGCTCAGGTTCTGTTAAAGTCTTTGGAGATAAGACGGGAAACGCCTCCGATGTCTCGGGGCGGTATCCACTAGCCTTCTTTCGTTAGCGTCCCTTAGTGATTTTGAACCAGATCTTCAACATTTCCACTTGCGGGGGCAGCGCGCGCCCCCGATTGCACCGACATACGCATCCGAGAATGGCTGGCCGACAGCAACTCCAAAACATCGGCCGCCCCTCGTCACATCGACCCTCCCTCAGGTGACTCAACTTACATAGTAGGCCTGCGACTTCGCCTTGGGGATGGTGGCTCTCTTTTTCCGATGGCGACATTGAAGCTCGCCATGAGGCCTTTGTCCATCGCGAGAGAGTATTATTGCATCATCATGGAGTACTTGGCAACGGTCCCGATATGTGTTTCGTTTTGTCCGCCTCGTAAAACAACCCCATCAAAACGATGGCCTCCAAGGACACACCAAAACTCACTGAGATTCATTCCGGCCTACCTCAGCCCCTCACGTCCTCCGAACTGGGCACGCAGTACACAAGTAGTAACCGATAACGGCGCACCTGCCGATCATTCTTGATCTCTCCCCTCTGCCTCCCGATACAACACCACACCACACCCACTCAAGCCGGATAACCACCTTCTCGATTCCGCTCCCGCATGACACGGCTCAAAAAAAGACCCGTTCTGGTACGGCACATGGCATGATGGTGGGGGGACAATGACCACACTTTGCGCGACCAGCCAACCGCCAAGGTCCTCGCTTCCCACATAAGGTTGCCCGCCTGACCTCTCGTTCCTCATCCGCCGCTTACTATGTATGCACATCGCTAGGACTGACGACATTCGCAAGGACAGGCTCATAACAGACCTCTCAAAACGCCTCGATGAGCACTGAACTGATACCCAAAACGCCAGTTGCTATTGATTTTACATCCAGTGAGAAGCTTGACAAGAAAGTGGCCAGAAGAGATACCTCGACCCCCCGATGTTCTTCCTCCTGAATAATCACCATCAAACGGCGTCCCCAATCACTTTTTCTTCCCCAGCCAATGCCTCGTCGGACCAAGAGCCCAGAACCAGAACCCAAGCACAACCTTCCCCGCCCTATGACGCGTGCGCCACCATCTCTCAGAATCTCTGAGCTCTCAAAATGTACTACCCCTCCTTACACCGAGCTTCGATTGCGTAAGGAGGGAGGGAACAGATGGAGGGGTGGCACAACAGCCCGTTCCAATCGCGCATCAACCGCACGCGACTCCTTTTTTAGCGTCCCGTGGCATCCCGTGCCCTCCCGTGGCGTTCAACCGGTGTTCCGTGTATTAGTGCATCTGTACGAGGTTTGATTTACATCGCGATATGCATGCCGTGAGGAGACGTTTTCGGCTGTCGGAAAGGTCGCTTTCAGGGTCTTTCGGACTTACTGTGTCCTATGTAGAGACAGAGATGTCAGCGAACGGATTAACTAGTTACACTACAGATTCCTTGCTGCTGTTTAATCTGGTTTCATACTCCGTACATTATTTCCGTTTCGTAAGCCCCAGTTGAGCTAAAGGCGTCAAGTTATGCCATATTAGTTAACCAACTTACCGGCCCTTTGAGAGCGGAGTGTCTCTGCCTAAGTCCAAGTCTGAACCCCATACCTTTCTGCCTCCGTTTTCGTTATCAATGTCGGCGTTCACTTTCCTTTCTTACACAAGCCTCAACGGTCCTGCTCAGCCGAACTGGGGCTGGGATCGCGTCCGAGCAACGCCTGCCTTTCCCCAGACCATTTTCGGCTGTTGCCAAGGGGCTGATCCCCTTTCGGAGTTTGAGTTGCGGTGAGAAATTTCACCGCCTGATGCAACTTCCTAGCCCTGGCACGCACAACCCACATCGCACGGTTGCTCCCTCAACGGGGAAGGGATGGTGTTTCTTTGTTGGAAAATGGGCCTCTCGGGGCGATCTGAATGCCAGTCTCATCCTCTCTGCTTTCTTCTTTTTTCTTTTGTCTTTTCTTCTTTTTTCCTTTGTCTCTCTGTCTCGAAATGCTCCCTCCTTTGGCTGACCGTTGGCATGTCAACAACGACAGATCATAGCTATTGATGTGAACGGCCTTGGTAGGGCGGTTAGCTCAGGGGTAACCGGAGCATTCCAATGTCAACAAAGCCCCTGAGCAAACCCCCACTTGGCGACATATAAGGTCACAGTGCCGCGAGTCAGCGTTGTGGGGTTGGTCCAACGTCAGGTCGACTTTCTTTGTCGACGTCCTCAAGTTTACCTCGCTTGACAGAATGTATGTGGAGGATAAACCTATATGCTATTATTCGTAAACTTCGCTGAAGTGATTCGCCTCCTAGTAGATATGGGCATACCGCTCGAGTCATCCCCTCAAATGCCTGCCCAAAATTTGCAGTCGACTTTCCGCTTTTGTAGGCCGGGAAGGAGCCAAACCTCGAGAACCTCGGCCCCATGCAGCGCAAACGCAGCTTCAAAACCGGGACAGTAACATCGAATCAACCATTCTGTATCCCTCGACCGAATTGCGGCGACGAAGCCAGGGATCGGACCTGAGTATGTGCAAAGAATGTCTCGCGCAAACGACATAGTGGTGTTCGTAAGAAGGTTTGACATCGAAACCAAAGCCCACACAGAGGTGACCATATCACACCAGCGAGCGGCCCGCTGCTCATAGCAAAGGAAACGACAGTACTGACGGCGACACTCTTCTCTGCTCTCACTAAAGCATTCGTTAGCGGCCGAATAGATAAAACCCCTGACACGTACAGATTACAACAAGCAGTTGGTAACGGGGTGTTTATCAAGATCTAGGGGCCCGAGGAGCACCTAGAGACCGACCATCGACAAAATGTGAAGTACCAACGGCCCAAACGCGTAATTATCAGAGGTTATGAGAATCACAAACACTGTCCCACAAGAAGGGACATATTTTAGTAGTTGTTAGCTTGCGCGCTGGAGGGCGGGTGGATGTACTTCGTACAGGAGTGAATCAACCTTCGAAGCTGGAACACAACCATCGCGAAGTCGCATTATACATTAGGAACACGGGACAATCAAATAAATCCCTTGACGGCAAGCGTTACATTGCAGAGAATCCGAGGTGACGAACAGAGCTTTAGGACATAGTGACTGTTCATCCTCTACTCGATGTAATTAGGTTTTTGTGGTGGATTTGTATTGGCCTAGGTAGTGGAGCCGTCCCAAGGCACGCGGAGAATAGGAAGTGTGGTTATTGAAGGCTATTGAGCGGCGTATTGTTGTTCAGTTGAACAGGAGGCTATTCTAGCTCTCATCTGATCAACCCCCTCGGCATCCGCCCCAGAATATTTAATCGCCCTCCTCAATTTCTCTGCTCCTAATAATCCCCTTCCCTCACCTTTCTTCAACCAAAATCTGCTCTTCTGCTGACCCAGCAATTTTCTCTTCATTAAACCATCTGCCGTTTCACTCTTCCGTTCTCTTTCCTCCTCGTTACCCGTCTTCCATCATCTCCTCATTTACCTTCAGTGCCTGGGGCACAATTCGGTTTTCGTTTCTGGGGTCTTGACCTTCACAAGAAACACGATTCGTCCTTCTAGCGACCTTTCTCGTTGCATCGTCCATTGCGATTGCAGACTTACCGGTGCTGGGAAACAACCGTGTCGGTGCAATTGAATAACACCAAGAACACCATCCACTTGGCAGGTTCCAGAAGTCATCTGTGTTTCCTTGCTTGCGACGAGCCGTCTGGTAAGTTAATTCTTCCAATTTTCTAATTTATCTCCCGAGCTGCCCATTTTCGAGTTCAACCCCCCCAAATCCATCTCTCTAGTTTCCGTCCGTCTCTCCCTCAAAGGTTTATCCAAAGTTGGAAACCAGACACAAATGTTGGAGCACCCCAATTCAAACAACCTACCCCTTGCATTACCTAATCCCAAGCAATGGCACGGCCTTCATTTCCCTTATACACAGAAGGGACGGCTTCTCCCCGCGCGGGCGCACCTTCCCGTCCATCTGCAACTGCTCGGATGAACCAAGAATACTCCATCTGACTCCAAGCCCGGGCCCGAGCCAACGGCACTTACACACTGGGCCTTGAGTGTTTGCTTGCTCTTCCACAACTTTGTTGGTGGCCGCGGGTAGTCTTCAGTTTTCTAAATTGCTAGATATCCCACCGTCGTCTTCAACTACTTCCCTAAAACACAGCATACACCGCATTCTTTCCTCTCGTTTTCTTTCCCTTTTTTCCTTTTTTGGTGGTCTCAGCATGGGTCGTGGGAGAAAGAAGGGGTCGAAGGCCCGAGAGGCCAACAATGACCCAGCTCCCCAAGAGCCACAGAAGTCACAGACAACATATCAGGTCCAAGAGTCGGACCCAGTTCTGAGGCCAAAGTCAAAACGACCGAGGCCTAATAAGAGAGGTTCCACTGAAAAGTCAGAACGTCGACCATCCAGAACCAGGGTCAAGAAACCCGATACAGCTGTCTCTCAATTTGCTGCCTCAAGCGTCTCAGTCATCAAAACAGACAACCGGTACCTACCAAACCAGCTAGCTCCTTCTGGAAACCAGAAAGCGAGAAAGAACTCAAAATTCACCAGCAGAGACACTACTAATCCAGGTTCCACACCACAGAAGCAGCATTGGCCCAAGATGTCGGGCCGTAGGGGTAAGAACAAAGCCTCGGGGCAGGCGTACAACAACAATACGGCCGGCAACCACCAGAACGCCGGAAATAACCAGAATGCTGGCCAAAACAGAAATATCAGCAACAACAAGGTCTCCGGTAGTCAGGCGACAGGCAAGGCTGTCGGAAACATCAACACAAACAGGGCTAGCGGCAGCATTACAGCCAAGCTGGAGCTCCCTGAAGGATACTCTGCACCGGCCGGCCCGGCGAAAAGGCACACTCGCAGACGCGGCAAGCGGTCTGGCTTAAAGGTATGTCCTCCCTTGAAATAAAAACTCTTGGTAACTCGCTCGCCCACTTACAATTTTCTCTTCATAGCAGATGAAGCCCTGGGAGATGAACTCGAAATATGTGAGTGCCAGCCTACCGCTGCCGCGTGTACTGTGTATGAGCCGGCACTAACATTTCATTCAAGCCCGAACCAATGGACAAGGACCATAGTTTCAACTATGACCGCGACGTCTGGCGGTCGATGCCCAACATGGACCTTGAGGACGAATACGTGAAGCAGTTCGCCCGACGCCAGGGATACCGTTTCCGCCGCATGCCCATTGGCATGATTGAAGCATGGAAGGAGAAACTGGCTGGAGGGGACAGCACTCGCTTCCTCCGCGCTATGATAGAATCGACGAAGGCCAACAAGAACACCAAGCCGTTGATTTTTCTCGCAGTATGTCGCCTTCTTAAAGATGTCTAACTCACTCCACAACCATGAGCTGACACATTATCTACTAGTCATCTGGGGTTGAGTCTGCCAATATCCTTGCCAAGAATGACTGGACCGGTGTGGTCAAAGTCCTTAGAGTTGCTGAACTTCGTCGACTTATTGCCAGCCATCTCTATCCTAGCGTGGGCGACCTCACCGCGCTGGCCATGTGCTGCAAACGTGTAGCCGCTCTTATGCGTAAAAACAATGTACGTACAGCTCCGCACTATCCCTCGTCCCTTTTCTTCCTTCCCTCTTCTGCAATTTCTTCATCCCTCGCGCAATAGGAGAAGGTATTAATGTGTCTTCTTAGGATGTCTGGGATCTCTGGCGGCCTATTTCACTCGACCTCGGAGCCCCGTTCAATGCAGCCGCCGAAACGGTTGTTCCAGCAGATGACGCCAAAGCCAAGTTCAAAAGTCCAAATTTGGTCATCGCTTCTATTACACGACCGGCCGAGTCAGAGTGCCCTTATTACGACGAGTTTTTGAACGTCGTTCGACTTTGTGAGCATTTTTTTCTTCCCGTTTCCCATCCCTCGCCTAGTTCGTATATTTCCTTTTTCACGGATATCACTAACTCGGCCATCAATAGACAAGTCCATTCAAGACTCAGGCTCGGTTCTAGAATCCATCGTCATCGACCAAATCCCGTTCTTTGATGTTGGTATCTTCGAGATGATGCTTAACACTATGCCCAATTTGCGGACAATCTCTATCACTCGGTGCCTGTTACTCGACATCACCAAGTTGAAGCCTCTCCTGCAGGCCGTTCATCGCCACCCCCGGGGAATCGAGGCCAAGCCCGAAGCTAGCGCGGCCCCCAATGGCGAATCTTCGAAGGACTGCCCGGCCCAAGCTCCCGAAGAGGAAGAAGACAAGTCCTATATTCAGTTGGATTTCTACCCTTTCTATTTCCATGGGCCACAGTCCAGCGGTCGTCTTGGATCGTTCGGCGTCACCTACAACGAGCCAACCTTCCACACGCCCAAGGCGGTCATCGCTCTGATCATGGACTGCTTGGACTTGGCCAAGCAGGTCGGAATGGACTTGTTGAGCGACAGCTCCTCCTTCTGGAGCTTTGTACGTCGCCTGCCGGGCCCTGACGATCTCTGGGCCCTCAAAGCGCGTGAGGCGCTGATCACCCGCGAGTATCATCTCACCAAGACGTCCAAGCCCGAAGACAAGGTCTGGAACGACTTTGCCGACGACCTCACCTTCGCGGTCAATGGCGACAACCAGGATCACCCCACGCCGCCGTCGCGCATGGCATATTTCATGAAGAACGAATACCGCGTTACCTGGGGGTTTTGGCGAAAGTCCCTAAACTGCGCCAAGTGCCATTCCGCCTACCCGGCCTCACTCTTCCACCTACGCCGCGACGTCTGCTGGGGTTGCAAGATGCGCAAGTTTGTTGATCGAATGGAAGACAGCCATCTCCGACTCTGGCTCGAGTCGTGCATGCAGAAATGGTTGGATGGCGTTGACCCGAGCGAGGCCACCTTGCACCACCTGACCGACTTCATTGACCCGGAGACCGTAGAGGCGGCTATAGCCGAGGTGGGGAAGACTGACGGCGTTTGGACTTATTTCACCAAATACTATCTGAACCAGAACAAGCCTACCCCTGTTGACGACCGCTGGGGATATGTCCAACGGACCTATAGCCCACCGCCCCCTCGGGGTATTCATCCAAAGCGGGCGTCTCTGGCACGTTGGCGTTGGTATCATACCGAGGCTCCCGCGCGGTTTGACTACAGGGAGGGAGGCCCTCAGCGGAGTCATCCGTGCAAGGAGCCCCTGAATTTGGTCGACCCAATGGATCTTGAGGTTGGTCCCGAGGAAAATGAGCACTTCAACAGAAGTTGGGCCTGGACCGAGGACAGTAACGAGGCATATTACCCGTCTTGGGCACCTCAGTACACCGAGAGGTGCGAATCGCTCGATTCGCCTGTGGTTCCCCCGGAGCCAAACAGCGAGGAATTTAAGAAAGCATGCGAGAGGGCGAAACACTCAGGGAGAATTAGCGGGCTTATCAGAGGCGTGGAGCGCCGTGCGCAGCACAGGCAAGACAAAGAGGTCTACCGATGGGAGTTTCCCCGCGTTGAGGACTGCTTGTGGTCCATGGGCACGGTTGACCACAAGCCATTCAACCAGGACAAGCCCATCCTTGACCCGATTCTAGACAAAATGGAGCTGAAGGCCTTGAAAAACCAGCTCACCCTCGTCCTGCCGACTTATACTTTCAAGGCCTCTAACGTCTGGTAGAGCGAGACTGAGTCTCTTATTGCGATATCGCCCGCAATACTCTCCTGCTTAGACTCGAGACACCGGGGATAAATGGAATCTCCTGTCCTCTATACTCTTTTTCCGGCTCTCTTCATCCGGCGCCTTTGCTCCCGGACATGGACTGGCGATATTTGGCTTGCCATTGCGCGGCTACGGGGTCGGTACTCATGCTTCCTTGTCTTTTCTTTTCTTTCTCCTTTCTCTTGTCATTTTCTTCTGGGACTCTCGCCTTCGGTACAGGGCGAATCGGGTCTTATTTGGGCCCAAACTGCGACACAGTTTCCTCTATTCTGCAACCCCTTCTCTTCTCTTACTCCCAAGGGAATCTTTGGGGTCTTGCAAGAAGCGTCTCTGTAACGATAGTACTCCCTCGTCGCTCAGAGGGGGGAAATCCCATGAGACAGACGGAACCGCATGGGTGCCATCCACAAGATCTGCTTTTCTTTCTTTTCAGAGCGCTACGGTCGATAAAAGGCTGGTATGGCGGGCGGCACACATCATGCTATCCCCTTATCCAACCAGCCTTTCCCATTCATCTTTGGGACTTAGGACGACTAACTCCGGCGCAAGGTCTCGACAGGACCAACGGACATTTGGCTTGCGGCATTTAGCAGGCACGCACAACACCGGTGAGAAACCAGGCGGCGTTGGAGGAATTTTCGGAAATCCGGAGTTGGATGGACACAGTTAGTTAGTTCACCTTACTGCTGCTGGTCCAATGAGGAAGGATATGAGGAGATTTGGGGAAATTTGGTGGATAGATTGCGAGACTGATGGACGGATGCGCTGGTTTCTTTGGGCCTCGTCTACGGCGATGGGTCCGTTGGGTGGTTGCGTTGCGTTGCGCTGCTTGTCGTTGCAGGCAGATTGCTGGGCCTCGTTGCCTTCTTTTCCTTGTATTTGTGTTTTGTTCTTAGATTCGGTCAACTCCACTCTCTCTAGCTAGATGGGTGAAATAAAAAACCTTCACGGTGAATTCCATGGTCTCCCCTGGGTGGTGATAACGTGAAGTGTGATCTCGCCGGATATGCTCGCTGGTATGGTAAACTTACTTGAGAGGATTGACTTGATCTTTGAAGGCTAAAATGGCTATCCGCGCACTTGATATTCATGTGAGTTTGAAGCCAACTCCAAAAAGGGTAGAAAACGAAACAATTCAGAAATGCTTGGGTATCTCAAACGCTACTTCGACATAATGTTCATAGACACATAACATAATACACCTATACAGATACTCTGAAGACGAGAGGAGAGTATACATGAAGATACCTAGACTACCAACGAGTGCATCAAGAATACTCGTCAAAAACCTTATTCTCCTTCACCACTACTACCGCCCGGCTGATGAGAAGAAGAAGCAAGCCCGTTCCCTCGAAGTTGCTTCGCCTTCTCCATCCACTCCCTCTTCCGCCGCCTCGCCGCAGCCGCATCTTCCTCACCATGCGCGCCAGCACCCCCAACCGCCGACGACATCCCAACCACATTCTTCAGCGTCCCAAAACTCAGACAGTCCGCGATCCGCTGCGTGCCGGCGAATAGCATTACCAGCCGCTCGATGCCACAGCCCCAGCCGCCTGTGGGGGGCAGGCCACTGGCCAGCGCGTGCACGTAGTCTTCGTCGATTTCGAGGTCGTCTTCCCTTGTCTGCGACGACTCTTCGACTTTGCCCTGTTCATCGTTACTCTGTTCCTCCTCTGTCAAGGGATCTAGCCTCGAGGAAGCGGCGATAGCATCACGTTTCGCACGGGCCTGCTCGACGAACTTGCGGCGCTGCTCAAAGGGGTCGTTTTCTTCTTCGTACATGTTGGCTAGCTCTCGGCCACCAATGAAGAGCTCAGCGCGTGCGGCCACGGCTTGGTTGGTGCGCGGGCAGGTGAAGGATTTGGCTAGCGGGCTCATGCACACTGGGTGGTGGGTAATGAAGAGAGGGGCCTCGGCAGATAGGGGCTCGATGTGCGCTTCTGCGAGCTCATCGAGAAGTTGGGCGAGGGATGGTTCTGGCGGTGGTGGTGGTGGGCTATTGGGATCTTGGTCTGCTGATATGGTCTGTTGTTGTGTTAAGGTGAGGTTGTTGTGCTTGTCGTGCTGTTTGAGGAGAGATATGAGGTCGGCGAGAGCAGTGGGGGACGTGAGGTCGGGAAAGGTGAAGCCGAGGGTGGCCTCGAGAGTGGGGATGAACTCGGCCTGTTGGAAGGGCTGCTCAAAGGTCGCGAGGTCTATGGGCGGAAGTGATTGGAGTTTGGTAGTGATAAGGGACTGGCAGTGTGCAGCCACACCGCGTATAAGATCTTCGGTGAGGGATATGAGGCCCGGGAGGTTAGAATACGCCTGGTAGAACTCGCAGATGGTGAACTCGGGATTATGCGTTCGGTCGATCCCTTCGTTCCGGAACGCTGGGCCGAGTTCGAAGACACGGTCGACCCCCCCGATCACGAGACGCTTGAGCCAAAGCTCCGGGGCGATCCGTAAGGAGATATCCCGGTGAGAAACAGCGTTGCTAGAGACCGTGAATGGGCGAGCGGTGGCCCCATTGGCGTCTCCTGCTAGGATGGGCGTTTGAACCTCGAGGAAATCTCGCCCATGGAAGAAATCGCGCATGTACCTGATGAGGTGGGATCGCAGACGCAAGGTGTCTGTTGTCCGGCAGTTAACCAGCATATCAACGTGTCGATTCTGGATACGGGTCTCCTCATCGATCAGCGTTTCGGGCAACGGGACAGCACAAGGGGTCAACAGCTCGGGGAGACGAGTCGCTTGAATGGTAAGCTCGCCAGATTTTGTCCGTGTAGCCCTCCCGGTAATAGATATTGTGTCATTCCTCTTAAGTTCTTTAGCAAGCCACGTCAAGCGGTCGGGCGTGGTCCCATCGGCTAGCTTTGCAAGGTTGCACATGCCCTGCACACGCTGGAACTCGGCGGTCATGTCGAGAAACAGTAGCTTCGAACCGACACGGCGCTGTGAGCCGACGCGGCCGTGCAGGACAATCTCCTCCTCCGCCACAGCACCCTTTTCGATCCCAGCATACTTCTCGAGAAACTCTGGGATGCGCAGGGGCGGCGGCCCGCTCAAGCGGGGGTACTTGAAGGCATGGTAGAAGCGCAGGTAGGCCGGGTTCGGCGGACCAGCGGGCTTCCAAGTGTACGGGCGCAGGAATTGGAGACCCGGGGCTGGCGGCATTGATCTTCTTGAGAAGGGGGTGTATGTTAGCACATGCTGTGAGCTGAGCGCGGGGCAGCAGTTAAAAGCGAAAAACAAAATGACCAAGTCAGAAAATAGGCATTGTGATCATGCGCGCGCAAGCGCGTCAGTCGCAACGGTTCTTTGATACGCAATCATCATGCAGGTTATGTAAGAAAGAAGAAAAATATACAGAAAATCACAATTACTTACATCGAGCCAGTAGTCCTCAACTCAGAGAGTGAGTTGTTGTCCGTCCAAGGCCGGTCTAAAAATGGGCAAGTGATGTGCCGGGAGTTGTGAGCTTGAGCTTGAACTTTTTTTACAGGGATCCAATTAACCCCACTTATCTTACTCCGGGGAGCCAATTAGCGTCGCAAAATGGCAAGCACCACACGTGCCGAGAATTTCCCGCTGCGGTCTTGGTTCAGGATTGTATTTCAAGGACTACACTAAGAGACTGATACCAAAACGGTGGAATCTACACTACATCCTGCCTACATTAACCACCACGAACAATAATAGCCCGGCCCGCGGACACAACGCCCTCGACCTCGATCTCAATACACACCACCGTACCACAATCCCCCCTCCCAACCGTTACCAAAATGTCTTCCTTATTCGGTCTTGGGCGTCCTCAGCCTTCCTCAGCAGAGAAGATTGCCGCCGTTGAGAACGAGCTCAAGGTGATGGCCCTGATGCACACTCGGTATGTCCCCCCTTACCCCAAATACCCCTCTCTTCGTACACTTAGAGAACCAAGGAAAAAAAATACTAACCCCGCCTTCCCTCCCCTCTCCCTAAAACAGGATGCTCAAGATCTGCTCCGCCAAGTGTCTCGACAAGACGTACCGCGAGGGCGAGTTGGCCAAGGGCGAATCGGTGTGCCTGGACCGGTGTGCTGCCAAGTTCTTTGAGGCACATACTACTGTCTCGGAGCAGCTGCAGAAACAAGGGGAAGCGGCTCAGCGTGCGGCTGGTGGCGGTGGTGGTGGGTTTGGGTTTTAAGAACATAGAGGAGATTGGGGAGGGGTATGGTGGATTGGAGAGGGGTATGTGAGTTGAGGAAAAAAAGAAGAGAAGGTTAAGGAGACGAATGTTGAAGGAATGCCCTGCCCGGCGTTCTGGGCAACAGGACTGGGCTGCTATTCCGGGGCCGGTGGAGGCTTGATGATGCCCATCGACTTGGGGCCATGAACAAAAAGAGAAAACGACAATATTTAATGACGGAAAGGGCAAGCTCAGCCCAATGTGTGTATGTGTGTGTATAGATACGGGTTGGGGTTTTTACGAGAGGATGGGACAAGGCAGTGTGCTTGGCAATGTCATTCTTAGACAGGAGGTTATGGTAGGCTCAGTCATTGGCTTGGACTACGTGTTGCATGTACAATAGAACCGACTGGGCAAGGGCAAGGACCAACGCTCTTAGACTCCTGGCACGGCCATGGATGGACAGGTATGGATTGCATAAATCATGGCATTTCTCCCCTCCGTTGATATGCTACATAATGTGACAAATAGACACCCTTGCTTGCTAACCTAAAACTGAGAAAGTCGCCTCGTGATGATGCTGATGCTCCTGGGGAAAAGAAGAAAAAACCAAAAGAGAGAGAGGGGTAGAGCCAAATGTCTCCAGCACCGCACTATAATGCAATCCTCTGTATGTACCCAGATGCGCCCAACACCGGCCCCGAAATCAAACCCCGCTGAGAGTATCCATAGGTAGCAAAGGTACCCAGCCCAACCAAACGAAACGGAAACCCTTCAACATTCCTTTCTAGTTATTTCGCAGGCCCCAACGTCGCTTGTGCAGCCCCCCTCGTAATATTCGGACCGGTCCCGATCCCGGTCAGGGTCCTCACAAACCAATGCAACCAGCTTTCCGTCTCCAGCACCTCTCTTAACTCCTCCGCCCTTTGCTCGACGTCTTCAACCTGGGCCTCGAATTGAGCAACGCCATCCTCAACCTCGTTGACCCGCGATACAAGCGCGCCGATTTCGTACTCCAACTTGGCTGCTAACATCTCAATGTCCTTGACCGCCTCGGCGAGACGCCCCCGCTCTTCGCTGACAAGTTCGCCGGTGCTGTGTCGGGCGCGCTGGTATGCTTCCTCTACTGCGTCGTGGAGCGCGTTAAGTTCGTGTTGCTGGGAATCGAGGGTTTGGTCCAGGGCTGTGACGGCGGATAGTTTGTTGGTGACCCATGGCGCAAGGCCGGCTTGGACCCGCTGGAGCTGGGCGCAGAGGGCATAGGACAACTCGGCCTGCGAGCGTAAACTCGCCAAGTCGTTACCCGCTGTGGAGTTGTCTAGCGTGACGAGATCTTCCCAAAATAGCACTGCCTCCTCGGCCGCACTGAAGGAGAGACGTTGGGGATATCGGGCTTCGTTCGGGGGTAGGTAGAAGGTAGCGGTGCAGTCTGTGCTGTGGCGGCGCTGGAGAGATAGGAGAGGCCCATCTGAACTTCTCTCGATGGCGAGCACGGGGCCTTGGAGATCGCCCTCCGCCACGACAGAGCCCGGCGCAGAGACGTTGATGCTGCGCACCTCCTTGCCCATATGGGCGAGCGCGAGGTCCAACTTCTCTTTCGGCTCGAGTGATTTGAAGGGCTCCTGGAGAGCACCGGCCCCATTCTTCGGCCCCGGCCGCAGACCGGTCTCGTTCTCGTTTGAATTCCTATCCCTGCTCACGTTCCTGTTCCCATTAGCAGCCGAAGTCGAGACGACGGACCCGGACTCGGTCCCTTCGCTGTCTCGTATGGCGGCCAAGTACTCTTCTGGCTTGACTTTCCATGTGAATGCCTTGCCAAGCGGGGCAGGGGCCGTCATGACGCCCGATAATGGTTGACCCGCAGGCCCGACACTGGGGCTCGAATACGCACTGATGGCGGTGTCTGGAGTCTCATCTTTGGATGGCCGGCTGACATGTCCTCGCAGGCCACCCCCCACCGCGTCTCTGATGCGCCCCAGCCCCGAGCGAGCGTCATTGACCTTTCCCGCAACGCTCTTAAATACCGTCTTCCGCAGAGCGTCTCGATCGCTCCCTGGTGTCTCGGCTGTGAGGGGCAGCGAATTCGTGGGCTGTGGCGGCTGGTAGGCGGCAAGCGAGTCCTGCTTTCTTGGTTCGAGCTCATCATCCAGTGGCGCTGAATGAGTTCTTCTGCCCACAAGCTGGGGGCCCAGTTCGTCTTTTAGTTCCCTCCCAAGAGCGGATAATGCATGTTCATGTTCGTGCCCGTGGTCTTGGGCGGTTCTCCTTGGTTTTCCATACCACAGCCACTTGGGGCGTTCGCCCGATACCAGGCTGATTACCTTAGTTAGATCCAGGGTCTCGACGTCTCCTATGTTGGCCTTATCGCGGCCGCCCACCATTCCTATCACTAGCTCGCCGCGCTTGCCACCGATTTCGGCCACAGTAGACTTGACGGCCTTTTGCACGCCCCACCCGCCATCTCCCGCAGCTGCTTTCGCCGTTACGCTATGCAGTTTGAACATGGTCTGCCGGTCAAGTCGACGGGTCTTATTTAGTCTCATGGACTTTTGGAAGGTGCCGATGCCCTTTACTGAGCTTTCGATATCGAACACGTCTTTGGACACCGGAGCACCCCAGTAGCTCAGTCGATTCCTCGACCCCATGATGGTGCCGAGTAGAGCGGCGACCGTGGTGGGGCCTAAAATTCCGTCCGTCGGCTCGATGTTGAAGTACTCGGAGCCGATCTCGGTCCACCAGTCGTTGACGGCCTTCTCTGTGACGTCACATAAAAGGCCGTCGATGTATTCTTGATCGAGCAAGCCAAAGAGAAACAGGGCGGTTTGGCACAGCTTGACCAGCTCAATGACAGCCTGGACGAATGGTATCCTGTCGCTAGTCTTGTACACCTGCATGAACTTGGCCTGCGTTGCCGAAGTGGGTTCGGTGAGAGTGAGACCGGACCGCCCCGAGCACCCTAGCCGTTTCAGGTTTTCGTTGACGATAAATTCCTGGCGATGTTTCCGTATGTCGCCGTCTGGTACGGGAATGACAGTCAAGGCTGAGGGAAAGCTGCTAAGGTTTGTGACCATGAGCTCTCCAACCTCAGTCTCTTTTGGCCGGGCATGATATTGATAGAGGGCCTTGAAGTAGACTCTCAACCTTGGCGACCAGGACTTGTCGTCTGCGGGCAGCTCCAACACGCCCACCACCACTGAGTGTCGCAAGTCGCCGGTGTAAGTCGCAATGACGAGGGTGGGCGACTGGCGCGAGCACGCCCATTGCTCGACCAAGTAGAGTTCGTAACCGGGGAGGACATGTCTTCGTTCGACCACGGTTACCGAGGGATCGCCTTCGAGGAACCTGTGGTAGGCGGTTGTTGGTTAGCGGGTGTCCAGTTGTAGCTAAGGGTTGTCATGGGTAGAATGGGGGCAGAAGGGGAAAAAAGGAGCCCACTTGAAAGCGACAGGGTCCGGGAGGACGACACGGCGCCGGCCGAGGCCCGGACGGACGGTGGGAGCGCTGTCCATGGTAGCGCGATCGGGTGTTTCTCGCGCTCCAAGCGTGGCATTCCTCCGGTAGGAAGCGGTGCGGGCCAGTGTCAGTTCCTCCTCCCGATGCACCCTCGCATCGACGCCTGAGAAGCGGAGGGCCATGGTCTTGGTCTTAAAGGAGAGGCAGCGACAACAACGACGTCAACGGGCTCCAGGGCAGAGCGGGACCCAGTAACGGCGGCCTCACTTCTGGGGGTTGCATCCATGTCAACGACAGGGACTAAGGCTCTGAGGGCGAAACAAAGCGCCCCGGACCCATCGTGGGCCCGCCTTTGGGGGCGGTGAAGGTACTTTGATTTGGCGTATTCGTAGTGTGAGGAAGCGAGACGTTGAATCCCGCAAATTGCCGCTCGAGGCTGTCACAGATCCCAAGGTTGGTGTTGGAAATGGAGGGGGAAGGAGTTGACCGAGAAGGAGGCTGTCGGAACTCCGACAGCGGACATGTGATGCAATAGGTCTCAGCTCAGAAGGACGTCCTTGGTGGGATGGATGAATGGATGGATTCCTTCCTTTTGGCTGCTGGCGCTCTGCACGGAATGAATGGGTGCTAAAATACAGTCTCGATTGCGCGGTGTTCAGTAATTCACACAGTCCTCATCGGCCCACAGCCCCACCCAATTTCCCCACCCTGCCGCATTCATCGCACAGGTCACAGGAGGTCGCGGCCCTGCTGCGGGAATGCGGGTGGCCCGGGGCGGAGCAGCCCAGGTGCGGAAGCTTTGATGTTGCACAGCGGGGGATGTCACCTGCCTGGCGGGCCCTGAATGGTCTGGACGGCGACTGCCATTCCAGCGACACCGAGACTCCAGGGTGGGCAGCGCCGGGCCCAGATCGCCCACAGGCCCCGAAACCGACACAAAGTCCCATTGGGCAGTCCATCACTCCATCAACTGGGTTCTTTCAACGACGTCAGTCCGGCCAGACCGTTTTCTCGTCCCTACTTCCCCTCTGACGGGACCCCTCCTCACTCGACAACACATACGGCACAAATTTACACACACGAACCTGTCCGCCAGCCTAGAAAACATTCGAGTAGGACGATGCAGGGCGCTCCCGGCCCGATACCACCAACGCTTCCGCCCCTCACTTTATAGCATTCTTGCACCTTGCCTGCCCCCCGAGTCCTGGATTTGCGGCAATGGAGGCCAAACAGAAGCTGGAAACGCTCCTAAGCGAGCTAGAGAAGGTGAACAGTCTACCGAGGCTGTCATCGGCAGTTCAAGATGTAGATCAGGTCATCCAGCTTCTCAGCGAAGCTCGGGAACAGATCGCCGGAGGTCAGTTGGGTTTGTTTTTGTGTCTTGGAGAGTCTCGCTTGCTCTCGCCGAGAAACGGGGAAGATGCATAGTAGCATTGGTGCAAAAGCCGTGTTAACATTGTCCGTAGCAATGGATCCGCACACCGCGAGCATGACTATGACGAGACTCCAGAATCCCATCAAGTTCGCCTTCGGAAAGGTCAACGACGATTTGAAGGCCGCATCGTCGGCACACAAGAAGCTAGGCAGGTCGTTGGACAAGGTATGTGTGTTGTCGGGTGCTTGCATGACCGTCGGTCGGTCTGTCGTATCTAACACTGCGTTCTCCCACAGCATTTCCCCCTCAAGGAACTCCCCACCGATAACGCCTGTATGGACGACCACCTCCCACTCATCAACCGCGCGATCGCCATGCATTTACTGCGGGAAGGCCAGTTTTCTGTTGCCGCGACGTTTATAAACGAAGTTCAAACCAAAAACCCGGCAGCTCCCGCGGCGGCGGTGACGAGTGGCCCCACCTATGATGAACCCATGGACGAAGATGAAGACGAGGACGAGGACGAGGATGATTACAACGTCGACGAAGAGGACGATGAGAACGAAGACCACATCGAAGCCGACCCGCCGCCGGCGAACCAAAACAACGAGGATGATGAGTACGACCTAAACTCACTCCACTCTCAAGAACTCCAGGACAAGTTCGCCGAGATGTACAACATTTTGCAGCAGCTGAAAGCCCACAATCTGCTGCCTGCTATCGAGTGGGCACGCTCCAACTCGGCCGAATTGGAAGCCCGTGGCAGCAATCTAGAATTTGAGTTGTCCAAGCTCCAATACGTTTGGCTGTTTATGGGCCCAGGAGTCGACGGCCTTCCCAACGACGCCCAGAGCGGCCGCTTCGGTGCGCTTGCCTACGCCCGCCAGAACTTTGGCCGCTTTCGGACTCGCCACCTGCGCGAGATTCAGGAGCTCGCGTCGGCCATGGTCTTTGCGCCAAACCTAGCCGAGTCCCCTTACCACCTGACTTTTTCTGCTGTTTCCGCCACCTTCGCCGACGTTGCCGCCTCCTTCACCCGCGAGTTCTGCAGCCTGCTCGGCCTGTCTGCCGAGTCTCCCCTTTACCTCGCCGTCACAGCGGGTGCTCTCGCCCTACCGCGTCTCATGAAGTACATGCTCGCCACCCGTTCCAAAGGGACGGAGTGGACAACAACCTCGGAACTCCCCTTTGAAACGCCGCTACCGGAGAGCATGCTTTTCCATAGCATCTTTGTCTGTCCCGTCTCCAAGGAACAGACCACCGAGGATAACCCCCCCATGGTGATCCCCTGCGGCCACATGCTGGCACGTGAGACACTGCAGAAACTGTGCAAGGGTAACCGTTTCAAATGTCCCTACTGCCCAAGCGAGGGTTTGATGAAGGATGCCCGGAGGGTTGTCCTGTAGGGTAACATCGACTTCACGGGGTCCGAAGCGAGCAAGGCCGACAACTCAGAGGAACCTAGTGGGAGAGATACCGGAAACGGTGGCGGCGGTGGCGGCGATGGCAGTGGTAACAGCAGTGACAGCGATGGCGGCGATGACAGAGGTAACGGCGGTGGTAATCTTTGGGCCCTGAGCAACGGCGACGACGATGATAGCGCCCTCGAGGCTGAGCTCGATCGCCTCATGGGGCTGACTGAGAGCGACCACAGCCGTCTAGCCCCCTTCCTGCTCCTGACGGAGTTCCAAGTGAGCGAAATGGACGGGAGCACGGACACAAACCCGGCCGCAATATTCGAGGCCAACCGGCGTCCATTCGCCTCGACAAGCGACCCCGTCCCTCCTCGCGGCCGTAGACACGCGCTAACCGACCCGCTCCCGATGAGTGACCCTCACCTCCCCGACCCAGCGGCCCTGCGGGGCGTCTTCCACGGTGCAGGGAACTCGTAGGACGCCTTCTTTGCTTACCAGCGCGCAAGGGAACCGTTTCTTCGGCGCGCCAGCCATGGAGCGGGCTCGTCCCCCTCCAGCTGGCAAACCCTTGAAGTGATGAGTGTGCTCGAGGCCCGGGCGGCGGGGATCTTGCGGGAGGTGGAAGTATGGGGACGGGGACAGGGACGGGGGGCAGAAACTGTACACAGCACGTGGGAGCCATATTACAACACCTTTCCTCGTCATACCGGCCCCGCATATCAACCCAACGGCGATATTACCCAGCATAGTCAGGTCGATGGTGAAGGGGCTGAACTGGAGCATGTGGAGGACGCGGCTTCCGACCCCCCTCCCTTCCTATTCTCGTTATCCTCCTTCTCCTCCGATGGGGGCACGCCAAACGGGGACAGCGACAGGGAGACCCAAAGCCCGGTTCAAGACCGGGGAGTGGACTCCAGTCTGGAATTATGGTTGAATGTGGGGTCTATCATGAACCCGGTGTGAATGAGAAGTATAAAACAGTGAGACATAAAGAACAGATTGGTTTCGCCCGGCTTGGTTCACTTTACCATAACTTTATATCAGGGTGGTTTCCCTTTTCCTTGGCGCTTTTGGTATTTGCTGCGGGAATGGGGGCTTGTTGGCTTTGGGCAAGGCGGTGATTTATGTTTTTCTTTTTGGAGTTCAGGTCAAGAAGAGCCCTGGTTTATTGGTTCGGTGACACATTGGTTTGGAACAATTCATGAACTGTATCGGTATCGGGAATGCGCAGTGGAACGAACGCTGTGGTGTAAATCTTTCTTAGTTTTGGTATTAGCAGGCACTCGTTCTTCGTTACCTTAGGTCTTGCTATGAGTGAGGTGTATTGAGTGTGTGTAATTATTGAGTCTACGGGGACTAGAGGGCGTTACCCATTCCCAGGGTTCATTAGAGTCAAGAGAGGTGGACAAATAGAAAACGTATGGCATTCTGTCTCCAGGTTCCCGACCCCCCTAACAAACCCATATGGACATACACCTATCTAGCCCCATCCATCCCACCCAAAAGCTCAAAACGACCAAACTAGGAAGCTGAACCAGACAAAGCCAAACCGGATCAACTACTTACTCAACCCTTGTTAGCGGAATACATAGTAAGCCAAGAAAAAATGGACAAAGGAAGATGGAGAGGAAATGAAGAAAATAATCCAAGTTTGCAAACGCCGTTCCCCAGCACCTCCCATTTCCCCTGACTCTAAATCAAGTTGCAGCCTAACCCATGCTGTTCTAGACGATTCTCTCCCCCGTTCCAGGAAAAAGAACAAAAGAATGCAATGGGCCGTGGTGAAAGTACCATAACAAGGGACGTAGGCCAAAAAAATTAAAACGAAGCATACAAACAAAACGGTGTTCAATGGAAGGCGCAATGTATCTGCCGGCATCCATTGTTTGTCGGCCGCGAAGGGCCTGGATGGCAACGTATGAAATGAGATGCAATGGGACAAAAATAGACCCAAAAAAAATAAACCGATATGAAAATCCCTTTGCTCAGTTCCTATGTCTCCTTGATCTTTCCTCTGACTTTGGTATCGCAATTGCTTCAGACTCCGGGGTCGTAAATTTCGTTATATTTCGCCAGCGAGAAAATGCCCGCGGTCCTTTCCCCTGATTCGGGTGGCTTCCATTTTATTATTAAACCCTCCCGTATTTTCCCTCCCTTATAATACCACCACCCAGCTAAACAGCCCTCTATATTTAGTCGATGGTCATGCGGCTTGGTAGAGACGGCTTCTGGTCGTTCAGCTGGTACGAGTTGGCGTCCTCCTTTTCCGGATCCGGACCCGTGGGCTTGAGGATGTGAGCTTTGAGCCCGTTGCCAAAGTTATTCATACAGATGAATGCATTGGTGATGGTCAGAATGATGAGCACGATGGTGAGAACCGCGAACGCAGTAAGGGACCGGCGGACAGCGTCGTAGCCCCGGCTGTAGCCAGGCTGGTAGATGCGGACGAGCTTGAAGAAGAAGTAGGCGAGGCCGCCAAAGTAGAGTAGGATGACGAAGCACACACCGATGCGGTTTTCGTGGCGGGTAAAGAAGGCAGCGCACAGCAGAATCGCAATGGTGATGGGAATGGCGGCGATGTGGAGGCCGAGTTCAACCTCGTTGAGGCCGTTGACGATGACGAGGAACTGTACAGTGAACCCGAGGAAGAAGAAGAAATCGAACTTGAGAAGCGCGATGTAAATCTAAGCATTCCCCTTGTTAGTAACGATCGAACGGTGACGAGTTTTGATTGTCACCTTACCTGGTAGTGCAGGAACCGCTTCTTCATCCGGTAGTCGGCACCAATCTGCTTCAGAATATCCCAGGCGAACTCCCGGTATAGCTGGTAGGCGATAACGCCCATGAGGATGGTGATTACGCCATTCACGGCCGGGACGGCAATCAGGAAGGGTTTGCACAGCTCCCACACATTCCGGTCATCCTCATCTGGCTTCAGAGCGCCAGCACCGAGCAGCCGGGCGATGGAGTTGTTGATCTGATCGATTTGGAGGATGGCGTAAACGAAAATGGCCAGGTTCGCGACGCAGAGGCCGATGATTTGAATGGTGTTCTTGAGTCGCAGGGCGTCCCACGTGAGCAGCAGGATGTAAAGGAAACCGAAAATGAAAAGGGTCAAAAACGTCGGGATCGTGCGGTACTGCGATTTGAGGGCGTCGTTGATGTCGGCATCTTGCAATAAAAGACTGAACTGGAATCTCCCGAATACGTATCTGTGCACAAATTAGATTCCAGCGTCGTGAGGGGGTCGCGCAAGGAGGAGTCAGCAGTCGAGGAGGGGAATGCAATCAACGTACGACTCAAATGCTACGCAGATGAGAGCCTGCAACCCGACGACGAGGAAAAAGAGTTTTGCCCATTTTGAGGCAAGGAACTCTGATGAAAAGAGGCTTGGTTTGCGTGCCGCGCCGGGCGTGACAGCGGTAGCCATCATGGGGGTGTGGTCCCGGTAGTGCGGGCTCGAGTAGGCTCCGTCGAAGCTAGAAATGGGCTGGGAGCCGGCCAGGTACGACCGGCGAACTTCTCGTTGCGAATCCAGGACGGGCAGTTGTTGGGAGCGAGGTATAACCGACCACTCCCTTTCGATTTCCGCCTCGTTTTGCGCTCCTTTCGTCGTTGCCGACCGTCTGCCGGTCGTTGTTGGTCGTCGCAGTCGCGATAGTGTTGGTGGCTGAAAGGAGGCTGTCTAGTTGGTGTTGGATGTGGAGAGGGGAAGAACGAAAACCGTCGGGAACTGGCGGCAAGTGAGTGGCAGTAGGGGCAGCCGCTGCGACAAACTCCTCTCCAGAGACTGGTCGTTGGAACACGCTCGTTGGGGCGCGCGCTTCTTTACCGAATGTCGATCGGACTTGTTACAACGAGTAGAGACGGGTTCGACAGGTGCTGTTGCGTCAAAGGGGTTGGATGGTGAGTGAATTTAGCGGATCGGAGAGCAGGCTGAAACACGCCGAGAAGCTGCGATGTTCGAGCCTCACCAGGACTGGCTTTCGGACACGCTCTGTTGCAACTTGCAATTTGTGGAGTCTAACGGCCAAGCGTTGCAGTAAAACCGCTCGGAAGCGGCAGATTCGGCTTGTGAGTCCGGAGGAAGTTGGAGGTGGAATCGGTAAATACGAGAAACAGAAAAAACAAAACGAATGAACGTAGTTTGGCGATTGCTCGGTTCCCGAAGGATTTGCGAATTGATAAATGATCAGACGACGAAGGGTCAAGAAAAAGAAGAGGGAGCCCAGCACAAATGGGCATCTGCAATGGATGAGAGAGTGGATGTTGCAGAAGGACAAACTTGCCCAGTGAGGAAAGCACGACCGGGGTGCCAAACAGGGGCTAGTTTCTCCCCATCTCTCAGCCCTCCCCCAGCCAAAGCCAAGCTTCAAAACGCTTCGAGGCTGTGCAAGACTGCGCAGCCCATAGACCTTGGTTCGAGACTCGCGGTTGACGTCAATTCTTTGTGTTAGCTAATTAGTAGTTACACAGTGATCAAGACACAATGATTCCCCATGGGCTCACGATTCTGCCATAACTTTTCTCGAACCCGTTTCGTGGCCGGGCCGTGTCTTTCGTTTCTTGCATGATGAGCCGTAAGCTCTTGTCCTGTCAATTTTACTCGTCGGGGGTGTTGGGGACACCCAAAAGGCAAAAGCACTGTACTGTCTCCACAGGGCCGTTTCTGGAATGCAAACGTTTCCCAGCCCTGGGCAATGAGTTCAAGAACCCGGAAAGGCCGTCAACAAAGCCATAGAAGGATGCCGTTCCTTACGCAGTAACTAACGAATTGTCTCTCGTGCATGGCGCTGAACAACACAGCCAACTCAACAACAGGACGTCCGGCTGGCAGATGCACGCTTAATGCCCGAGCTGCTTTTCCTCTCTCATGTTTTACCACGCCTTCACATCGGGACTCGCATTCCGCCTTCCCAGCCCGGCCCCACACGGGCGGACTGCCTTGTCGGCACAGGGAAGCCCAGACATCTGGAAGGCTTTTGTGGTTGGTTCCATGGGTTGATTGCTCATACAAATGACCTTCGGACGAACCGAACGGGTCTTCACGCTCCCGTTGACCGCATTCATTCCGGGATGGAGAGCAAGACAGCTTTCCGCCGAGAGCTTCCTTTAACCCTCTCTCCTATTAATCTGCCTCTTCATAGGTCCCAAAAGCCGGGCGACGATGTTCCCATCTTTGCCGAATGCCAGCCCCTCCCCCGGGTTCACAGCGGGTTGGATGGACCCTGGATAATACGGGCTTGGGCCGGGCTAGGCATGTGGGCCGGATCCTCGCCGTAGGGCTTCAGGCAAACTGCATATATGCTTGGCCGCATTGTGGGATGTTTTCCTTGACTCGGACTTTCTTTCCTTGAGTGAGATGACGCCAGAGGTGCAGTGGTGCAGAGGCACAGGATTGATCTACTTGCTGTGTTGTCCTCTTGCGGTCAAATAGGAGTCTGCAATCGCCTAGTTTTTCCTGTGCAAATTGTTTCTCGTTTGTTCCGCCTTGAGGAACGATCGGAGGGGTCCCATTTCGAAGCTGGCGGGGTTTGTCTCGACACTGGCAAGACTGGCACTGACTGGACAAGCTGCCGCAGGCGAAAGCGGATCATCGCTGACGGCCGTCCTGCAGCGTGCGAGCTAAGTTAGCGGTCGATCGTTTGCTATTCTCGGCCGCAGGTTGCTTTGAGCAAGCAAACGCGGCTTCATTTGCCCAAGACAAGCTTTTACGAACATGTTAGCGTACACACTTGAAGAAATTTTAAAGGAGGCAATATGGAGATTCGATAAGAAGAACTCGGCCAGAGCGTCCAAACTGTCATACACTAGACACATGACTACACTAGATGTAGATTGCCTAGGGAGTTTTGGCGGTGCGAGGGAGAATATGGAATCGGTCATGATGGGTTAGCGGATCGGGAATTTAGTGGGGCTATAACGTTAGAGGCTCAAAACGGCGGCCCAGTGTAACAGCACCACAGCGGACCGCGCAAGGCCCTCGGCTGGGCCCTGACGCGGTTTTGCAGCCGACCACACGCGCCAAAGCTCCTCCAAATCGCATCCACCCCCACCAACATCACCATCACCGACACTAGCGTTTATCACCACCCAATATAGTCGAAATGGAGACAGAAAGTGCCGATGATATTTTGAGAAAGGCCGCATTAGATGGGTCAATGGACTAGTGAGCGCGATCCAGCCCGCGTGACCAAAGACATGACAGACTGACCCTCCTTGGCCTCAGTTCGACCTGGCCCGATTTACTCCCCGTTATTCTAGCGCGCATCGAGAAGGTAAGGATTGGTCGCTGGAACATATACGGATGTACTATCGGCTAACGAATTCAGACTGCGCACACCGAGTTCTCCATCCCCAACCTCAGTGGCTTCTCGCAGCCCGCAAGACCCGCCTCCCCCCGCTTTCTCGCCCCTCTCCCTTCGTCGGACCCTTTCGAAGCTCCAGAACAGACAGAGATATCCTCATCCCAAGGTACAAACAAGGAAAATGCCGACCCATCATCCCCCTCTGCCGTTGCTAGAAACACGGGCGTCAACACGCGAGGAACCGAAGATGCTCCCGCAACACAATCAAACACTACCGGTCTCCCGAAGCCCATTGCCGATATTCTCGACGAAATATTATCCGTCCTCCGCACAGACTTCACCCAATACCCGCCACACACCATACAGCGACTCTCCGAATTGGTTCTGCACCCCAAACAACACTATCGCCACCTCGTGCCTTATCTCCACGCGCTCGATCGTGTGGTGCACGTAACGAGCGGCGCAAATATCTACCCTCTCCCGCCGGCCCTTCCCGACGTGGGCGCCATGTCCCTCCTGGCTAATGGCGTTGGTAACGGCGGCCCATCAGGTCTGTCCATCGACATAGCGGCAGCTAACAACGTCGGGTCGGACGAAGCCCTAGGCGGTGCCCTGTTGACGCCAATCCCCTGGCTGAGTGGCAGGACGAACGGCGGGGGAAGCGACGACGGCAGCGAGACGGGTGGCTCATCCCCACTATCATCGAGTGGCGACAATAGCCAATCGTTACACCAGCAGCAACAACAGCAACAACGGCAAAGCTCCCACATTGAGGGCCGAGTGCGGACCGAGAGCACAGAGACGATCGAGGGGCCGAACGGTATGGGTAGCATCGAGACCGTTTCCGTCTCGGTCAATGGCATCCCGTCTACCGGCGCCACCGGTATGGCCCTGCTTACCCAGCGAAGCGTGACCCAGGGAGAGTTACTACGTCAAGAACAGCGTGCTGGTCTCGTCCCACTTAACCAAATCAACAGACAACAGCAGCAGCAACTGCACCAACAGCAACTACAAGCGCAAGCACAGGCTCAAGCCCAAACCTCGGCACAAAACGACCCTGGCGATCACACCACAACCGGGGCAACAACAGCAGAGGAAGAAGACACTACGATGACCGAGGGCGGCGAGCTGGACGAGGCCGCAGAGGAAACTCCCCATGCCCGCGGACCGGGGGAAATCGGTATGGCCGACACGGGCCCGCAAAGCGCCGCTACCGCAAACTTCATCGCTGGTACTGGCGGTAGTCCCATGGTTGTACAGGGAATTGACGTGGAAGCCGCTGTCGGGCGAAGCCCTGCGCAGCAACAATCAGAACAGGAAGAAACAGCCGCAGGACAACCGGCACAAGAGGGAGCCGGCAGTAGCAGTACCACAACCGAAGGCGGCCCCGCCGATCTCGTCGCGCAAAGTCCTAAGCGCGAGGCCGGCGATGCGCTTGAACCGGAATCTCCAGTGAAACGGAGGCGGGAGGGAGCCGACGGTGACGGCAGCGGTACTGGTAGTGATGGTGATGAAAAGCCCGACCCTGACTCTGGCTCGCCTCAGAAAGTTGACGCGGAAGGGGACGTGGTCCTTTCTGATGCTGCGGCTAGCGAGGAGACGAGTGCTGCTGATCCCGCGCCTGCTCAGGAAGGTGAACCGAAGGACGGGGCTGAGGGGGAGCGTGATGGGGTTAAGGATGCGAAAGAGGGTGAGAGTAAAGCGAGCAAAGATGGGGATGAGTCTAGTACCTTGGGTTCCGGGACCTAAGCCGGCCCGCGAGGCCGAGAGAAGGGGGATGGTTTGCAGTTCATCGTACTGTTGTATTCTTGTCCAGCGCTTGCCTGTTGATTTTACCCTGTATCCCTTGTACATACAGGTAGGGTGTTAAGGTAGTTTGGATTCTTTCTGGGACCAAGGGGGCGGATGGAGTGGGGTTGTTGGGTTTTTGTGTTCACGACTCAGTGGTGTGTTTTCATCAATGTCTGGATTCGGGATATATCCAACGAGGTATGAGATACGAGACGAATCAATAGCCAAGACAGACCACAACAGCCTCTTGAGGAAGACGAAGCGGGTGCACTGTGTTGTTGTACTGACCGACTGACGAGTTGTGGGATGATATGTTGTATTATTGCAATGCAGACGTAGCCCCAAAACACCAAAACGACCTAGATTCCTTCCTCTTTTACCCCTGAGATACTAGAGTAAGCCCCAAATTATCACGCTAAAAGGCCCCTCCCTCACTCCATAATCCGGGTAATGCTCTCCCTCACAATCACACTATTCTGCTTCTCGTCCCGCTTCACCCGATAGAAATCATCGCAGAAATCACTGCACTGCATATGCTTCAAGAACTCCTCGTCGTGCGTAATCACAATCAACTGCAGATTGCTCTGCGCGCGGCGCGCCTTGATAATCCCGTGCAGGCTCTCGGCCAAGCTGCGGATATTGTCACTGTCGAGGTTCGTCGTCGGCTCGTCCAGCGCAATCAGCCCGCAGTTGACGCCAAAGGACTCGGCCAACGCCAGACGGATGATGATGCTGGCCAGCACCTTTTGGCCCGCGCTGCACCGCCCGCGCATGTCCATCTCGGTGTCCCCCTTCACCATCGAGACGCGGTAGTTGTAGTTGCGCTTGCCCGTGCCTGAGCCGGCGCCCGCCTCGACGTCGGACCGGATCTGGATCGTGTCGATGTCGGTGCCTTGGTATGTGCTCTGCCAGAGCTCGCCGATGGTGCGGTTGATTTCTTCCATCTTGAGCGAGTGGAAGCGCATGATGGCGTGGTCGAGCGCCGCGGTGCCGCGGCCGAGATCGTCGATGGCTGCCTTGGTCGTCTCGACTTTGATGTGGGACTCCTTGAACTTGGCCTTGGCGTCTTTGAGTTCGATGCTGTACTCCTCATCGAGCCGCTTGAACTCGCTGTCCTTGGTGGTGAGGGTCCCCACCAGCCGCTCGCGCTCGGCGGTCAGCTTGCTCCGGCGGGTCTCGAGATACCGTGCCTCTTGCGTGAGGCGGTCGTAGTCCTCCTGGGCGTTGCGTGACTCGAGCTCGGCAATCTCTTCCTCCAGCGTGTCGCATTCGCGGAGGTTCTTGCGGTAGGTCAGGTTGTCTGCGATGTTTCGTTTCTTAGCATCGCTGTTGTCAATCTCCTTGTTGAGCTTGTTGATCTGGACCGTCAAATCCTTCATCTCGCTTTCGAGGTTCGCGATGGCGGACTCCAAGGTGGCAATGGCGCGCTGGTTCGAGGCCAGGTTGGAAGGGCCGCCGCGGTCGAGGTACTCCTGAATCTCGGTGTTGACCATCTTGAGCTCGCTAAACGTCGTGGCAATCCCGTCTCGCTCTTCAGCCACCTTTTGCTCCTTTGCCCTGCCCTGCTGACGCACCTCCTCCAACGCAGCACGCGCGCTCGCGATTTCTGGTTCTAAGCGTTCTACTTCCTTGTCGGCTTCCTGAATGGTCTCTCGCAATTGCAGCTGCTCCTCTTTACACTTGCGGATGGATTCTTGGAGATTCTTCTTCCGCTCCAGCTGTTGGGCAGCCGTGCTGATCTTGTTTCTCAGCTCGAGCCGTTCCACCTCCAGCTGCCCGACGAGGTCCTTCAACCGCTGCCTCTCGCTGGTGAGCTTGCTAAGCTTGGCCTGGGCAGCCCGCGTCTGCTCCGCGCAGGCCGTCTGTTCCTCGTTGATCTCGTCGGGACTTCGCATTGAGACGCTTGACGACTGTTGTGACCTTTCCACCTGCTTCTCGGCCTCGATGATGTCCTTATGTGCCTGTGATATCTTGAGCACGTTCTTCCCGAGCCCGTCGACTTCCTGCTGCTTCTCCTCCGCTTCCCGGAAAGCCAAGTCCTGGTCTTCCAGCCGACGGACCAGCTCCTCCCTCTGAGACGAAGCCGAGTCGATATCCTTAGTGATTGACGGGAGCTCTGCCTCCAGGCGCTGGTAGCTGTCGTACTGTGAGCGCACAGCTTTGAGAGTCTTGATCTGTTCCGCAAAATGAACCTGGTCCTCCATCAACTCCTCCTTATCCTCGTCGGTCAACTTCTTTGCGATCTTGTCCAGGAGCTTCGACTTGGCTGTCTGCTGGTCCTTGAAATCCCGCTCGCAGTAGTAGCATTTGTTGAACCGTACGGCCCGATCCTTGATGCTCGCGTAATGCTTTTTCATCTCGTCGTACAGTTTCAAGTCCGTCTCCGTTTGGCTAAGCTCGGTCTCGATGCTCTCCAGCTCCTTGGTGTAGTCCTCGATGGGCGGCGAGTCGGGGTTCCGCACATCCTTAAGTGCCTTCATGACCGCTCGCTTGCAGTTCTCCCTTTCCGTCGAGAGTTTGCTCTGTCGATCTCGCGCGTTGCTGAGTTTGTACTCGACCTGCTTCAGTTCTTGCTGGGTAGCGTCTTTCTGCTTCCTTCGCTCCGCAACGACGCTGTTCTGGAGTTTGAGCGCGTTCTGGAACTCGGACTCGATGGTCTCTGGCTGCCAGTCCTCGCCGATCAGAGCAGAAAGCGGCTCACTCCAGGTCTTTTTCAGAATGTCCAATTCCCGGCGCCGTTCCGAAAGCTGTTTCTTCCGCAGATCGAGCTGGGCCCGCTCGGACGCCAGCCTCGTACACTCGACGAGTTCTCGCGCCAGTTTCGCGGATTGTGCTTCCAGGTTCCAGATATCGTCGTTGGCCTTCTTGATGTGCGTATCTAGGTCAGCTCCTTGTTCCTCGGTCCTTGCAGTCTCCATCCTGCCCTCGAGCTCCTTCATCTCAGTCCGTAGCACGGCCTCCGCGCCTTCGTCAATATCTAGCCTGCTCAACTCGCCCTGAATCGTGGCCGATTCCTTGCCAACCGTAATGATGCGTTGCTTCGCGGATGCGCGGTCCCGAATGAGCGAGGCTTTCCGGCTCTCGCGCTCCGTGATCACGGCCGACTTCTTGTCGAGATCCTCAGCGTTATCACGCTGAAGGCGCTCCAGCTCTCGTTTCTTGTCGTTCAAGGCCTTTTGAATCCGCTCGTTGAATGCGGTGATTCGTCGGTCGTCCAAGTCCCCGTCGTAGCCTCGGAGTTCGTGGCGAGTAGCTGCCTCGTGTATCATGCGGTCTCGTGTCTCGAGTTGGCGCTCATATTTGTCCTTGTCGGACTGGTGCTTGCCCTGTTCGGACGCCTTGGCCGTGTGCTGCTCCCGGGACGACTTGAGATCCCCTTGAAGTTCGTGGAATTGTGACGCTTTCCTGTCCCGATCAGAGACTGTCTTCTCAATCGTTTGCTCGTATTCATCGAGCGTATTCCTCAGAACCTGGTCCGTGTCTGACGATTCTTCAATCCGACTGCGCAGCTCCTGAACGGCTTCCTTCTTGTACTCGAGCTTCTCCGTTTTCGTCTGGAGGTCGTTCACGATCCGAAGAAAGCTGTTTGCCTGCTCATGCTTTGACTTGATTTTCGCCTCCTCTTCCTTCATTTGCCCCGTGAGCTCGTCCCACTTGTCCTGGCCCTCTTGAATATCCCGTGTCAACTGAGCCATCAGCTTGTTGACCTTGTCTGCCCGCTCCTTGTTTGATTTATCCTGGCCTTCCTGCAGCTTCAGTTCCCGCAGCTCTTCGCCCTTCTTCTTGCGCAAAACTTTGAGGTTGTCAATGACCTTGGTGTATTTCATAGCCTCGAAAATCTCGTCAAACCGCTTCTTGAGAGCAGCAGGCTCGCTCATGGGCCACAGCGACTCGTCCTGGTGGCAGAAGATGACAGTGTCCAAAACAGCCGGGGAGACGCCAAGCTTCTCCGGAGCCAGTTTGTCGAGCTCCATGACCCGGGTGGAGATGACGTGACGCTCGCCATTGTTGCGAAGCAGCAGACTGCCTTCCAATGTTTTTTGCGACCTTGTGTTCTTCTTCACCATCAATTGTATGTTGCGTGTGATGACGTAGGATTCGCCGACGGTCGATCGAAACGAGACCTTGACCTGGGCGCGGACATCTTTCTCGCCAGCGAGAGTGGGATCGTGGATGAAAGCGCCGCCCTTGCTGTTGGGTGGGAGCTCGCCTGTGGTCGCATACTTGAGGCATTCGATGATGGTCTACCAGAGACTGTCAGCGACGATGGGCACAGAACTAATCCACTTGATCCCCCTCCTCAAGGCAAAACCTACCGTCTTGCCTGAACCATTGTACCCGACAATGAGGGTGAGTGGGGTGTTGAACGCGATAGTCTCTTGGTGTTGGGGCCCAAAAGACCGCACACCAAGAATAGAGAGCTTCTCAATCCGAGACATGATGATACTGCGACGGGAACAAGCCCAGGCCAAGGGCAAGTGAAATCAAATCTTCCATGCGATATCGGTTGGCAAGGGAGGCTGATTGCTTGATTGAAGGGAGCGAAACTCTTCAAGCTCTGTTTACCGCGCTTACTATCTCAGAGAGTAGTTCCTATGAGCCTCAACAAGGGTCGTTTAGCTACCGACGACTAAATCCCGAGTATCGTCGATGCCGATCTCAAGGGCGCGTCTCGTCGCGGATTCGAGTGGAGGCGGGAGAATGGCACAGAAGTTGTCGCGTGGGCACGTGCAGTAGATGGCCAGCGGCTAGGCATCCAAAGTGGGGCACGATCGTTCAGCCCATGTTTCCACTAGTGCCAAGAAAGCCAAGAGGAAGCCAAGAGTTCAGGGCCCTGGCGTGCGTGGGTTCTGGTTGATGAAAGCCCGAAACTCCACGACTTGAAACCAAACAACAAATATCAACAAAGGAAGCCGGCATGTGATAACTATCGCACCTTGGGAGGAACTAACGCCCCACAATCCATTTCTGCTTCTTATATTTACTACAAGACGGGCCGATGATAACAAGTCGGCCCTCAAGCAAAGCACGATGGTTCATCAAGGGAATAGCGAGCCTAACAGCCTGTTGGAGATCCCAACGCAAGGCGCGAGACAAGCACAACAAATCATCGAATCCCGAATTGAACCGACGCCCTCGCTCAAAGGAACTTCGACGCAAGCCCCAGCAACCCATCCAGGCCACCACCCGCACCCGCGCCAGCGCCAGCCGAGCCGCCCTTGCTCTTCAAGTACAGCTTCAGCGCCGTCTCACCCGCCTTCTTGACAGCGCTCTGCTTGTCCGCGCCCGGCTCGACATTGCCCTGCGACGCCTGGGCGTCAAACAGTTTGGCGGCTTGGGCCATGGCCAACCCGACAAAGGCGTTCTGGCCGCCCTTGCCCTGAGCCTGGCCTTGGTCGCCCGAGGTGAACAGCTTCAGGGCCTGCAGGGCGGCTGCGCTGCCCACGGAGGAGGACGAGGCCGGGCCCTGGGAGTCGCCGCTACCAAAGAACTGTTTGTGGGATTCGATGGTGTCTGTCGGGTGTTGGGTTTCACAGCGTGTTAATAATAACCGCTCGAGGCACCTCAAGACGGTGGTGGTCTTGGAATAGGGAGGAGGGGAGGGCAAAGATGACGGGGGCAAAACTAACGCTTCTCGTCTATATCCTCATTTCCGATCTGTGCCTTGGGCTTTTCCTGCAGCAAGCTCCCTAGAACGTCCTTAAAGAAGTCCTGGTCCTCGGGTGCATGGCCGGCCGCTACCGAGGCGGCGCCTTGGAGGTCTTCGTCATCGTCGTGCGAGGCACCACCGCTCGGGGGGTAGGCGCCTCCGTGGGTCACTACGAAAAACTTGTTATCGAAGGAGCCCCGGAGTAATGGTCACCCCCGCTCATCGGCGGGGCGCGCGTGTGTGTGGCAGATAGCTCAGACTCTCGATACCCTGACTACGAGGCCCGCGGGACGAGAAGCAAAGGGGGTATGGGCATGCGTACCGTTGCCACCTAAAGACACGGGAACGAAACATTGTTAGCAACCCATGAACACCTCCTGGTATGCACGCGAGTACAACAGTGCAACAGGTACTATTACGTAGGCCGTCAGGGGTAAGTGGAAGGAGGGGTCAGCCACAACCAACTCGACTCACCTTGAGGACGCTTGTCGTCGTCGTCACCGAAAACCTTGTCGACGGCCTTTCCGAGAAGCTTATCCATGTTGATGACAAGTCAAACAACCTTGATACTTTGGTTCTGCGACGTCTGCCACGGGTTTTGGGTTAATTGCGACTCCTCAATGTAGAACCTCTAAGCCTCAGCGTCCCACAACACGCTTTGGCAAGCTTGGCAAGCTTCTAAGTTGGCAGGGAAAGTATCCCTGCTACAGGGTGGCGAGTAGACTGGCTTACTAATTTCCTTGGTATTGGTTTCAAGATCTTAGATTCTGTTGGGCAAGTTTCCGACAGGAAAGAAGAGGTAACAGTTCAATGCTTCTCCATCAATGAGGGGATAATGAGGAGAGAGGGGCAAACAGCATGACGGGACTCGGGGTGCGCGGCAACGCGGCTAGCGCCGTGGTGTGTGGGCCCAGTGACGCCAGAACAGCTAAACTGAGGGGCAAAGTTGGACAAGCACAAGCTTCCATCTCTAAACTTACACTAGCTCGAGACGAGCGAGGCGAATTGCTTTCACCCATTTCGAGCCAACCAGTGGTGGCGGCGGTCACAGTTTCAATGTAGTGTATCAATACCGAATGACGGGACTTGATGAAGCTAAAGACAAAAATGATGCATAACTTTTTTATTGCGCCGTCCATCCAGTCTGCTCCCACTGCATGTGACAAGGCGGATGAGGAGACGGCCGTTGGGGCAACACGCCGGGCCGTCGCTAAATAAAAAGAAATACACACCACCGTTGATGATGCAGCCCAAACGTGGGCTTTATGCAAGGGGTCGTCCAAAACTGGTGTCCCAAAATGCTACATGTTTCCAAGAACGTTGAAGGAAGTCGAAAAGAGCGAAAGAAATACCAACCTGCCTGAAGCGCCCCTCGCCAAAAAAACTGCTAAAAGAAACACTCCTGAGTCCACCCCCTTAACCCCCCTTTCCGAGAACCACCAAGTATGAAATATGATTGTAACCTGATCCGAACGTTTATTGAGACCCGGAAGTGTATACAATGGATTTTGGGTCGTTTCTTGTCATAAGTATCGTGCGCTGAAACGTATCCTGCGTGAGCCATCCGGTAACCTCCCCAGCCAGAAGTGTGTCGAGTGTGAGTTAAGTAATTGTGTATGTTGTGTAATATCCATAGAAAAAGATGGCCTCTGCCTCCAATATCCCATTCCCGCTTGATTTTTTATGGTCTTTCTCCGTGCCCGAGGCTGTAGTTGAAGGAGAGTTCGTCTCGCCAGGAGAGAAGCGCGCGTGTGACTTTCGTGTTTGTCTAATCGGTCACAATAACGGAATTTTATTGTGAGCCCCCGACTAAAACGGGAACGGTTAGCATAATGCTCCAACCTAATAGACCTCTCTCCCGTAAACACAGGGCTCGGAGGTACTAGAATGGGGGCTTCGCCATATGTGGGACACCCGGGCCAAAAAAAAAAGAAGGGGAAAAAAGACTTACCAACCACACCAAAAAGAACACCATCCCCTTCGTCGGCCACCTGTGATGCGGGTGGGGATAACCGCACCTGCGAATTCCTATGACACCGCATCGGCCGCTGCAGGTGCGTGGTCCGAAGCTCCCGTGACGGCGCTCTTCTTTTTCTCTCTCTTCGCCCACCGCAGACCGCAAGCGTTGCAGAGCGTCTTCGGGCCACCGGGACCTTTACGCCATTCGGGAGATTCGAGGGTACCTAAGGTAATAAGTAGAGGAGTCAGCCCCTGCCTCTTTTCCTCCGCCCATATACATGCTCCGGGCGTATATCCAACTTACCGCAGTCTGTGCACACGTATTCTTCGGCCAACTTAAGTTTCTTCTTCTTATCACCAGTGCGATGGTCCCTGTCGACCGGGATGGCAATGCCAGCGTCACCCGTAATGAGAGCTGGACTGGGGTTGCCGGTGGTAAGGCCGTGGCTGCGTTCGCCCTCTTGGTAACGCAACCCAGTGAGCATCTCGATGGTATCGGCATGGGTGTTGCCGATGGAAGCCCGCCGAGTGCTAGCGTTACTCTCCGTGCGGCCACTATCGGCCGAGACGCGGGCGTCGCGGGCCGCGGCCGGGCTGTCTGGCTGGAAACCCGCTCCGCCGAAACGCAGGCCTTTTTCCGATGGCGTGGTCTCCTGGCTTTGCTGCCACGACTTCTCGGATTCCTCTGCCTCCTCCTGTTCCTCCTTTCGGAGCTCGGCAATCTTACGACGGAGGCGCTCGTTCTCCATTTTATGTTCTAGGAAGGAATCGAGCAGCGCGGCATTCTTAGTCGGATACGGACGAGCCATCATGAAGACGGCCTGGCAGAAGGGCGTCTGGTTGTTCGGATTGGGCGCAAATTTAGCTGCCGCGATGTGGGCGTGGCCGACCGACTCAAACACGGCGTAGGCGCCATCCTTCCTCTTCATGCGATAAAAGACACGGAACGAGGCGCCCGAGGCGATGGACGCATTCAACTCCGAAGTGAAGACACCCACGTCGTCCGGGTGCAACAAGTCCTGCATGAGGAGGTCACGAAGCTCGGCTGGCTTGTAGCCAGTCAAGTTCTCGGCGCTGGGCGAGACGTGCTTAATCCTCCCGTTGGCATCTAAAATGTGTAGTAGGTCCTTGAGCTCCTCAATAACCTTGGCGGCCCAGTTACGCCGCTTTGTGAACTCGGTTAGTGCGCTTTGGTCCTTTTGGGGCCCGGCACTAACGGGGTCGCGAGACGGGTTGTTGGCAGAGCTTTCATCGTTAGGCGCGGGGTATACGGCCGCAGGTTCGCCGTTGCCCTCGTCGGGGGTGATGGCCGATGTTGGAACATGGTTCGGCGGGGCATCGAAGGGAGGGGCCGCACCGATGGTGTCGATTGGGTCGAGGGTCATAGACATGGTATCGTCAAACGAGTAGAACAAGTTATCTAGAGGGATAAATGGTTCCTCAGGGTGCATCTGAGTGGCCCAGTGGCCTAGTGTGTCAGTAGCCGGGACAGGCAAGAAGAAAGAAAACAGCAGACCTGCAGGGTGGACGTTTCTGAGGCGGTGCCTATGCCTAAGGGCATAATGAAGCCCATGAGGCTAGACGATAGAGAGCGTTGGTGCGACATGATAAACGAATAAAGCGGGGGAGAAGAAGGAAAGGGGAAGGGGGGCTAGGGGAGGGGGGAAGGGTGGGGAGGTCGCGATAGTCCCAAGCAGTATGAATATGTCGGGGCAATTGGGATCGAGAGGTGTCTCGCTCTAGGACAGGCCAAGAGGGGGTTAACGGGGGGATGGAAGAAAGGGTCTATTTGATCTCACGAATATTAGGAGCAATGGAACTACGGAGTCGAGGCGCTGCGCATTGTTGGTGGCGAGTTGTACCAGGAAAACGGATTCAAAATAGACGGGGGGAAGGGTAAGGAGGGCGTAGGAAGACGGGAGTGGAAGGAGGAGGATTGGAAGGGGAGGAAGACCAAAAATCGTTCCAGGTTTGGAACACGGCGGAGAGAAAAAAAAACGCTGTCGTACGTTGCCCTAACGGAGCTGGGGAGCTGCCAGTAGGAGCACCGAAGCGGGAGAGCGGGTAACAAACAGGGTGAATGAGCTGCGGGTGACGGGAATTGCGGGTTGAAAACGAACGGGCCAAGTGAAAATGGATGGTGGGATGACGCGAATTGGGGGGAAGGACCAGCTGGCCGAATGCGTAATGTCCATAGTAGACACGGTGGGCATTCGTTTCGGCGGTTCAATACTATGGTATTCAGTCATGGATGGGCTGGTTACCCGCTTGCGTTGTTCCAGACCCGTTGCTAGTCGGCCGCTGCGACGATCCTAACAGGATGGGCGGGGGCGGGGTGTCGGAAAGACAAGGAGGGGATGGGATTCCTGATTTCAACATGGGAATCTTGCGGACCCACCTGCCAAAAGTCCCTTGGACCTGGGCACTCCTTTTTGGGACTGGCTCCTCGGCAATCACAGGGGAGCAAGGGAGCCACACAGGGGCCCTTGTCTTGAGACCCCCCCGGCGCTATCACGCTCGGTGACTGGCCAATTCGGCCAGCGCTTGCGAGTCTCTGAGTGGGCTGCGAATTCCCAGCGGTACCGTTGCATCTCACCGGAGGAAGAGTTCCAGACGAGACTCGGAAGGCAGGAAGGAGGTATGGCTGCATGACTAAACCGCCCCAATGGGCAGATGTGTAAGGTCAATTTCTTCTCCCTATGCAAGTATCGAACCATTTCCCACTCTTTTCCGGGATGGGAAAGGAAAGAGTGGCAAAGACACTTGACGGTACGATGTGGACATGCATACATGGCATTTGAGACCACCCTCATCCCATTCTTTTAGGGCATACACAGTACAGCCATAACCTTGTAACCGGGGTTCCCCCTCGATCCTTTTTTTACGAGACGTTGAGCTGAGAAGATGAGGTTAACATCAACCACGAACTGCCGTATGTACGCAGTATGTACATACACTATGTGCATAAGCCACCAAAAAAAGGGGGGGTTCTCGAGGACATGAACCGAAGTTTCTTGCGTTCGACAAAATCGAAAACCATTTAACTAATGACAGTCCCGCCAGCACCTCCTACAACTGTTCACCCATACCGCTCACATCTTTGACCGCCTCAAAGTCGCGCAACAGACTCTCGAACTTGGCCGTGCCCATCTTCCATGCCGTCGCACCCAACGGCAGTCTCAACGGGACGCGCTCCCCGCGGCTAGCGGCCAGGTACAGCGCCTCAGCCACCGCCGCCGGCCGCATCATACCCACGCCCGACTGGATGCCCATGTTCACGTACGTTTCGAGTCGGCGCGCCGGCATGTCTGGCGCCGCGTAGGCAGGGTGTGGCCTTATGCGGGCTTTGCTGTGGCCCTCGAAGTTGGTCTTGACGCCGCTCGGTTCAACGATGCATACGTTGACTAGTTTTGGTTGGGGTCTTCGTCAGCGGACCGGTCAATAACTAACGGCAAACACATCGACGTTCCTGCGCATTGAGAAGCGCAGCGGGGTTGTTGACGTGGAGAGTATTATCGAGGGAAGCGCTTGTTAGGAAAAGGGCGGGCAGCAGCTGATCCGACTCACTGTTCCAATCGGGGTGCACCTCTCGTGCAACACTCTCAGAAAAGCCCTCAACGGCATACTTGGCGGCATGGTAGTAGGCGTGTCCTGGGAAGCCACATAGACCAGCCAGCGACGAGATGTTGAAGATGACCCCACCACGGCCGCTGGAAGGGGACGGGCGCATGGCCTCCAGGGCACGCGTGGTGATGCGAGCCGTCCCGAAAAATAGCGTCTCCATTTCTAAGTGCGCCTCCTCCTCGGTTGCTGCCTCCGTATCACCAGACAAGGAGTAGCCCGCATTGTTAACGACAACATCGAGGTGGAAACCGGCACCAAAATGCTCAGCAGCAGATGCAAAGGCGGCGTCGACTGAGTCTCGGGAGGTGACGTCCAACGGGAGCTTGAGGATGTTGCCGGAGTTGTCATCCGGTAGGTAGGACAGGTCAGCTGGGTTGCGAGCAGTCGCAATAAGTCGGTGTCCAGGTTTGCTAGCAATGAGAGTGGCGAGCGCACGACCGATCCCAGAGGAGCAGCCGGTTACTTGGGCATATCATAAGCTTGTGGTTCCCGCCCGAAGCGTCTTAGATACGGATCTCATGGTTCAAGACTTACTTAACCAGGTCGCATCGTCTGGGAGTTTGTAGGGCTTCGTGTTGACAGGGTTCATCGTTGTGCTGCGAACTATAGCTTGTTCTGTACTGCTCTCCGTCGTTCATTTTCACAAACAAGAGCTGAGAGGACAGGTTGAACAAATATAACTACGACCTATGCATCCTACGTTCAGTTCAAATCACCTCTTACCACAACTATTTTGATCTCTCTGAATCCTTTCGCTTCTTCATGAAGCTCACCGGCGTTTCAATCCCTCGGCCTACTCAATGGGGCTGACCGTGGCGGCACAGACAAAACCCACCGCGAGTCGATCATCCAGTCTCCTGGTCGACAACGCCAGCTCGGTTTCCAGCAGATCCCTACCTCGCATTCCTTCCAAAACTTATCTCGTCGCCCTTGACGCCATTTCAAGTCTCCGGATGGCCCCTTTCCCGCAGGCCGGGCGTCATGACTCATACGGCCCGGCTCGTTGAAACAGCACTCTCATCAAAAAGACCTCAAGAAGAACCGGGGAAACGGAAAGGGAAAAGAGAGGAGGAAAACGTAGTTCATCAGGAATGAACGGAAATTGGTCTATCAGGAGGCCAGCTGACAGATGCATAGTAACAAGAGCGACGGAGATAAAATCGTAGTGATGTCTTGTTTAGCTTCACCATCTACATGTCTTGGCAAACCACGGGCAGCTGGAAACCCCTGCCCTGGTGCCCGTCGTGTGAGACATTGCCGATCTGCCAAGCCAGGCTTCGTGAAGACAGCAAGCACCCAGTAATTAGTTAACGATAAACTTAAAACTAAAATAATACGTAAAATCACCTAAGCTAAACACTGTCGACAACACCAATGCATTTATAAATAAACATCACGTATACTCAGTAAAGGGTATGCAACTATCCGAAAACGCCGCCTGCAGCAAGCATCAGGCCGTTACGCACCATGCGTTTCGCCACCCACTAGTGCAGTGCAACAAGCAAGAACAAGGTCACACTTCCTCAACTCTGGTTGACAAGTCGTGCATCGGAAATCCGACGCCATACATGGCATTAAGCCGTCTTGGTCAAGTTTTCGGTGAGCCACGTTTTGAGGTTGCCGCGAGCCCCCTCCAACGTCCAACTGATTGGAAAACAACTGAAAACGCACCCGCGGAGATTCGCGTGCTCGAGCTTCACCCCTGGACCTTATCCGATCCCTTATGTTTTCCTCACTGCGTGGGAAACTGGGTCGGGGGAATGGATGGGGGAAGGGGATTGGGTGTCAAAACCGGTGAGCAAGGAATCATGTCTTTAAGAGAGCGTCAAATGCGTGTCTTGGATTGAAGCAGCTGGGAAGGGGGGGTTGGGGTGGGGCGGAGAGACACAAACAGGACCTGGGCCCATGAAAAAAATAAAACTGTGGTGGTTGATATCGAAATCAAGAATAGAGGGTTACCCTGACACATATGCAGCGGTCCCTGGGTGAGGTACATACGCAGTCGACATACGCAATGTACACTACAAGGAAGCTGGCGGTAATTCATCTCGGCAGCATCAACCAAAAAAAAAAAAGGCGAGAAAAGGCAATTCTCTCAGGTTTCCCATCCTGGGATATTCAGAATCCGATGATCTATTCGTAGTGTAGTGTCATCTTGCCACGGCCAAGGCCAATTCTTGCCAAACTGGGAAGATGGGATTTGGGGAATGGGAATGCCACACATCCCGACAAAGAAACAAAGCGGATTTCAAGAAACTCGGAACAAAAAGTCGCCCCTCGAAAAGTGGGGTTACTTAACAATCTGCTGGCATGATTGGGGGTTTGGTTTCAACCGTGATGCCTCGTGGAAAAACTTGCCCCTCATCACTCAGTCAGCGGTTCAATTCAATCAATAGCAAGCGGAGCATTTCGCCGATATCGGTTAGGCTCGCGGAAGCTCTCTCTTGCTTTCTCAAGAGCAAGCAAGGGACAGGCGACAATATCCTGAGAGCTCTCCCAATCGAGCATTTTCATTCGCAGCCAATATTCAGGGTCCTGGAGACTACGGCATGGACGGGAATCTCTGATCTGAAACCTGTAACTCTGGAGCCCACTCATCTGGCCACAATAACGCCATTGTCCACGCAATCTGAAAGAACTAGCAGCGTTTTCCCACATGCCTTGTCGCCCAAACACCCTTGCTGCCCCACGCTCAGGTTGTCAGGCTCTGAGGGTGAGCGACAGGGGAGATGGCAGAGAAGCAGAGCAACATGTAACAGTAACATCCTCAGTTGGAAGGGACGTGGGGCCCTTGCCGATATTGGAGACGACACTAGCGATTTCGACTCGAAACATCTGGGAACAGCCTCTCAAGGGTGTTTTGCTCCCTGAACTTGCTAATCCCGAGGCACGAGCAGGAGAGCAACAACAGCAGAGGGAAAGCCCTGAGAGGAGAAGGACGAGTGGCCAAAAGTGACAGATGACGTGGTTAGATTGGTACATACAGATATCCTCAGCTGACTTTACATGACCTGCACATGGACGGCGACAAGCAGCAGCAAGAGCCTTCCTTTATCACACAGGTTGATGAACACCCGCTGGACAAGCCCACATCCCCTACTGACCTAACAGCGCCACTGCAGTATGAGAGTGTCCAACCACCCTGCTGCTATGCACGGGAAGGAGACGGTTGGATCCGACCTGTCGTGCCTGTTTCGACGGTCCAGACTGCGAGTGCCTGACCATGGCATGGGGGCTTCACAAAGCGGTCCCCAACTTTTCCTTTTTTCCCCTTACCACTCCTTGATTTCCCCTCGCGCCGGCTTATGCACGCGCACGACCTTGTCACAGTTCAGCAGGCAGAGCGGGTCGAATGCTGCCTTGATCTGCACAGGAATTAAATCATTAGCATCTGACGTTGGGTGTTGGTAAGCCGATGGACCGGCTAGCCCGTTAACGGGGCGAGGCGTGGTGGGGGGTCGTGGCTAAGAAGGGCAAGGTGCCAGGGGGTGGTTCCGCCGCGTTTGCTGCGGAGTGGCCTTTCTCTCTCTGGCTCTTGTCCGTATCTCATTCTCCTTCTTCCTCGGAGGAGGATAGGAAACGAAAAATAGGACAAAACGAGGCTGGGGATTGGAGGAGAAAGCCGAGGGGAAGTGACGAAAGAAAAAGTTTGCTTTGTGCTGCTTACCCTTCTCATAGCATCCACGGTAGTCGTGCCCAGCTCGTGAGGCAGGTAATCGCGCTTGACAAGTCCGACACCATGCTCGCCCTGGGATAGATCGTTAGTCAAGGTCAGAAACGAGTACCACCATTGCTGACTTAGCAATGGAAAGGGTTGGAAAGTGTGAGATCCCATCTTGCAGGACAAGAAATCAAGGAGGGGGAGTGTGCATAATTATGGCCTGAGATATCTGCACTGGGCTTTGGTTTGCGATTGCAAATTTACGACCCGACGTTGCAGATATCACATTCAGGGTCCCTCAGGGTCCCTCAAGGTCCAACGTACCGTTACAGTGCCTTCCATCTCGACCGCCCGCTTCACCATCCGATGGACGCAGTCTTCGGCTAGCTCGCGCTCGACATTGTTATACAGGAGGATGACTACATCGGTTAGGTAAAAGTCCCGTTAGTTTGTGTTTCGTTGTTTTATGCATCCAGTATTTTCCGTATCCCACACCCCGCATTTTGCAAGTCACTCTTGACTGCGGTTGATGTTGGTTGGGCCGGGAGCGAGTGAGGGAAGAATAGGGGTTGGGGGGGGAGAGAGTGGAAGAGACGCACTATGAAAGTTGCCGTCGCCAACGTGGCCGACAATGGAGCTAGTCAGTCCCGACCTCTTGAGATCACGCTTGGTCTCCTCAATGATATCCGGCAGGCGGCTGACCGGCACGGCCACATCGCCGGTCCAGACATGATCACCTTCACGGCGCTGGCCCATAGTCGCCCAGAGCGCATCTTTCCGGGCGGACCACAGCTCGGTCTGTTCGGTCTCATCACGGGCAAAGTCGAACGACTGCCCGCCCGCGCGGCGCGACATGGTGCGGACCAGGTCGATCTGCTCCTTCACGCCCGCGGCGGTGCCGCTGAACTTGAAGAAGATGGTGGGCGCCTCGCGCCACTTGCGCGTGGTGTTGCCGAGCGCGTTGATGAAGCGCATCTGGTCGTCGTCGAGGATCTCGACGGCGGCTACGGTGACGCCGTCGCCGACGACACGCGCGACACAGTCAGCCGCGTGGCGGATGGTGGGGAAGCTGGCGACAGCGACGGAGGCCGCGGCGGGCTTGACACACAGCTTGAGCGTGGCCTCGGTGACTAGGCCGAGGGTGCCCTCGGAGCCGATGAAGAGGCGGGTCAGGTCGTAGCCGGCGCTGCTCTTGCGCGGGCGCTGGCGGGTCTTGATGACGGTGCCGTCGGCGAGCACGACGGTAAGCGAGAGCACCCACTCGCGCATGGTGCCGTAGCGGTAGGCGTTGGTGCCGCTGCAGCCTGTCCCGATCATGCCACCAATCTGGGCGCCCGGGCCCGGGTCGGGCGGGAAGAAGAGGTTGTGCTCGGCCAGTTGCTCGTTGAGGTTCTCCCAGCCGACGCCCGGCTGCACCACCACATCCAGGTCCTCCTTGTGCAGCGCGATGACCTTGTCCATGCGGCTAAAGTCGATGCAGATCCCCCCATGCGTGGGGGTGTAGTGGCCCTCGAGGCTGGTGCCGCCGCTGTAGCCAACGACGGGGATGTGCCGGGTATGACAATTCTTCATCACCGCGGCGACCTGCTCGGTGGTGGACGGATAGACGACGCAGAAGGGCTTGTGCGCTGGATCGGACTGGTGCGACGACCAGTCGGACGTGGCATGCGCCTTGATGTCGTCCTCGACCGTGCTGACATTGTCCCGACCGACGATGGCCACAAAGTCGGCCCACGCGGCCTCCAGATGCGCCGGGTTCATGTTGTACTTTGGTTGGCGGCCAGTACCGAGGGGCAGGGTTGAATCGGGGTCGGGTTCGCGGGGGTATTTGAAGCCGAGGTACCACGATACGGAGCCGACGAAGAAGAGCACTAGGCGCAAGGAGACAGTTAGTTAGAGAGACGCACTTCCAGAGCAGCCGGTTGACCTTGTTCCGTATCATGTAACCCATTTTTATATCCTGAACCCCACGCTTTGTATTGAACTCAAAAAATAAGACAAAAAACTCACTGAACGTAAGACTAAACGCCCTCGCAAGCGAACTCTCCGGCCGCACTCTCGCCAACCTCTCCAGATCCGCCTTCTCGCGCGCCAGCCGTCTCGTGATACTGCCCGTCAACTGGCCCGAAAACGACGGGCCTTCTGGCGGCGGCTTTGGCAGCGGGGCCGGCTCGAACCGGTTGAGAAACTTATTCCGCGGTCCTGTCGTTGAAAAGTGGGCGGTTGTCGTTGCGCGGGATACAGAAGAAAGGCGGGGCAGGAGAAGGAGACATGCTGGGCGGTTGACGGTCGCGGTCATTGGTGTGGGTGTGAGGAAGGACGTGGAATATGAGGTTGTTGATGTCTTTGCCATTGACGTCGTTGTCAAGCAGCGCGCTGTGCCCATTGTCGTCGTCGTCGTTGTCGTCCTGGACGTCGTTATCCGATGTCGTGCCAGCCCGTGGGGCATTTTGCCCGCGAGCCGCGACATGGTCGCACGGGGAGAGGGTAGTCTCAAGTGTAGTCTCAATTGACCTGGAGATTGAGTTCTCGGAGCCTATCTCGGGGAAGCCTCATGCCGTCGTTGGAGGTGGTGTTCTCGGATCTGCCGGTCGAGAGAACGCCAAGAACTGGTTTTTGAAGTTCGATCGGATCAATGGAAAAATGGTCAGAGCTCCCTCGGTGATGGTGTGGAGCCCCGCAATGGAGTGCTAGAGCAGGGGTGTCTGATGGACGACCCCACGACGATGACATTTCGAGATACGGTACTGGGTATTGTACCTACTGTGAAGGAAGACCGAGGAGTGTCGATTCAAGAATAATATTATATTGATATATTGCTACCGAATCTCATCGCTTGCGCCATGACTCTAAACGCAGTGCCCGTTGAACGACCCAGTCCCCCGATACTCCCATACTACCTGGAGTGGAAAGGAATACGGAAATAAAACGCCGCATGGTGAATAACCAATTCCTCGGATCGGGTATATTTATCCTTTCCACCATCCACCATCCACCAAACACCCTAAGGCCATCTTGCATCATCCCCCGGCACAATGTGCACCACAAACGTCGGCGCCCCCTTGCCCTCCACATGCGACAGGTACATGTCCAGTTCGTCGTCGTCGCTCACCGGCAGCGGGAGCTCGCCGCCCTTACCGTCTTTGACCATCCCCTCAATCTTATAGCACAGCCCACCGCGCGTTTTTTGCAGCGCGGCACTCTTGAGCGCCGTCATCGTCCGCGCCTCGAGCGACCCGATCCACTGCCGCTGCACACCCTGGAACATCATCACGGCCGCCGGACTAAGGCGGAAGAATGCGGCGAGCCCAGTGACGTTAGTCGTGTTGGTGGTTTCGGCGGCTGGGACTGGTTCTGGCTGCGCTTGACGCTGGGCCTGAGGAGGAGGCTGAGGATGAGGTGATTGGTGTTGCTGCTGTTGAGGACGACCTTGAGCCTGTGTTTGCTGCTGTGTAGTACCAGGTGTCTTAACACCCAACTGGGCATCGACCATTTGCTGATCCGGCTGCTCGCTACCAGCCAAGGTCAACCGTGCATTGACAAACGGGGCTGGTTGCTTTTTCTTGGTCTTAGAGCCAGGCGGCCGGCCGCGCCGCCGGGGATTCGTTGACGGTGGCAGTGTCAGCCCCGGTGCCATTCCCGGTTCCAATTCTTGTACCGGCGCGGGAGGCGCCCCGGATGCAGTCTCCGACACGGTCATCGCAGAGGTGTCTGCTGTGTTCCCTCCTCCCCCTTGCGCCGTCGCTGGCCCCTCCGAAGACGGATCTTCCATCACCGTGTCTTCGGCCCCCGCCTCGGCTCCCTCTTGCTCAGCGGCCGCCTCCGCAGCCTCCGCAAGCTGCTTCCGTTTCGACTTTGGCTTCCAGACTGGCGTCTTCTCCGGGCCCAACACGATCGGTGGCGGCGTGGTCCCCAAGCGGCACGCGTCTGCCCGGTACCGCCTCATGGTGTCCCGACAGACGGCCTTGACCGCCTTGATCTTGCGCTCATAATCCGGATCGTCTGCGGCGACCGCCATGATTTTGCTCATCTCGGGTGACTCCGCAAGCCAGCGCTGCCGGAGCTCTTCAAAGAAGTCTGGCCCTTCCTCTAGCTTCGACGTGAACCGCTCCCGGACCAGCATGTTGTAGAGGTGCGCGCGGACTCTCCGGCCCTGGGACGGGTTCAGGCCCAAGATAACTTTTGCTTCGGCAATCTTCATCATGGTAGCCTCGGTGCGGATCCGCTTGGTCACATCGCACGCGATGATCTCGATGGCCAGCCTCTTCTTGTCCAGGTCGGTCTGGTCCCACATCACGGAGCGCAGGTGCATGCTCTCACGAATCAACCGATCTTTGAGCGCCTCCCACCGTTCCGGTCCCACCAACGTTTTCTTATACACCCCCGAGTTCACGCAGATATTGTAAAACTTCTCTCGCAGATCCAGGTACGGTTTCTGTTCCAGCTGCAATATCATCTTCGCCTCGCCGAGCGTGGTCTCCGAAGGGAAACGGGGCGGGCACGGTGGATCCGGGGGCAGGCCCGCGTACTTCTTGGTGTGTCGGCGCCGCTTCTTAGTCAGCCATCGCTCCTGGGCTTGAGTTTCGTACAGTTGCCTGCGGTAATCGCGGCGCGCCTCGCGCATCGCGTTGAGCGTCTCCTCCTGCACCTGCGCATCAGCTGGTTCCAGCCCGGTCGCCCCGTAGTTCCAGTAATTGCTCTGGTCCTCTTGCGTTCCGGGCTCCTGAGGCCTGCTGTCATCGCCGCTGCCAGTCTCATCGTCCTCATCACCACTATCCGCCTCTCCATCACCGGCCTGCCCCCCTTGGGCCCCCGGCCTGCGCGGGGCAGTCGCGAGATTGAAACCGTTCAACTTCCATCCGTTCTTGTGCCGGATGCGCGACAACTCCCGGTCGCCGCATTTGAACCCTTCCTCGGTGAGCATAGTGAGCATCTCCTTCTGGGTCAGGTTCCGTTCCCATAGCTCCTTGACCCGTGCCACAAGCTTCGGATCTTTGTAGGCCGGGTTCTGTTTAGTGGGGAATCCCCAACGGCAAAAGGCACCTTGGAAGGCACGTCGACTGCGACGATGGGATTACAGTTAGTTCTATCGACGTCCCTCTCATTTTGTTTTCATCGCTTCTCGCAACGGGGGGCCAGCGGTGTTCTAGGTTAACCATTTTGACGGTTGTCAATAAGGCAAGATGGGATAAAAATAACAACAATGACGATTGAAGATGCTTCAGCGTCACAATCCTCTCAGCCTTCAACCAAGCGGAGGCAAGCAACCGGCTTTGGTCGGGCAAGGCAGGCTGTCAGGGGGTAGTACGGTGATCAAAAATACAGGATGCGATTGAAAATATATGGGAGAGATAACTAGATGGGTGGGTCGGCGGATGAATGGATGGGCGGACGAGAGGAGTGGGAGCTCAAAGTTGGTATGGGGCCGGGGGGTGTGGGCGTGATTATGGTGGGAAGAAAGGCCGCTACGGCGGTATCAAAAACCACAGCGAAAAGGAAACCCGATCTGGACTTACGACGGTGTGAAATTGTAGTTGACCCGCATGTACTCAACCACCTCCGATATCGACATGTCCTGCTCGACGTACAGTTGGCGACATGTTTCACGGTGCTGTTCCCAGCGAAAACCCATGGCTCTTATTATTGTTGCGCCGCCCGCGCGTGCGATTCATACAGGGTCGATGAGAGTTGAGCCGGATTGTTGGCGAGTTTGGGAGGTTGAGAGTTGTGGCACGCCGGAGGAGATTGCGCAGCTGGTAGAAAAAGCACTCTGCAGCGGGGCAAGATGGTCCGTGCGTTATACACCGTTGCTTGACAGTCATCTGCACTGTGCTTAGTACGGTATGCTGTTCTGGCGTTGGGCCCCAAGATTTATTGCACGTAACTACTATGGACAATAACTACACTAACTTCGGAAGTCAAGTAAGGAGGTAAGCGTACAACACCTCAGTATTCATTTCCTGATCTATTTGTCCATTTTATGATGTTCATGATCTGAGGTTGTGCAACCCATACTCAAAAAATTGACTCCATTACTATGTACACTTAACCCCGAGACTATTCGGAGGGAGGACTTGTTGTGGACTCGCTGCAGCTCGCCCTTGCCAAATACGACGTGCTACTCATACCTGTTGGTTGGACCACGTTCAAGGGGAGCAAGACGCAGACAAGGCTGCAGCCAAACCAAAGATTCAAATGCAAACGTGAAGAATTAAAAAAGCGCTCTTCTTCTTTCCTACCCTGGCGCGGCTCAAACGCGAACTCGTTGGATTTGCGAGCCGTCCATTCTCATCCTCAAACAGCCCAAAGGTACCCCAGGCACTCATCCACCTTCAGATCACGGGCTTCTTGTATCCCGTGAGTGGCATATATTGTCTCACTCGTCCATTCTCGTCTCAAATCCCTCCTTGCTGACAATTTTTTTCCCCGCTCTCGCTCCCCTTCCTTCACATTCGTGAGGACCTCTTAACATCCGTTCTCTTCCATGTCTGATGAATCTCTCGAGTTTTCTAAAATCCTTCTCCTCTTATCAACCCGTTCGATCTCCACCTATTCGTTGGTTACACATCTATTCTGCCCGTTCCTACTCGTCCTCACTCGACCCAATGCTCCCTCCCTTCACGCCCTTGCCCGCCTTACCTTTGGTTTTTTCCCTTATGTGGCGGCCAACTTCCGCTGCTTTCTGGGCGGCACCCAACGTATCGAACCACTCTTCTGGCTTAAGCCTCCCACCGGGATAAACCTCATTCAAATACGCCTCCCGCTCCCTCGCAAACCCTAGAAGTTGTTCTTCGGCGCCCCATTCACCCATGGCCATCAGCCCGACCGGTAGCTTCCCCTCGCCTTGTTGTGGATCGACATACCCCGCCGGGAATGTCACGGCAGGACACCCGGTCATGTTGGCCACCCACGCAAAGCTCATGTTGCGGATTGACATATTTCCGTCGAAGCAACCATAGGCTTGGTCGCCTTCAGTGATGGGCCAGCCCGCGATGGGCGTCGTGGGAGTGAGGATCAGCAGGCCGGGATACTTGGCGAACAGGTGTGCCACGTGCTGCATGATAACTGTGCGGAGCTGGCCATATTTAAGGAAGTCGACGGCGGGGGTATGGGACCCAGTGGCCACAACAACGCGGTTGGGGTGGTTGAGCAGACCGAGGTATCGGCCCGGGTCGTTGGCGCGGCCACGAGCGTCAGCGGCGGCTTCAGCGAGGCAGATGGCCGAGTGCGCGAGCTGGCCCTCGCGGAGGAAGGGCAGTTGGATGTCGACGACTTCGTAGCCCGCGCTGACGAGGTGGGCAAGGGACTCGTCAAAGATGCGAATGACATCGGGCTCGGCGATATCCGTCCAAGCACGGCAGACTCCGACGTATTTCTTGCGGCCGGCGTCGGGAGTCGTAGAGATGGCCAGGAGGCTTTGGACGGGGTCATCTGGGTTTGGCTGCGAGGCGAAGCGGTATGCAATAGTCAAGTCTGCGGCCGTGGCTGCCATGGGCCCGACCACACAAACAGACGAGCTGACATGGCACGTTCGATTATGTGTGGTTTTGATGCCATACACGCCGCAGAAGGCGGGCGGAATACGCATGCTACCACCTATGTTAAAGTTTCCCAGTAAGTAATTATGCCATCAGGTTCGTTGTCACTCATAGTTCGCCACAGATTCGACAACTCACCAGCATCTGTTCCGAGAGCGATTGGGATGAGACCTGCGCTGAGTGCAGAGCCCGCACCCGACGAAGACCCTCCAGGATAGTACGACGTATTGTACCAGTTGACCGCGGTTCCGGTCGATGGCTGCCTCTTTTATCAGTTCGTCTCTCCAACAGGCTGATTAGGCAATTGTAGCCAAACACTTACGTTACATCCGGTCGTGTCTACCGTCTTGTTAGTGAACGAATTATTCGTGGAATAATCGGAATCAACCCCAACTCACCCATCCCAACCTCATGCTGGTTCATCTTGCCAAGCATGATCGCTCCGGCTTCCTCCAGCGCCCTTACCGGCCAAGCCGACTCTTCTTTTACCTTGTTGAAATACTCCTCCGACCTGTCCACCTTCATCCCCATCCTTGACACAAAGCCCTTGACGGCGATGTCATCCTTCACACCAAACGGTACGCCGTCCAAGATGCTCAACGGACTCCCGTTCTTCCACCGCTCGGTCGACGCGCGCGCAGCCTCCAGCACGTCCATTGCCTTGGTCTGCGTCCAGGCAGCGCTGTACTTTGACTTCGGGCGGTAGACCAGGTCGACCTTCCCGAGCAACGCCTCGGCGACCTGCAACGGGGTCACCGCGCCGGAAGCGTACATTGCGTGGTAGTCAGCGGCGGAATAGAAACGTCCGCCGAGGTCCTCGGGCTGGGGCTGCGACAGCTCTGGGCCGATAGGGAGCATGTTGGACGTAGAAGATGAAAACGGGCTATCTGCGAGGGGGATGACATCGGGCTGAGGGAGTGGTTAGTAGGGGATATGGGGCCGGGACAACGACGACCACACGAACCTGAATTCGCCAAGGGACGCCATCAAGGTCAGGAATGTACTGCGCCTGTCCAAACTTGGCGTTGTTCCACAGCAGCTTTTGCACCAGTGGTAACCGCTCGATTCTACACAAGAGTTAGCCATCATCTTCATCTCCACCTTCACTCCCACCGGCCACCAAAATCCCCAAAACACATACATGATCGATGCAAGTGCAAGCGGCCGACCTCGCAGGGCCGGATTCTGGTCCTCCTCGACATGATACTCCAGTGACGAGGCAGGCGCTTCCTTGGCGCCCGGGTGGTTGGCGAATCGTTGCTTTGAGATTGCCATTTTTATTTACGGCGCCGGTACACGATACGGTCTCTAATGGCGGTTTAAGGGCGTTGGAGCGAGTGGATGGCGTTGCTCTTTGACTCGAGAAGGTTTGTCTTGGGTGGGTTTGCCGAGGTTCCGACTCAGTGGTTAAGCAACAGCCACCGTTATTGCTGACCCCAGAAAGTCGCACTTGGCGTCAGCGCTAACTAGCCTTAGCCGTCTTCGAAATGGGCACCCGGTTTTGGCAACAGAAGACCGATCCTTCTTGTTATGCTGGATTTTTTGCACTCAAGACTCGGAGATGGTTTTACGAAAACTGCCTCTTCCTTTGAAAGCTCCAGAGTTGTTTGCCAAGGGACAATGAACTTGGATTGTTTGGTGTCTGGGTAAGGTCGGGTCCCTCGATATCCTGTTTGATGGCGAGCTCAACCGTCAATGGAATGGAAACGTCGTCAAGAAGCCGGGCAGCAAGAAGCTCAATTGAAAACAAAAGGTTTGGAGAAAGAACAAGGCGATGGCGAAAGCTAAGATCTGGGTGATTTATCAGGGAGTTACAACGTTCAGACGCACCTTCCCGAAGGTGCAAGTATCATTCCTTCCTCTCAGCTATCGGCTGGGATCTTGGACTCGGTTCCCATCCGAATTGCGGGGCTTTCCTCGAATTGCCTAGGTTCGACAAGGACAAGGGGATATCGGGAAGAAGCCGAGGAACGAACAATGCGGGTTCGGGTCCACGATTCGAGATATTGATTAGTTTTTGTAAGCTAACGTTGAGATACGATGTATTGTTGGAGATGGACCCCCCCAGCTATGGAAGAAAAAGGGGCTTAGACAAACAAACTTGACCTGCTACTGATACTAAGTAGCGTTTTACAAAAGAAAAAAATTTAATTCCAACCGTTAACAGCTCAAGGTCACCCTCGGGTCCTGCTCGACCGCCACATCATCTTCGGTTGTCTAGCGACTGGAATGTTGGGGACACACTACATCCAATACACGGGAATAAGTATTTACATCTTTTGAGCCAGTGGTGGTCCGTAACCAACACCAGACACCGCACGTCACAACGCAAGATAACACACGGCACAAATGCGTCGATCTTCACGATTGGGAAAACCACCATCAGATAGATTCTAGGGAGGCGACACCAAAGCCGCGCCCAATCTCTCTACGTAGTTTGTGTGACAGGTGATACCACAGGCAGATTAACGCACCCCACCATCCATCATCTGCCGGGCACTCCGTTCAAGCCATCCACGACCCAGGTTATGCGATGCATACCAACCACCATTGACTCCATTCGTAAACGAGAGCACGAAGGGGAAGTTGAAGAACGAGAAAAAAACATCTCGCAACGGGAGAAAAATCAAACAAGATTCTTCCCGAAACCTTCCGTTGCCCCCCCTCTTCTAATATGTACAATCCCAATCCCGAAAAACCCCATTCCGGAAAACATTGTCTGCCGTGGCGCGTGACCATGATGCATGCTCCAAGAACCACCCCTGCCTTCGTCATCAAAAAGGCGTGGGTATCAAGTAAGCGTAAAAGAGAGCAAGAAGACGAAAAACCCCATATCACTCCTCCCAATGTATCCGAGAAATCCATAAGACACCCGATATACCGTTTCCTTCAACTCCCACCCCCAAAAGCAAGTGAGCGCAGGGGAAGAGTCGTCGAAAACCAATGCCCCAAAATGACGAGAACGACCGTAACGAAAAAAGAATCCGTTCCCCCCCGGGAATGAACATCCATGCGGGAAAAAAAAAAGATGCAGGGAATAAAAGACCGAAGAGGGAAAAGTCACCCGGGAAAGTTCCCGCCCCCCGAAAAATCAACGCCTTCCCGAAATGTATGTTGCTTGAAAGAAAATGGTAGAAAAAACAACCTCAGCCTTCAGTTCCAACTCCTTATTCATCTTCCCAGGAAGAGAGTCGGTCCAGTTTGAGGCGGTGGTGCACTGTCACTGTGTGGGTGATGAGTCGGTTGGCGTGAACAGTTTTGGTATGTATGGCTGTTTCCAACCGGAGTTGGCTTGAGGCCCGGCGTCGCCTGTTATGATGGTTGTCAGAGGGCGCTGTTTTACCCCCCTCGCCGCTTGGTCCTGTTGATAAACCCAAAGCGGACGAATGATTCTATGAGAATGAAAAAATTCCGATCCAACTCTATTTCTTTCAACGCGTGCTCATCCGGAGCAGCTTCGTCCTGAGCCAGAGAAGGAACCCATGCCAGTAACCCTGGGTTTTGCGTTTGGCACCACTACCTCTGCGGGGTGGCGCCTGATCAAAGCACACCTCGTCAACGCCAAAGTTTGGAGGGGTCTGCGGCACCATCGTCACGCTGTCGTACCGGTGGGCCGCAAAGCCCATGTGTTTCTCAGGCTCGGGAGAGGATATGGGGGAGTCGGTATGCCTGCGCCTGCCCAACCCCGGGACAATCCCGTTGCTTCCAGACGATGATGAGAACCCGAGGTTGGTAGTCGATTGGGACGGTCGCGAGTGCTTGCTATCTGGCTCAGAAACCGTCGACAGCACGGTGGGGGTCTTCTTGCGATGCATGGAGGGGCGACCTGGAGTCTCGCCCTTTTCGATGCGGCTGGCCTCCTTGTTGTCACGGCGCTCGCGCTTGCGAATCATTTCGCGGTCGTATTTCTCCTCCTTCTCGCGTTCACGCTCCTCAAATTTGCGCCGGGCCGCTCGGATGTTCTCGACCCGTGTGGCCGTGTCCATCTCTGACCGACTCCGAAGGCGGGGAAATCCAGCCATATCGAGCGAAGTTCGAAGCGGTGATAATTGCGATTGTGGTGGTTGCTGTTGTTGGGGGGATGCAATAATACTGCCAGCACCCAAACTGCCCGTGGGCGAATCGACCGTGTTGGTAAAACTAATGCTCAGGTTGTTGTGGGAATCGATGTGCAGGTCGGATTGGCTGGGAGATGGAAGACTGCCGTGAGCGAGGCGCGAGGAATTTGCAGTAGTTGTGACAGAAACGGATCGCCCAGTATTGATACGCAGAGACGGAGGTTTGGATGCTGGCGTTTCCGGGAAAGAAGCAGTGCGCTGGCTGTTTAAAGACGGACGGCGAAGGTTCGAGTTCAGGTTAAGGTTTGACTGAGACGAGGCAGCCGGTAGAGGCTGCGAAGAGGCATGCACGAGAACAGAATGCATGTGCGCGTGCCCATTCACAGCATGAACAGCGCCCTCAGCATCAAATCCGACGTCGTCTTCGGTTTCGGTGATGGTAGGCGAGCAGTCCCGCCCATTGTCGAAGGACGCAAGAGAGTTGGCGTACGACAGCGGCGGCGTCGACGTGCGTGGTGTTTGCGCGAAGGGATGCACAAAAGCCGTACGGGGACCGCTGCCCGCCGAAGTTTGGGATCCCGAGCGGCCGTGTTGAAGCTTGAGACTGGACCGAATAGTGCTGGGCCCGCTACTCATGCTCGGAGTCGAGTCTCCTCCATGCCCCGCGGCTCCAGCGGTCGCTCCTGCCGTAACCGTTCCGACAAGCCCGGTAGGGCCTCCAAACCCAAAACTCACATCTCGCGCCTGCCCTGAATAACCCATTCCGGTCTCCCACGCACTACCTGTTTCCAACTGCCCAATCTGCTGTTCATCCCAACCCCGATCCAGATCCAGCGAATTCCTCTCTGAGTGCGACAGCTTCTTCAATATTGGCTTGACCATCTTTCCTCTCGCTTTGGTGATTTTTGCTGCCGACACCGACTGCCCGTTAATCAATGACGCCATGTTGACAGTCTTTGCCTATTGATTCCCAATCAGGACCCCAATCAATCCAGCCCACTCGGACCGCAACACCACCTCCAGTACCCACTCCAACAACAGGCGTCCGCACCGGCGCTACCGCCGTGTCACGCGCAACACGGCGAGCGAAAGATCGAGGCGACCAGCGAAGGGATTCGTATCGACGCGCATTTAAAGGTTACGTCACTGTCCAACAAAAAGAGGAATAGGGATGGATGATCGGGGGAGTTGTAAAGGCCGTCACCGAGAGCCGCGGACCGTCCAGGCACAATGGATGGTGGTTGGGCACGCAAAACACGTCTGGCGTCTAAATGGCGACGGAAATGGGATATTTCGTCGTGGTCGAGGTTGTCGCTACCGCATCACAATCCCCGCCTGGTGGCAACAATCTGGAAGCAGTACGAAGTAGCAGCACCACTATCGGTCGGGTAATACGGAAACAGGTTCGGTAATTGGCGCACCCTCTGTGCTAGAGGCGAGCGCGGTTGTGCGGGAAACAAATAACAAGGCGTTGGGACATGAGGTTGTGTTTGTGTGGAATGGGAGTGACGGATTCTTTGGGGGATGCACGTTGGTTTTGCGACGAGGGAAGGGGAAGAAGACAATCACCGCCGCCCGCTGCCCGGATCGGCGAACCACACCGAGTTCAGCCTCATTCCCTCCCACTCTGCCTCTTTCTCTTCGCCCGCCATGTGCGACGGTGGGGAAGAGAGGGGTTTCCCAGGCCTGGGCCAGGGTGCCTTGCCCCGAGGCTTGGGAGCGCTGCGGGGGCCCTGAAACGGCGGCCCAGTGAGCGGTCAGCAAAGCGCGCATCGCAGCCACACGCTTTGGTTGTCGCGCGTCGGGTTGATTGGCCGGGCAGCTTGTATCCGCATGGCTGGATGGCTGTCGGGTCGTCGATTGGCTCCGAGTCGCGAAATCGTCTCTTGTTGTAGGCTCGGAAGCACGGCCAACCACAGACGCCATCAACACCACGGATTCGTGGAACAAATGATTGCCCGAAGTCCTCCAAAATTTGTTCCAAAATTTCACGACTCGAAGCGGTTGCTTTGGCAAAGGTCACCGACAAAACAGAGGAGAATGCTCGCCCTCCAAACAAACTTGTGGAGCGGCGGTCAAGAACACGAGCCCCGGCCCGTTCCAGGGGATCGAGTTCAATAGCGCGAGTCCGTTGTTGGCGATCCTGATCCGGGTGTGGGCACCCGTGGCCCCGGCCCGTTCCCTCTGCCAACACGATCGCACACAAGACGACCCACCTCTTTGTGCTCATCCCAAACTGGCAGACAAAACAAAGCATCTGTGTGGATGGGATTCGGGAGGAGCCAACTGTGATCGACTCCCGTCTGCTTGTCTCAACTCATCAAACTTCAGGGTCAAAACTGGGATCGAAAAAAAGACAGATCTCACCTCCACAGATTCTCGCTAAATGCGGGGTGAGAACCAAAGACCGAGCTGTCTGGGCGAGCTGGGCGAGAGGATGCAATCTATCTGAGGGCGTTGTCGACGAGAACGGATGCGAGGAAGATGCGCTTGTCTCACTGATCGACGGCCGTTACAACACCGGCCTCTCTCAAGCCTCTCCGCCGGTAACGTTATGTTTTTTTTCTTCCTTTTTCTTTAGATTTTTTCCTTCTCTCCTTCGAACAACTCCGATGTTTCCATCCTCGTGTTCCTCTCTGTTCTCTAACCCCCACCTCCCCCCACACCACCCAACCCACCATCCATCGTGACGGGCCGACCGGACGGGGGCAAAACTTCATCCAACCCCGCGTTTTGGACAACCGCAAACCCCTCCTTTCCCCGCGGCCAAAAATATACCTGTCAAAGGTGGCGAACGACGATAAGAAATGCGTCAATTCCCACGACATCCGGCCGTTTCTCGGGTAGCTGCGGGTGGGGGGTAAAGGAAGGGGAAACATAAATAAACACCCTGGTCTTATGCAAGACCGCTGAAAAAAAATTCAAGCGAGAAACGACGCCTCAGGAAAAAAGTTGTCTAGGTTGGTCTGTTGATCCATCACCAAAGGTCGATTGAGACCACGGCCCCTGTTGATCCCGGACCGGCGCAACGGGGGCTGCCGGCTTCCCCGGGCGGGCCTCTCTTTTCCTTTTTGGCAGGAGGGTGGTGGGCGGTGAGAACGGTCGCCCGTTAGTTTGTCGATGAGGTTTAGCGACCGCCGTAGTCCTGGTTGTCGGCCGGCCGGGGAAATCGAAAACGGAAACCGGAAAAGCGGTGGGCTGGTGCGCCGAATGTGACCCTGTGCCTCGAGCAACCAACGGGTTGATGAAGAGCTGGGGTTGCACCATGGTCGGAAGTCTGCTCGTCGACGACGAAGGAAACAGATGGGCGGGAGATTTTTTTTTGGTTTCCACGATCTCGCCCGTACCACTGATGTCGTTACCGATGCTATTTTTGCTGTTGGTCCTAACTAACTAACGCTGCTGCTGTTGTTGTGGACCTGGTTGCCTGCGGCTCTGGTTGTTTTTCACACGTGAGTGTATCGCGAACTTCATTAAAGGTTGACCGACAAACCTGTTGTTGGTTTACCTGCCCGCAATTGTCAACATCACCTATCATTCAACCATGTATTGTTGTTTCACGACGTTTGTTTCGTTGGTCTCCCCTGTTTTGGCTCATGCCTTCTTATCTCTTTGCGTATTCCCGACGGACAAGGTGATGGTGATGGACGAAGAGACGAGAGAATATTATTGGTGGTCTTCTTGTGTTCTTAGACGTGATCAGTGTCTATTACAAGATTGAGGCGAGGGGCAGCAAACAAGGACGATTGCAGGGTGGGAATCCAACCAGACTGGTTTATGCTCTTTTATTCATATTGTATCAGCCCGCGGCTCTGCTACCCTCACCAAGCCCGAGGCGACTGGCGTCCGGCTATCGAGCTGGTGGTTTAACGCCTGGCCATTGATGGAGAATGATGTTGAGTGGTGTAGGTCGCAGAGGGAAAGATGTAAGTCCTCGTCGTGTATAAGGGGCGTTTAGGGGGGCTAGAGCTCCGATAAGCCAAGGTGAGGCTCAGCACGTGTGGTGCCTAGCCCGACTTACACTTGCTAATGATTTCCAGGTAACCGGAAGGAAACAACCCCGTCATCGGGCCGTCGTTAATCGCAGGCCATAGCCGGGGGTTGGCCTCATTACCCCCCTTTCTCTACCCGTCCTGAGCTAACTGTCCGACACGGGGAGATGATGACTTGGAGGCTTCAAGTTTACGCAACCGAAGAGCCAAACACTTACCTTTGGGCGTGGGTGAATAAGGATTGAGAACCACCCGAGTCAGGACACCCAGGGGTGTTGGTTTAGACATACATATGCTGCGTATCTACCTACCAACCTATGCGCTACGCTCCCGGCCGGCCGGGCTCGCTGCATTGCAACATCTACTCCGGCCACGCAGGGAACGATCATTCGACGCTGAGGCAACTCATTAGTCCTGGTATGTCTCCCCCAACTTCCCTGAGCCAGGACTGACAAAGAACGTCCGAAGAATGGCTGTCGTCTACTGATGATAATACGAACTTAGTGCGATGGAGGCTTCCCTAGCGAGCGTGGGTTGGATGTGATGCTGGAACAGCGACCCCCTCCCGCGCCTGACGGAATGGGCCTCGTCAATGCCTGGCCGCCCGACGAACCCCGAATGGAAGGGCCCGGCCCCTTGGTGGTTTGCTGTCACTCGTTGACGAAACATTCGACCACGTCAACTAGGTGTGTGAAGGAAGGGGTCCGCCTCGCCCATGAGCCTATCCTGTCCCTACGCCAGGGTTAGCTTCGCGTGACGATACGCAGGGTTTGCAGGGCGGATCGCGGGAAAGCGCACGGCGGCGATCAAGGGGCCTGCAGCCTTTAGACGGGGACCCGGTTCGCGGTCCGGACCGCCCAAAAGGTAGGTAGTTCGGGGAGGAGCAGGGCCTCGACAAATCGTCGGGCGAGCCGTTGGTGATGCCGTCTTGCTAGTTGCAGCTGGCCTTGTCCTGGTCCCTCTGCGTCGCATTATTTAGGGCACGGAGGGGGACGCTGAGTCATTGGAAGACCATCCCCAGGGGCTCGGGCTTGCTGGACACCCCCTTCGTTTGATAGGGAGGTGTAGGGGCCTCGGTCGTGGGAGCATGCTTCCCCGGGCACGCTAGCGAGCCTTCGGGGTCCAGCCCAGTGGTATCAACAACACCAATGCTGGTCTCTGGCCGAGATCCCGAGATGGGTACGACGTGGACTCGCTTTGAGACGATCTTTGAATGGGTTTCGAAACAGTTCTCGTCACCCTTAGCGTCTAGGCTCCGCGTTGTGCTGCGCTCCACGACCGAATCAACTCGAAGGCCCGGGAACCAAAGCCGATGGAATGAATCTCGTTTCCTAACTTGGATACGGAACGGTTGCGGGGGCAAAGGGAGGGGGCGTGTATTGGAGGACTTCGGTGGCCAAGTTCTCGCAGCGGCTCGGGGAGTTTAAGGGTCTCACCTCCGAATACCGCCCCTTGACCTTCTTCTCCTCTGACTGAGCGGCCGTCGAGCAGGTGAGTGTAGCGTATGAGAGCCGTCACGCCCTTGCAAGTCTTGGTCACGCGCGTGATCAGTTCACAACTCCTCCAACGGCTGGCCATCAACAACGGGCCAGAACCCACAGAACGCGGGGTAACCCGCTGGAAATATGCTAGGCATCGCGGTCTGCTGGGAACAGAACCTAAAGAGGGGGGCCGAAGTGGCGATGGCCAAATTATCGACTCCTCTGCGGTAGGGTCCTGAAATTCCCGTGACCGACGGGATATATGGACCGAGCTGTACTGGGGAAACGATAGGCGTTCTGGACTCGAGACTCGAGTGCTTGCGCCCAGTCAGGTCACAAGCTGCCCGTTCCCAATCATTCGTAGTAAGTACGGATCCAGAGATGCTCTTGGACATGACGATCCGAGGCAAGGTGCCATGGACGGAAATACAGATAGGGTTATTGGGCGAGAAAATCCCTAGGGGGGTAGGTTATTAGAGGAGATGATAGCCTTTTTGCCTTCAACGAACCGAGCCCAGACGTGCGGGTACATAATGCACCCAAAACAAGTATTTCGCCACGGTGAACGGGGCAATCATTCACCGTGTTCTTCCATCAAATGGCTGTTGAAACCTTGGACGATGACAAACTTCATACGTCCAGTCGGCGGGTGGGTATTCCCGGGCTGGTGCTTGCCACACAGTCTGGGCAGTGGGGGACCGTAGGAGGCCACCAGGCACGCTTGTCGACTCCGGCCATTGTCCGTTATCGGACCCGGTTCTTGATGGAGGGAACAGGGCAGCCGAGAACAGGACGGCCTCGCCGACTGCGGTCGGACGAGCAGAATCGGCGGGCCGTTGGTTGTGACGGCCCGGAGCAGGCGATCAGACCACAACAAGCTGAAATCACGACCACCAACCATCAACCATCATACTCAATCATTGCATTGAGGCAATGCGGGAGCTGCTGGAGCAATGTCAAGTTGCCTCCCGAGATTCGACATGAGTCTCTCTGACCGCCAGTCTTGGCCCACCCCATTGTCATTCGCGCCGAGCACTTCTGTGCCAACACGTAGCCCGTCAGATCACTGCTGGGCTAGTCGAGCTGAATGGCGGAGCTGTCCTTGAAAATTTCAGGCCTGTGAAGACATTTTTCTTCGATCCAAGAGAGTTCCCAAGCTGCGCTGCCGGACGCCCAGCCTCGAATTGGTTTTGCCGTCTTGGTCCACAGGATTCGCTGCCCTGAACCCTGTTCACTGCATCAGCGACGCCAGACAACGCACAATGTGGTAACGAAATGCAACCAAGTCTCCAAGGCGGATGCAGGAGACGAGGCGCGTCATTGGGGGGGGGGAAGGGGTTTGCTACTCGACTTCCGTGCCCCCCTTGCTCCTGGGCCATTCACCTCAGAAAAGCCAGCGACGCTGAGCCTCCTCGCCAATGATATGAATTGGGGTTGATGTATAGAAGCCAGCTCATCCCGGGCTGTGGCGTTTACCCGAGAGAATTGTCCCCTTCTAAAGCTTTCTCAAGCTTACCGCAGAGGGGGGCTGAAACCATGGGTTCGATGCGTTGAAAATGCGCATCATCCAGATCGTCCGCATCGGCCGGAAAAGCCTTCCTGCTTCCGCGAGGCGTGTTCTCCCGCCTGATCCGCACTTGGCCCGGAGTCCATGACAATTTGGTGGACCAAAGCGCAACCTTGCGCAGGACGAAAACAGCCCCCGGTTCACTTCAGGTCCCAGCCACAAACCAAACGTGGCGTGCGTGTGCTCTGGCATGCGTAGCCCGAAACGCGCGGTCGAGGACGCGTAGTGTGTGTGATGATGTGACGAGCAAACGTCGGTGCCGAGAGAGAGACGATTGATTGCCTCTTGCCACGGTAGGATTAGTGGTGATGCAGAGCTGGCTTCTTCTTCCGTGTTCTTTTCGAAGCCGGTGTGTGCTCCTCCAAGGGTGGGTGTGCAGGGGCTGCTGCGCGGCTCGAGGGTGAAGCAGAAAACTCAAGTTCCAGATGCAACCCTGTTGCCCCCGATTGGACAAGGAGTTCGTCGATTTTGTGTTTTTTTTTTTTTTTGCTCGTAGGGGAAAACGTTCTTGCGGTTATGTTCGTCGAAAGAAAATGAAATTGCGCAATGGTCAAGGCGACGAGAGGTGGCTTGCGCTCGCAACGGTGTCAGGCAAGCGATCCTCGGGCTAAAAGCCGACAATGCTTGGTTGCCACGAGCGTTCCAGAATGGCCGGGGTCTTGGGCCGTGGAGTCTTGAGTGCCCATGCAGAGAACGATTTTTCGATGAAACACGGGGAGGCTTTGCTTGGTGACTCCTGAAGAATACGCTTCCGTCCAGAACATGGCCGGGGTTTGAAAAGGGATTGAAGTGAGGAAAACCGGTTATCTGAGCCAAACTTGGACCAGTCACTCGAGCTGGCCAGCGGCTTAACGATGGTCAACCGACGAATCTCGGGCCTTAAGAACGAAGCGAAGATGGAAAGAGAAAAGTTAGTAGAGTGCAGCGCGAACGGATCTTCATCATGTCGTTTACCCTGGACATCGGAAGCCCAGGTGTCGCCTTCCCTTGATGTTTCGCTGTTAGGCGGAGGAAGGAGGATGAGCCAATTCGGCAAGGGAGGGCGGTACAGTACATACATATTACATAGTACATGAGTTTACACTGTTACGTACAATACCGTTGACGGCTTGGCGGACGGTCCATCCCGAGCCGGCCCGGGGTCTGTGCGCTGTAACTCCGGCGCACCAGCCTTTCCAGTCGCCCACCAAAGAAAACGTCGAGGCGGATCTTCGCGTCACCCCCAGACAAATTTTGCGGGAGATCGCCAGGTCTCCGCGGGTCTCGACGGGTTCCGTGCTAGTCGCGCGCGGCAGAGAGATAACATCGTGGTATTCGTGGGCAGAGAACAAGACCCAACCACGGCCCCGCGTTATCTCAAGAACCAACCGATTTCGGATTTGACACGGGAGGAAGGTCGGTTTCAGCACCCGGCTGGTGTCTGGTTTAATGGTCCAGCCAATGGTCGAACCAACAGGGTCAATGCCGCCAGCAATTGTCTGGAACAAATACCGGCAAAAACGACGCAATCCTCGCCTTTCAAGGGGCCATGGCAAACAGGCCAAGCACGGCCGCAGATTGTAGTGTACGGAATTTGTAACGTCGTAACGTTGCTGATACCCCTTGCGTGGTAGGAAACTTGTCGACCGGAGGAACCGAGATCCTGATATCACCACGGCCCACCAAAGACCGCGAGGAAAGAAAAGTTAGCCAAGGTTTGCATATCATCACCCCGAGCTACGATGAGGCAATCACCGTGTTTCCCCCGAGAAAAATGCCCCTGGGTTCTTAGAGAAACATTTGAGGAGAGGGCCTCCCCCAAACAGGCAGAACTCGGACGTGCTAGAATCCTTGTTCGTGCAGGGAAAGGCACCAGGGGATCTCTGCAACTCCAGGCGATGCCGGAACACGCCGCCGATCTCATTTCGGTGTGTGGGGCACGAGACCCTTGAGGTTCTTGAAGCTGGAGCGTTCTGCTTGCTTCGCTAGTGTAAACCCCGGCTTTTTCCCGCAATGTTGACCGAGGCTGCACGCACAAGGTGCTTGCTCGCCCGATTGCGTCCAATCCCACAGAATCCAACGCGCGTGGAGGGTCGCTGTGACGATAGTGTTTGTTGCCAGTACTATGTACTCTTCTCACAGACACGCAAACTCTAGAAGCACTCGTGCTCCCTCTCCTCGATGAGTGGGTCAAGTAAGCCATTGTTGACCCCGGGCACGGCCGGATGAGTCGATATCTCCGGGGGGCTTGTCCTCCTCCTTGCGTGTCTCCGCATGGGTCGCGCACCCGTGGCGTACACTACTATGTAACTACCGGCAGGCCGTTTTTTTTTTCCTGATTTCTCCGGGACTTTTGAAAGATTGTGTAACCGGCATCAATGCGAGGACGACCCGAGTCGGCCCCGGCCGAAACACGCTGGGACCTGGAACTTCCTCGCCGTCTTGAGGTTATCTGGGGGGAGGAAAGGGGGGGACTCGACGGGCATCTGGTCACCACACGCTCGTATAAGTTACTCGAAAGGTGACCAATTCGACTGAACCACCACGGAAGCGGCCGGCAATAACCAAGCAAATCCGGGTCCGGGACGGCAGACGCAACACAAGGGCCCGCGGACGCTCGCACGGATGGTTTCGGCCGACCTTGCTCCCCGTCACAGGTTGACTCGCCGGGCTGCGGACCTCATAGTTGCGGGCCTGCCCCCTTGGGCAACCATTCGAACGGGGTGGCCGGGAAGATGTGAAGGGGGTGCGGGAGCAATTTGGAGAACCTGGGGCCGTGTTTCGTTCGGTGTCCACCCACAACTGCACACAAAAGACCTATCTCGAGGTTCCTCCCTACTGCGTAATCTCAGGCCCAAGACGTTACCACGATAAGACATCAGCTGGTTCTTGCAAGATGAAGGCGAAGCGATATTGCGTAGCTCCCGCGTCGGACTTGTCTCCGACTACACACAGTACAACCCAACACCGAGGTACATAGTACACAAGGAAAGGGAGGCGAAACCGAGGGAAGCTCGCACTGTCTGGCCCAAAATCGTTGGACTTGCGACTCGTCGAAGGTGCGCCAAGAGCAGGGCAATGATCCACCAAAAATCTCCGCTTCTGAGCCGCGATCCCCTGTCGAGCAATCGTGAAGCGCGTCGACAAGAAGCGCTCTCGCCACACAAGCCGCAAGAACTCAAGGGTTGTATTCGTACCCTCGTTTGTTGTCCGTCCCACGGGAAAAAGGCGGCTTGTCGAACTGTGTCCAAACACTACTGTTGATTTTGGCTTGTAATTGTCTGGATCCAGACACCATATTCCCAACCAAGCTGATGGATGAATGGCGAGAATGGGTAACCGATCACTGGCGACAAGCCAGTACAGCCGAAGATAGTGGGCCGTTGAGCTCCAATGCCAATTGACGGTTGCTTCGCGAATAATCGTTCTTGGAGCCTCCGCCATGTGATATCGTCCAACACCTCAAGAAGCCAACGCAGCCAGCCATTCACTGGTGGGCCGGATTGGCCTCGTCCCTCTGAAAGGAGGGAATTCGGGGTCTGCAGCGGCCAGTCGGGCCCTGGAAGAAGTCGAACAGCGGCGGAGACCATAAGTCGGCACGCCGGTGGTTCAACCGCCCAAGACACGGTTGAGAAAGGAAGGTTGTTTCCAATCTCATGTGGATTCTCAGCGGCCGAAGAGGTACTTTGGCGGGGACTGTGTGGGCGAACCAGCGTTCTTGAGAACATTCTCATCCTGGCCTGGCGAAGTGGATCAAGCAACGCTAAATCCACACACCCATTTGGAAAAAGTACTAGTAAATCCTCGTCAAATCAAGTTTAGTTCTCTCGTACGCACGCTTAGTGTACTGGGTAGTGTCAAGTCTTTCGTTATGAGAAAGTTCTACACGTACACTACTCGAACGTTCTGATGACTGGGCGGGGAACAATGTCTGCAGAAGGACACATGCCAGCACTTGGGGGGGGAGCACACATACACACAGACGAAAAAAAATATCAAAATTAAAAATACAAAAAATCAAAACCTCCGCTTGGGGGGGCACCCAGAAGGACGTGGGGTTTACTGCAGGGCTCGCGACACACCCCACATGCCCACACCCCCCACCCCTCCCCCAAGGTGCATTCGATCCATGGCTCCGACGACCAACCGTGGTGGATACATTGTAGACGCACTCCCCCACCCCCGTCTCTTTCGGGGTCCTGTTCGTCAACCAATCCGCGCATTGCGCTTTCCTGGATGTCTGGACATCCTGGGCGGGTCGGCAACCCTGCCATCCATACATTTTTTTCTTCCTGCGTCTCGCCCGTCATCTGGCGTTTCCGCACCGAAACGTCGCGCAGCGAACGAGGTACTGGTCAAGCAGCTAAAACAGGCTGATGCGCAAAGGTATGGGGGGTACGGGGGTGAAGATGCACCCTTAAGATTGCATCTCAGCCGGGGGGGGTGAACTCGTCCTGTCCTGAGCACAGTCGTTACAATGCACGAGACACTTCTCGGCCCGCGGCCGACGTGCTGTACTTTCGAGGTACTGCCCTCTTCGTCAGTCTTGCCTCTACATCCGCCCCTCCCCGGCTTCGTTTCCACAAACACATCGGCTTGCTGTTAAGTAACAGCCGCGACGGCCAACCCGTCTCTCGTCGCTTCGCATGTCATCCACATCCACCTCCTCCAAATACTTATATCTCCCGGGTCTCCCTCCGGAGTCTAGAACCCACCGGGCTTCGGTCTTTACTCCCATCTTCTTGCTTCCACTTTATGTTTCCCTTTGTCCCTCCTCGACAACCGCAGATGGCATTGTTTTTATGAGCCTTTCCTGTACTTTCAAGACCGTTATTCCTGGCACCTTCTTGCTATCAACGGGTTGTCCTTGTGCAAGAACTGCCTGTGTCGATCGTTTGACCACCGTCCCCTCGCCACCTTCCATATCTACGGCTGGCTCATTGGCACGTTCGTCGCTTCCTTTTCAAGCGGTTGTGACTGCTCCGTGGGACATCCGATACAAGGAGACCTTCTCCGCATTTTTTCACCAAAGCAGGCGCCCCCTTTCATAACGCCCTCCTGACGACGGCCAGGCTCGGCCTTGATATCCCATGACACGGCTGTGCCGTCTCAGTCCCACCAGACCAACTGCTGCTCTCGCTTATTCCTCCCGACCCGTTCTGGCCAAAAGGCCAGCCCTCGTCAAAGTCTCGGCCATCTGCTAAAACCTGAATTCAAGAGTGGTCAAGCAACTGCATTAGCCACCGCCACATCTCCTCACCCTCCGAGAATCGCTCATCTTCGGTATGGCCACATTACTCAACATTGTAATTCCCTGGTTGGGATTCCGGACCTCCATCAGGTTTTGGGCCATTCTCCATATAATTTTATGGTGTGTAATCGTTCCTACTTCACCTAAGCCAAGTGCGATCGGCTCACACAAATCACAGGATCCACCGCTACACGCGGCTTATTGTTCACTGTTACAGCCATTGGAGATACAAATCCAAGATCCCGAACTGGGAAAAACCGCGATACACCTCCCAGGATGTCACCGTTATCATCCCAACCATCCACAACCGCCCCGAGGAATTACGGCCCTCGCTCGAGAGCATCCTGGCCTGCAGGCCGGCGAAACTTGTGCTTGTGACGACATGGAACAAGCACGAAGCATTGAGCCGGGTTGCTTCAACTTTACGAATGCCGGACGCAACGTCTCCAGTGAAAATCGACGTCTTGCACGTGGACAAGGCGAACAAGCGTCTCCAAGTCTGCAAAGCTCTTGAAGACGACCACGTCAACACATCTATCACTGTAATGGCTGATGATGATGTCGAGTGGCCGTCTACGCTCATGCCGTGGCTCCTTGAGCCGTTTGTCGACGACGAAATGGGCGGTGTCGGGACGTGTCAGAGGGTGAAGCGCGTTACCGAGGGGGACATCATGACACGCATCTACAACTGGCTTGGAGCGGCTTATATCGAGAGGCGGAACTTCGAAATTTCAGCAACACACAATCTTGACGGCGGTACGTCGTGCATGTCCGGCCGCACGGGGGCTTACCGGACAGAAATCCTCAAGAGTTACAGCTTCCTTGGGAATTTCAAGAATGAAAAATGGGGTCGGTATATTTTGAATGCCGATGACGACAATTTTGTGACGCGCTGGCTGGTTGCGCACCAATGGAAGACGTGGATCCAATACCACCCAGACTGCGAGATTGAGACGACGCTTGAGAACAGCCACAAGTTTCTCTATCAGTGCTCTCGGTGGGCACGGAGCAATTGGAGAAGTAACTGGACAAGCCTTATCCGCGAGAGATACGTCTGGAGGTACGCCGTGACCCAAAAGTTTCTTGATAAGCCCCACCGTCCTTGTACGTACACTTGCTAACCGACGCGTCAAAAATACAGACAACAGAAGTGGTGCACATACGCACTTCACATCGCAACTTTCACCTCGCTCGCGTTTCTGGTTGACCCCCTTTTGCTCTTCTCGTGTTGGTGGGGAACGGCGAACTGGGATCCTAGCAATCGGCGCGTCCTACTCGCTGCGGAGATTGCTTTCATGTTCGGTTTCACCAAAGTTGTCAAACTAGTTGGACTATTTCGCAAAAACCCAAGTGACATTGTGTTCTTGCCGGTGTCCGTGTTGTTCGGCTACTTCCACGGCTTGATCAAGCTGTGGGCGCTTTTCACACTCAAGCAGGTGGGTATCCCGTTTTTGCTCTGTCCCGTTACCGCCGAAATTTTCTAACCTGGGACCAGACATCTTGGGGAAGTCGAGAGGATGGTGATGAACACAACACGTTCCGTTTGCAGGAAAAGCCCCGTCGCAGCGAAACCTTGGCCACCCCTCCATTTGGACCAGACTTGCCCAAGGCTTTGCAATACTCGCGGATTTCTCAACCGCGCCGTGTGCCTACTCCTTTGGAGAAACGCGAATCTTTTGACTACACCATCACCACAAATGTCTCATACCCCCAAGCTACAAAACTTCCAATGTACTAAGGGAGGAACACGCCATATGGCCGGACCGCCGGGACGCTGTTAGCCGTCGTCACCGAGGGGAAGCCCCAGTAATACGAATTTTACGACTTATGGCTGAACGATATGGATTTTGCTTCGGCGACCATGGCACTCGGGTCGGGGTAAACAGTACTCGACCTAGGTTAGAGTTCCTTTTGCGAGTTTTAATCTCCCATTTTCACGTGGCCTCTTCATTTTCGAGGAACTACAAAAATCAAGGGGAAATTGGGATTTGGCTGGAAAAGTTTCGAGATCTTACACTTCCATGACTTCCGGCATACAGGATCGGTCGGTCGAGAAAACGGGAAATTGACACTCAATGTTAATGCTATTCGTGACAGCAGGGTGAGTGGAAGAGGAAAACGGATTGAAAGTGGCTATTTTTAATGAGCTTTCCCTTTTTCAACACTTTTACATCTCCTATTTATGTTTGGTTATGACCAGTTATGCCCAAAATTTCTCGTGGGGTAGGGGGGACAAAAAAAGGTCGTGTCCAATTTTAAGACGAAGTTGTCTGGTCAAAGTCAAATTGAAGGGCGAGTGAGGCACGGAAAGCATCACCGGAGCGAGTGCGTTAGACGTAGACTAGACTTAATATCGCCTACAACCTCGGAACTAGATGCTTACCAAACATCTTCGGCCGATATCTCTTCATGGGCGTGTAACATAACTTCGCGGAGCTCAGTGACTTCTGACCTTGTCCTTGTGTCTTGCTTTCAGAAAGTCATTCCTGGGTCACTGGCCAATCAAATGTTGGATGGAATCCCAATCCGGCTACTTTCAGCCGATCCCTGCCGTTGCTGGGTGGGACGACAACCAACACACGCCATTGTGCTTTCGGCGGAGTACATCGCATTGGACTCAAGGATTGGATTGATAATTACGAATATTGTTACCGTCTTTGTACACTAGGTTGGACAGAACACAGGCTCGGATCTCGGGACCTTCTCTCTTTTTGGGGCCACAAGACCGAGGTCGACGAAGATAGTTGATATGTTCTTGTCGGAGTTTTATGTATCCCCGCATAATGACAAATTCAGCGATGTTTTGAGTGGTCTGCTTTTGTCCTTTAAGGACCCAACCCATCCTCCCCGGCCATTTCAAGAAACGGCGCCGTCAAAAGACCATCTGTTTGAAGCCAACCCATATCAATTGTGAAACTAAGTAGACATCTCTACGAGTTTCCTTTCTCCTCCTCTCCTTCATAGGGTTATCAAATCTCTTACACTCGCGAACTTGATCCGTGCAAGTCTTACTTTCCGGATGACCAGGACGAGCCGTGGTCCCCTGCCTTCCACGTTCTTAACCCCGGCCCCGCACTCCTTCCTGCAGATATCCCAGCCACCTGTCGACTGCCCTGACAGGCCTCACGCATGAACGATCTCGCAGGTTGCCCATGCGATTGGCCATCCATGCATGGGAGGGCATCGCCACACATCAAGAACAAAACGCCCCATGTGCAGCTAGCAAGCGTCGGTGGGTTCTCTTCCCGAGTGAGGGCTGGACTTCCGGGGACCTGTACCGACTCAGGAAGTGGTCGTGGTTTCCTGTTTCTGCGTTTGTCTTGGCTCGCATGCGGCTGCATCATGACACCGTGTGCATGGCGGCGTCGGGATTCAAGGTGCTACAGGTATGACGTACGTAAAGCCCCTCTCTACGGATGTCGTGATTTTTATCCTCTTCCTCCCCTCACGAGGGTTCAAAAAGGGCTTCGGTGCCAACATGGGCGGCCACAAAGCTACAGCAGATACATACCCGGGGAGTGTACACTGCATGGGAAACGAGGTACGATGAGTCGCGCTGCGAATTCACTCCGTTACGTCCCTTGTTTTTTTATACTGTGTACAAATATAACGTTATACGGCGCACCAAGAGTTCCTCCACGTCAGCCGAGCTTGTCCCACCCTCTCCGCTGCTGGCAGTCGGGGTAAACTCTCGACCGAGGAATGGAAACCAGTCGCTGTTTCCATTAACATAGGCCGACCTTCCGGGCCAATGGGAATGGACTTTCAGTAATTACCGAAATGTATGGAGTGCAGCGTTACTCCTTCCCTTTTCTGTCAGTCAAAGCAGAATCAGGCCATATCTTTGTCCTTGCGTTGGAAGGAGCTCCCCAAAGAGGAGTTGAACACAATGGAAAGCTGAAGCTGAACATGATCTTATTGGGGTTGCTAAACAAGAAGGAGCAGTCTGACACACGCCTCACCAGTTTCCAACAATTTCTCGGCGACCCTCAATGGGCTTTCGCTCCTAGCTTCATCACTTCCCGACCGACTCGTGACAACGCCAATCCTTCTCACGAACCTGGCCTGGACACGGCCCAAAAACAGAACGGAATTTATCCCTATCCTACCGCAATGGACGGTCTGCTTCTAGAAACGGATTTCGCCACCGTGTGACCGCCGCAGCCGCCAAGCAACTGGCTCGTGAGGAGTTCCCGTAATCATCGTGACAGATTGACAAAGACCTTGACGGAACTATATCGCCAAGACGCGGCCTAAAACCTACGAGAATCGTCGCCAGAAATTACCATCGAATGAGCCATCGGTTTCCATCGACTCCCCGTGCCTTAGAGCGCCGTCAACCTACCGGATCTGAGTAAAGGTAGTGGGATGAGATGAATCGTCCGAAGTCCACTTCATGTGCAAGCTAACTGCTAGCTCTAAGCCGCCTTATCCCTGTTAAGTAGTGTCTCTAGGAACACACCTCGAGTGTGAACGCAATGCCACTATTCAACGGCCACACCCTTCTCCGCAGTTGCCGCGAAACCCCTCCACCTCAGGGACTACGCCTTGCCTTTTCTTCTCGGACCTGCATCTGCTGGGTCCACAACTCTTGAAGGTGTGGCAGACCCTCCGAGCCTCCGTGGACTTGCTCATTGATACATGTTCTGCAGACTCGAAAGACTACTGCAGCACCACTGCTCTTCGTTAACTAACGGGCACGCCAACGCAGAAGTGGGATGACGCGGGAAGGCTGGACAAATCTCTTCTAGCATCTCCCGTCTCTCTGGCTTCTGGGAATCCAACGCCGTTGATCCGCGCCGTTGACATCGCCAACGCGGCGATCAAAGTCTTAAACAATACTCGCACGTGGACGAGGCGACACTGGCACTGTGGCTATGCCTCCCTCACAAAACGGCCCGTCGGTCTCGACTTCAACCAAGGCGGCCGTGGGATCGATCGCTTGTCCCCATGCACTCACGATCAGCATCCGCTTCACGAGTCGCCGACCACGCAAAAATCCTTCGCCAAGATGACGAGCATGAGAAAGTTATCACCCCAGGGGTGGAAACAATCGAGCTCGGGAAAAACTCCACTCCAAGTTACCGTGCTTGCTTACTTTTGAGTACTATGTATGCGTTGTGTCTGCGTTCCTCGTCCCGCAAAAACAAACCGGGTAGATTTGTGTCGACATCTCGTCACTGTGTGCGAGAGTCTAAACCATCCTTGAATTCGTTTCGTGAGTGTCTTTCGGCCGGCATCACAGTGCAGCAACGGACATTTGCTAATATGCCGGAAGTCGCACCCGTTAGTTGTACACATGCATGCATGGACGACACCTCATTCAGATTGGGGAGGGAGGGTGTTCCGATGCAGGACTTCCCGTCGTGGTATTGTTGTTCGAGCAAGCAAACGCACACTGCGACAACCTCGCCCTTCCCCCCGTATTCACGCGGCAGTTGGGAGTTTTCGTGACAAACGCAGAGTTAGCCTCCCTTTAACCGAGCTTTTGCATCGGAAATCAACGGGGGAAGATAACAGAGTGAGGGAAATCGTACACCCCATTTGCCAGCTCGCGAAGCCTGCGGGGAATTTCGAGGATGGAGAAACGGTTGAATGGTGCGCCGAAATGCCCCGGGGGGTTGTGGCTAGGCCCGCCAGGCTCCACCCCATTCCAATGACCCCGACTCCCTCGGCGCCAGCGCCGGCGGTTGGTAAGTGGATGGTCAAAAAAGAGGCAGATCAGGTAACTTGCTAACTTACTTTTCTACAAAAGTGAAAAAAGACGAAAAAGAATAAATCAAAAAAGTGAAAGAAGACAAAAAAGAATAATTCAAAAAAGTGAAAGAAGACAGAAAAGAAGAAAACAAAAAGGTGAAAAAAAGCCGAAAAAGAGTAAATCAATATCGAATGTTACCTAAGCTAACTGTTTTAGTCTGCCGCTTTTTTTGGCCACAGCGAGGATGGGCCAATTTACTTAGTGTGTGCGGACATGCAACACGATCCGGAAATGGTGACGGTTATTATGACCTGACAAGCTCAGATTGCGTCACGAACAACATGCTCCCTTGATTGCTTTCCTCCGAATGGGGGACGGTCCGAGGTCGATTACGACGGTAGCCTCGAGTGCAGATGTTTCACAGCACTGATGGCCTCACGTGAGGGAAACGGCTTCAATCCGCGATCTGGTTGGCCATCCACGTCGACTTCCAGGGCACACACATACAAGTGTTACGCTAGGGGGAGAAAGGACGACGAAGTCGGCAATCGGCTGGCGCTGTGGCTTGCGGGAGGAACAACTGCTCCCGGCCCGCTACGTCGAAGATTTTCGGGCGGCGGAGCGGCTTCGATCTCCCTCAAAATTTCCTGATCCACGCTCTGAACGGAAAGCAGAAATCTCCGAAACGAGAAGCTTATCGGAGCGCAAAGGCTCGGGCAAGCTCGAGGGGAAGGTGTCGATGAATTCCTGACTGGCTCTGGATTTCAGAATTGATGCGCGCAAATTGGAAACCGAGGAGTACCTGAGCCACTGTTGTCGAAGGCCTTGTTGGTTTCTTGTTGGCGTCCGGTTCGATCGCGGCTCCTCAGAACCCCTGGCCACCATGGATGCATGGGGCTAACTAGTGGACTTCGTACACTCACTGCGACTCATCCTCGCCCTCCACACGCGGCAAGCGCCCGCTTTGCCAGCTCAGCGTCACCAGCAAACCAAAGTGGCTTTTACCCAAGCGCACGCTGCTCTCTCCTCTCGCCTCTCTGCTCTAATACTAGTATGCGGGCGCAGTTTAACGCAGCACACGACGCAGACTCGGCTACGAAGTATTGAAACAAGATGGACAGCCGCCGGTGATACGGGTGTGAAATCAAGTCTTGGAATCCCTGCGGGAGCGGACCCGCAGATTGCCCCGCACCCGGCCGGGGGACCCCTGGTGAAGAAAAAAAGCAAAGGTTTTGCTAACGGTCCGCGCGGATCGGAAATCTGGGGCCGCTTGACGTGATTCAACGCCCGAAATGAAATGAAACGAAACGAAACGAAACGAAACGAAACTGGAGAACACGATGGCGAGACTCACGCAGATACTCAATTTGACCGTCACCATTTTTGCCAATCGAAGACTCTGTTTGGGATGAGCAGCGACATGTTGCATTTTAATACCGTCTTGAGTCTGCACAATACCTCAACCCCCCGGTTCTCAATCTGGGCCGAAGGGCGCGTCATGCACGCCATCGTCAATCAATAACCTTGGACGAAGAAGAGAGAGGGGTGTTACGACAGGGCCTGGTCCATGAAGGGACGCTGCAGATGGAGACAGATAGCGGGAGGAACTGACTAGGGCGTGTCGGCGAGACGAGGACTAGCGATTGGCCCGGTACGACAGGCGATGCTCACTGCAGGACCCCTTTCTCTCCTGCTCCGATGAAAGCAGCAGCCAGAAGCAGCGATGATCGCGTAAATGCTACAGTGAATTCCTCCCCTGTTTCTGGAACTTCCGCCAACAGGCTTGGCTTTCCCACCATCGAACAGACTGTTCATGGACGACGAGCAGCCGGCAGACACACCAGCCGAGAACAAGTTCTACGCATCTTTCGTCGATTGCCCGCCCGGGTTTACCAAAAGCAGTAAGACGATGGCATGCCCACCTCCACTTATTCTACACTACCTTGGCCGATGTGGGTTGGCTAAAGGACCACACTTTCAAGGTATCTTGAGAGAAATAACCTTGCGGGGGTGGATGGGTAGTCTCTCTACTACAGAGTGGTAGTATTGCCTCCTCTCTTCGAACAGACTTGCAAACTTGCGGCCAGAAACAGGGCCGAGTGTTCGAAATCGTCTTCGCCTCGTTTTCCCCCAATTTGCTTGGCAAGCACCTCTCCAAAAATGGTGGGGTGGTTGATGAGGGACGGCAAGCGTCCAATGGTTGACGAAAGGGAGGAAACCCCATATCGAACGAACACATGGCCGTTTCCCTCTATTTCCTGATCGACGAGGCACCTAGGGACCAGACCGCAGATAAGCCGCGAAATCCGAGACGCCTGGGCTGTGTGAGAAAGGTAACCAGGGACCAAAACAAGAAACCCATTACTGGCCACGGAGACCCCCTTGAGAGGAAATCGAAGAAGATAGAAAATATCCTTCGATCAAGGACTTCTGGCCGTTAGCTGGTAACACCCCCGGGGTTAACGTAACCAACACCGAACCTCCTCGCGACGATATGACCGTTGCATTCGACCTCGTCTGGTCGTGGAGCTCGCGTTGACTTGAGGGCGAAATTGTGATGGAGCGAGTTTTGTTGCATTCGGGCAATTGATTGCGCCAACTTGATGGAGGGGAGGCGGGGAGGGCGGTTTGTTGTTGGGGGTCACAGAACGGAGGAATCCGTACGGTTCTTTTCTTTGCCGCCGTTGATCGGCCGCGCTTCGGCGGCTGGAAGGGGATTGATTCCGCGGGCATTGCTTGTGCGGGCTTAGTTTCGGGCCGCGTCGGTGATCGGAGGGAGAGTGGGGGGCAAACATGGGGTTCTCTTCTCACCCCTGCTGTTATCCTTGCCATGGCCCTGGCCCCTGTTTGGCCTGGACGGGGCGGCGCGAACAGTTGACTCTCAAACTCTGGCCCTCTGAGAAGCGATGTACCAGATGTGTACCTGGCGGTCTTTCAAGGGACGATGCAGGGCGGAGGAACCGAATGGTCAAGCGCAGAAGATGTTGGCCCCGGAACTGTCCCATTTCGGAAAGGAAATGAAGAAAGCCGTCTGGTTGATGGCGTTAGTGGGAGACATGGGAGAATGCCCAGGGGTGTTCCTGACGATGCCTTCGTTGGTGGAGGTGCTTGATGGGTGTTGGAGGAGACGATGGAGACCGTCAAGAGACGTGGCAAAGGCGACAAGCCGTATGAGCTAGTAAGTTCAATGTGCGAGGAACAAGTATGAGACGGCTGATCTGTTGATGGTTGACATTGATGGGTTCAGGTTTGACAACAACAACACACGGGACAGTTACAGATGCTTGAAACATTATTAACCGAACAGGTGATTGCTCGGGTATGTATTCCGACATGCTGAGATATGGAACCACCGTTCCCAACAACAGGCTACTCCGGGACCCAGAGTTCTCGGGTTTGATCCGCTCCAATTCGAAAGCAAACTACTATGTAGTTAGACAAATGCAGCGACGCCCATCGACAACATGACCATGCAAGCACCCAAGCCACCGACGCCGCGCGAATATGAAGTCAACGCGTCTCCCGCCTGAGACGTCGGCAGCATGAAATCTGACATTGGGACATGCAGCCTCGGCAGTCCAGTTGCCCCCCCCATTCTTCCCCCTGGCGCCGAGCCCACACCCATCCTCGTTGGAGCCAAGCATGAGTTAGCGGACGATCGCTGCGGTGCTGCCGCTCGGTTGTTCTCCCCACTCGCTTCGCCGTTTCTGCGTTTCCATCCAGGACTCGGACTGGCCAGGAGCAATTCGAAGGGGAGGGAAGAGGGTTGGCTGTTTTGTTTTTGTTGCTTGCCGGTAGCATCGTGGGGGAAATATGCAAGATGCCGTCCCGGGGATCGTCTTCCGGGGATCGCCTTCCGCGTCTCTTCCGTGTGGTGGGAGGTCGTGTGCGGACCTGCGGTGGGAGAGAGAATGGACTGGGGAGTCTCGTGGTTGTGGGGATGACGTGTTGTACGACACGTCTCTGTGTGAGTTGTCCCGACGGGGCCGTCCATCCAACCCCTGAAAACCACACCCCCTCTATACCCCCCGCCTCTAGGGGGTGTGTAAGGAGATGATGAAGACCCTGGCTTGTTGCTTGATCAACGGGTGAGGCTGGCCCGAAGCCTGTATGTTTTTTTAATCATGTTCCCATTCTCACCTTGCCCTTATTGCGGCTTCACCTCGGTCTGGGATTGCCCAGCAGAAAGAGTTGCGCCCAAAATGGAACCGAGGTGAAGCAAGGTGTGGGAGAAGGTGTGTGGACGGATCTGTACGACAGGGAGACTCAGAATTGGCTCACGACTCACGAGGCTAGGCAAGGCAATGAGTGATTTCGAGGGTTTACCTTGACAACACCCGCCAACCAAAGGCCCGAGTGTGAATCGCCTCTCGTATCTCGCAGCATCAATCGTTGGTGTGTGTCTCAGAGCGGCCCGTCCCTCTCTTGCAGCCAGGGAGGGCGATGAAACAAGCAGGGTCTGACCGAGATAGTAGCCAATATAAAACGGTTTCCGGATGCAGGCGCCAAGATACGCGGCCAGAGACGTCCATGGCCGGAAACAGTTGCTGTATGAGGCATGGGTACGGACACAAGCACGGGCACGGGCAAGGGGACGGGGCCCTGAGTGGCCCGGTCTGGTCTGGCCTTGCCTTGCCGTGTGATCATCACAGCGGTGTGTGGCTTTTCGTGACCGGTGTGGCTCGCCCTGGGCCCGGTTGGTCTCGCTTCTTGGGTCGGGCGCGAGGGAAAAGGAACCAATGAAAGGGGGGAACCGGGCCAGACAACCGGAAGACACACACAACACACGCTTGATGCGGCGTTGCGGCTTGCCTCGTGTGTTCTTGTGCCTGATGTGCCTCGCGGTCTGTGGCTCGTGCCTCCCGCCGTCGCTGCCTCGGCCTCGAGGGCCAGGGGGGAGAGGATAGAGAGAGAGCAAATGTGAAGAAGGGCAATCATACATGCCGGGCTTCGGCTTCTCAAGGAGGTCAGTCGCCCACTCCCGTCTTGGCTGCCCGAAACGGACCGTGTGGAGGGTGTGAAAGGCAGGGCGAGCGAGGAAGTCTGGCTACCTTCCCAGACCGGATGGGTGCAGCTAACCGTGAGGGCGTGCGTGAACCGTGGGGGGGGGGACTATTATAAAAGACCTCATGCCCTGTCTTGTTCCCCTTCGTCCTCCTCCCCTTTCCCTCCCTTAGTCCGGCTCTGGCACTTCCGATTTGATCCGGCCTCCCTAGCGGTTCGAACTGCTGTGACGCTACTCAGCATCCTCGCCCGTTGTCGAGGCCCCTGACGTGCTCGACAATCCGGAGGGCAGCTTCGAATGCTGGAACACGGGTGACGTCGACCGTCAGGCCGGTCTTGCCGGGCATTGCCAGGCCTGGGCCGTGGCCCTCGGTCCAGAGGGTTGTCTCCTCGTCGAAGGGTTCGTCTTTGGTATGCGTTGTTGTTTCCCCTTGGCTGCTAACCTCCTGGTTAGTGCCCTGAGCTGAGTTGGGCAGCATTGACAGCGGGCGTGGGCCCTTGGTGGCTTTTGTCTCGGGTTCCTGGTCCCTTATTGGGGTGACAAGAGCAGCAGCAGTACCAGTTACTGGTCTCTTTCCCGCATGCTCTGAGCCATCGGCCGTCCCAGTCCCGACATCACCATCACCGCTGCGATTCTCAATTTCGTCTTTGTGACGTCCACCATCGACACCGTGAACACCGCTGCCCATCGTGCCCGAACCCGCTCTCTCACGATACCCCGCCGGGGCCCCCGTTATCCCAGTAATACTCCCTCTCCTCCAACCTTCGACACCCCCGCTCCCGCTCCCACTTCCAATCCCACTCCCACTCGCTCCCGTACCCGCGCTGAGACTCGCACCCGCGCTGAGACTCGCACCGGCGCCAGCACTCAAACTCGCGCCCGCACTCCCAACCGCAGACAAACCGCCCCTCTTCCCCCTTCCCTTAACACTCACGCTCCGACCGCGCTCCCACCGCGCCCGATATACCCCTTCCTCGCAACGCAGCGCGACCGCCACAAAGGGCCGCCCGGCGCGCGATGCTGCGGCTTCGAAAACACGTATGCTGGCACGGCCTGACGGGGTATCGGGACAGTAGGCTGGGAGAATGGCGATGCGGGTGCGGTTGTGGGGGAGGGCGAGGAGGCTTGTCAGGTTTTGGGTGCTGCAGGGGGTTAGGGGGGTTTGGGAGGATTGTTGCGGGGTCTGGAGGTTTTGGGTCAAGGGGTTGGTTGGTGCTAAAGGGGGGTTGGTGGTGGCGGTGTTGTTGTGGTAAGGGGTTACGGAAGGGACCGGAGCTGGGAGGGTGATGCCGGCTGCTGTTTTGATTGCTGCGGCCGTGGTCGGGGATGTGACGGCGGAAATCGGGGCCATGATGGACGATGAGATCCGGGGCCTGGTACCCCCACCGCCCTTTTCCAAGGTCGCGGTGACTGTGGTTGGCGAAATAGGGGGTGAATAAATAGGACGATCACGACGATGATGATCATCATCACCATCGTTGCCGCCAAGATGGAGGAACGACGAAAATGTCGGCGTCACCCGCGACGGGGTGAGTGCTTGGTCTCCGGGGGGCTGGACAGTTGCTGAGCTGCATGAGCTGCAGGACGTCCCCGTGCTAGCGGTTGATTCGGACGAGAAGGAGGCCGAGCGGGAAGTGGGTGGTGAGAATGTTGAGGAGGTCGGTGAGGAGAGGGTGAAGGCGAGGGTTGCTGACGCGAGCGCAGGCACGGGGGCGGGCGCAGCTGTAGCCGTGACTGTGGTCGCAGGCGGGGGTGATGAGACGAGCAATGAGGGAGACTTTGGGATGGGACCAAAGGGAAAGGTGTCGGAGTCGGCGTCAAAGGAGAAATACCGCGGGTGCTCTGGTGTTAGGAGTGCCGCGTTGTGATCCTGGCCATACTCGGGTCCATGATCACGCTGGCGGCTATCCTCATGTTTGTGCTCATGAAATTGGTGGCCGGCACCAGCGTGATGGCTATTACGACGGCTTCGCTGGTAATTCTGCTGCTGCTGCTGACCTCGATACCTAGCCTCAGCCCGGCTCGCGGCCGCCGCCCCCGCCGCAATCGAACTCCCCCTCCGACTTCTCCCGCTGACATTATCGCCAGAAGACGGCGGCGGTGGTGTCTCCCACCCAACACTGCGGACGTCAATGAGCAGCGACTTGGGCCGGCCCAGGAGCAGCGTCAGACACTCGGCCACGGTCTCTTTGCCGATGCCATGCCAGCCGTTGATGTAGACGAGCGGGGCCGGGGTCGGGTCTAGGGAGCGGTAGAAGATATTGGGGGCTGAGACGGTGCTGGTGAGGGGGGGTCGGCGGGGTGGACGGGGTGGGCGGAGTTCGTTGGTGGCCATGAGAATTGGTTGGTGAGGGAGTGTGTGGTGTTAGATGGTGTTGTGGGGTGTGTAATGAAGGTAAGTAAGAAGGTGATTAAGAAGAGTGAGAGTTTGGGTAAATCAAGCTAAGTCAAGTCAAATTGATGAGTTCCGGGCGTGGAATATCAACCAGTGATATAATATCTATTCGAACCCCCCAATGTTCACTCTGGCAAACAAACCGAGAGCCAACAGGAAGAGAAAAACAGGAACAGCAACGAAGTTTATTCCTTCACATTTATATACAGAAGAAAGAGGGGGGCAGAAATATCTTTTGACGACGGCGGCGGAAACTACCAGAACCGAAACTCGTAGAGGAGGGGTAAATCGTGCGATCGATCTAGAACCCCTCGGCCTCGGCGATTGTGGCGTTGGACTCCGGGGGCGAGATTGTGTGTGTGTACTGTTTTGTATGGTGTTGACTAACCAACCGATTGAGTAGCTGACTAGTGTAGCTGACTAGGTAGTGTGGTAGTGTAGCTGACAATGAATGACATGCCCACGTCTGATTTACCCGACCTCCCGACTTTGCCGACCTGACCTTGCCGACCTGACGCGCTGACTTTTGCGCAACGTGACAACACAAGTACTTATAAGGACCAACAGAAGGAAACCCCGGCCAGAAAAGTCAACATCAGACGGTGCGGTCCATACAACCAGCCCAGGATGGAGGCGTGCCCTGGGAGACGAGACCGAGGGGGGCCGAGAGCATATTTGAGCAACAACTCGAGCAAGAGCACCAAGTCACATTCGGGGAGAAAGCTTGTTGGGGACGAGGGGACTTTGACATACCTGACTAGCCGGCTGTGGGGGGCTTGGAGGCTGATTGCTGACTCGGGGTCAAGGTCAAGGTTGAGACGCACAGACAGGTAGACATCTGGGGGAAGATGGAGATGTTGCGGGGGCGTTGAGACGTTGAGAGCTTGGGGTTCTTTTTGTAAAGATATTGGGGATGTATAGTTAGGGGTATTGGGATTTGATACGATCGGTAGGTCAGTTGAACCAAGTTGATCATTTCACGCGATTCCAGAGTGCGGGAACTGTTAAATCTATGTGGTGGTTTCTTGCTTTTCAGAGTTGCCTACGTCTTGATATGCACGGAGCTTGCCGTGGGGCCTTTTCTTTCGGTGGCTCGGGTGGGAGGCGTCCAGCACGGAGGTATCCGAGGGGCGGTTGGGCGGTTAGTGCCCAGACTCCCGGACTCCCACTCCCAGAGGATAGAGTGGAGAGATTGGATAGAGGAGGACGTGGGGAAGTATGGAGACTGGGGATTGTGGGGTTGGGGGGTTTTGTGGTTGGGGACTTTGGGGATTTGTGTTCATTCGTTTGGGTAGCTCGAGGGTAAGTTTGTAAGTACTGAAGGCAGTGTGGTTATTACAAGGAGATGATGGTTGATACTCTTACTAGGGACGATACTGAGAATAAAATGGTTGAAAGAACGCAGAGGTTTGGGTATGGTGAGTGCCACAAGACAGTTGTATAGAGAGCACAAGACGGTGTGAATGTCCAAGCGGCAGCCGTTGCCTAGGACTCGTGTCATGTGAGCGAGGACCACTCAGATGGGATGGGTGGACTGATGAGGTGTAAGCATAGGAATCTTTCATGTACTACCTTGATTGCGGGCGTCACTGACTCTCCCCTGCCCTTCTCTCTCATTTTCATGACCTTCCCAGTGTCTACATCTCTGTTTATATCCATAACCAGTAAATTACATCTCTGCCTTTCACATTCCCCACTCCACTACGATCCCATCCATATCCCTACCCCTTAACGCCTAAACCTTCCCCCCCAAATACAAAATATTCTCCCTCACCGCATCCGTCAACAACCCGCCGCGCCCAGTATACAAGTATGCAACCGTATGGGCCCACGCGGCCGGGTGTGGTAGCGGCAGGTCGATGGTATCACGCTTGTGGCGGATGTGACCCGAGTAGAGCAGGGCAGCGAGAGCGGGGAGGAAGGATTTGGCGTATTTGAGGTCTGGACGAGTCAGCATGGGTAATATTCAGGTAGGTAAGGTGAGGTATGGATCACATTGGATCGGATACAGGATGCGGGGAAGGTAAAAAAAAAAAATAAAGACAACGCACGGATCGGCACTGTATTCGTGCTCTGCCTCAGCTGGGCAGACCGGTCCATGGCATCTAGACCGTGGCTGGGGAGGCCGTGGGAACGGCTCTGGCCGTGCCGGGTGGTGCCTACGACGGTTGCTCCAGCTCCTGATGCCGCTGCGGCCACAGCGGACGGGCGACGCCGGTTTGCGGGGAGAATCTTCCGGGTGGTATTGGGGGATGATGATGATGGTGGTGGTGGTGGTGGCGGATGGAACGAGGCCAGAGAAGGTAGTGAGGGCAAGGAGCTCCGGGAGGGTGAAGACAGGGAAGGTTGCTGGTGATCGCGGGGTTGGAGATGGGAGTGGGAGTGACGCCGGGGCCCTGCGCTGGACACGGACACGGACGTGGGCACGGCCCTGGCCATCGGCGCCGAGGCTGGAGTTGATGCTGGTGCTGATGGAGGGCCCGGGTCCGGGATCGTGGATCGGAGGCCATCCATGTCGAACTCGCGGCGAACAAAGAAAGGCCGACGGTTGGGTTCGAACGGCCGGACCAGGACGCGGTAGGCGACTTTTCCTTGTCTGCTTGTGAACGGTGAGGGCGGGACCGGGGAAGACGGTTCGAGGTTCTGGTTCAGGTCCTTTGTTGATCCCTCTTCTTCTTCTCCTTCTCCGAGTGGTGATGCCTTATCATTCAATGGTGAGGCGCTATCGCTATACCTCCGAAGCGAGACAGCAGTCACGAGACAATCAGCGGTAGAGATATTGTTAAAGTAGAGACGCCCCCAGCTGCGGAGCTGTTGGCGCACCTCAGCGCTACTCTGCCAGGGGCTGGCCGGTGACAGCGGTGGGAGTGACGGGCGACGGCCGTCAACGATACTGGTGTTGATGGGCGACGGAGGCTGAAGCTGAGGTAGAGGCAGAGGCAGGGAAAGTGGCAGCCGTGGGTGTGTCGAGTGAATGGGTGTGTTATCGGGCACGCCCTCCATCAGAATCTCCCTCGTCTGGGCGGCAATAGTCTGTGGCGTTACGTGAGGCTGGATGATAAAGCTGGGAGTTTGCGGAGAGGGCGTCGGCTGAGTGAGGCTCGCGACAGACACGCGTCGAGTAGCATCCCCATGTGAAGCGGCCTTTTGCTCCGAGATGGGTGAAAGCGAGCGGACGGCAGTAGGCGACAACAGTTGCGATTCGCGTCGCCCGTGAAAGTCAACTCGGTCTAGCCGATCTACCAAAGCTCGTTCGTGGGCCCTCATCGCGTCATGGCCAGGCGACGCCGGGTAGATCGGGCTGGGCAGGCTCGCAGAAGCCGAGAATAAGGGGCTGATGGCTGACTGGGGCATGGCCCTGGGGTACGCCAACGGCTGGTCATCGCGGCCCGTCCAAACAGGAGGCAGCTCGGGGCGAGGTCGAGTCTGCGTTTCCATGGTGACAGTGTTGACAGTGTTGACAAGATACAAAGTGCCGTAGTATCACACTAGGACGGACGGACGGAAGTAACGTTAAGCACAAAGGTAAGGTTAAGCTTGCTATGGTTCGAGACAGACGTAAGACGCAGTGGTGATGTTGGGAGCTGACGTTACCTGTTCTCCCCAGATATAACGGCGGTGGTGCAGTCGACGGCGGCCATGCTTGCTTTTCTATGTTTGCCCCTGAGCACTTCCTCCTCCTCCTCCTCCTCCTCCTTTCCCTCAGACCCTATTCGCCCCCCGCACCAAAAAACTTCTCTATCATCAAAGCAAGCCCATCACGCCTGAGTCACCCGGACGCAGCAGCGCGAGACAAAGCTCGACCCAGATCACACTCCTCCATCATCATCGGGGAGGCCATCACCTGGAGACTGAGACAAAGACAAAGGCGCCGCCCGTGTTATCTCCCCAATTAACCCCCTCATCATCCTTCTTCTGGGTGGTTTGTGTGTGTGTTGTATGCGCTATGTGCTAAGTGCCGTGGCATGCTACGCAATACAGTTTCCCACGGCGTCGCCGCTGGGCGCCTGAGTTGTGCAGTTGTCCGGCACAGCCCAGTCAGGAGAACAAAGAAGACCCCAGTAGGTGCGGACGTCAGTTGTTTGCTGTGTCTTGAATCCCGGGGTCGAAGTTGTGAAGGGAGGGAGAGTGAGTTCTTTTTCTTAACCTGTGTTTGATTTTGTTTGGAAATAATGAATTGTTATTAGGAAAAGTAGATATTGCTATAATACTATAACATAGTTAGGCCAGAAGATGTCATAAAACATCCCAAAGCTGATGGATACCACCAAGTAAAAATTTGACCATAAGAGAGCCGGAAATCCTTCCGACAGAGCCAGAGGCTTCAGTGAAAGAGGATGAAAGTTGACGTTTGAGCTGAGGCTGGAATCTGGAATTGGAATGCGGCGTCTGGAACTGGAATGTGACGAGGGAGCGGGTCTTGGCAGCCAGTGGGTCCCTTTGGGGCACCTTTAAAGCTCCTCATTGGCTGAACCAGCTGCTTTCCAACGGCCCTGGTACCTTGACGGCCCACGACTTTCGGGAAGCCGCAAGCTGGCATCACACATTCGCGAGACGGCAAGAACGAGCGATTGCCAAACCCACCGTATTCGACCTCCTCAGCAACTCAATTTCCTCACTTTCTGAAGCCAATTCCCTACCTAATTCGACACAGCAGCTCAATCAACTGCCGGCTTCCGCTAGTTCCGCCACATCCCTCCACACCTGTTCGCCTTGTCTTTGTCTGGTGTGTGGAGAGCCATGCTTGCTTGCATGCTCGCTTGATTCTTGCCACTCGGTCCCCCTCTTTGACTCTCATTTATCCGTACTTCGGATTTCCCATTCCTCTCTTGTTTTCTTCAACGATATCGGCTTGTCATGGCGGACGCGGGACCGGGAGTGGGAGGGGAAGTAGGAGGAGGCATACCCAGCTACAAACAGCTGAAAGAAGACTTCGTCTCCAACCTGTCGGGCGGATCTGCGATTGAGATTGCCCAGGTCTGCGCCGTGGCACCTGTATGATCTTCTCTTTCGCACACCACGCCACGCTACGCCACACTACTCCCATTGATTGATTGCTTCGTAGTCACCGTTCGCAGTTACTGACCACCCAATTCCTCTCGTCACAGGTCGTCTCCCTCCTCTGGTCCGTCCTCCAAGCCCGCCAGTCCTTCTTCAAACCCTACACCCCGATCGCCTTTGTCGTCGACTTCCTCCTCAACGTCGGCGCCCTCCTCCTTTCCGTGACCCTCTACTCTCGCGTGCCCCTCCTCCTCAACATCCTCCTCTTACTGCCTGCCGGCCTCCTCTACCTCGACTCCACCGGTGGTTCCCCCCCGCGCCGAAAGAAACCCCAGGTGCCTCCCCAGGCCCAGAAGCAGCAAGATGACACCAAGACATCGGCAGGAGGGCTCTCTACCAAGCCCTTCCTGACCAACTACCGCGGCAACATGCTAGTCGTCACCTGCATCTGCATCCTCGCCGTCGACTTCCGCCTGTTCCCCCGCCGATTTGCCAAGGTTGAGACCTGGGGAACGTCTTTGATGGATATGGGCGTCGGCTCGTTTGTCTTTTCTGCTGGACTCGTCGCGTCCCGCCCCTTGCTCAAAGAGCGCGCCAACGGCAACCACACCACACCACTCGCCACCCGTCTGATACGCTCGCTGCGGCACTCGTTGCCCCTGCTCGCGCTCGGCGTGGTCCGGCTGCTCAGCGTGAAGGGCCTTGACTATGCGGAACACGTCACGGAGTACGGAGTTCACTGGAACTTCTTTTTCACTCTGGGCTTCTTGCCGCCTCTTGTCGCCCTGTTCCAGTCCGCCCTTAAACTCGTGCCCTCCTACGCCGGCCTTGCTCTCCTGCTGGGCGTGTTGTACCAGGTTGTGCTGGAGAGCACCGACTTGAAAGCCTACATCCTCACAGGGCCTCGAGTCGACCTCCTATCCATGAACCGCGAAGGAATCTTCAGCTTCTGGGGCTACCTCGCCATCTTCCTGGCCGGCCAGGACACCGGCATGCTCGTTCTACCCCGCAATCTCTCCCCCTCCTCTACCGGATCCCGCCGTAAAACCCTCCTCCTCCATCTCGCTGCCCGTTCCGCCCTCTGGACTGCTCTCTACCTCCTCACCACCGACTACACCTACGGCGCCGCGTTAACCGTCTCCCGTCGCATCGCCAACCTGCCCTACATCCTCTGGGTCGTCGCCTCCAACAGCGTGCTCCTCCTCGCCTTCGCCGGCGTCGACACACTCTTGTTCCCGGCTTTCTACCGCGCCCAGGATGTCAAGACCGAAAAGGAAGTGTATGAGACTGCCACGAGCCGGGTGTTGCGCGCGTATAACCGGAACGGCCTGGCCGTGTTTTTGCTGGCGAACCTGCTGACGGGGCTGGTGAACATGACTGTGCGGACCCTGGATGTCGGGCGGATTGCGACGATGGGGGTATTGGGGGGGTATATGGTTGTGGTCACGGGGGTTGCGGTGGGGTTGGATGTGTATGATGTTAGTATTAAGTTGTGAGATGTGTGTGTGTGTGTTTTGGATAATGTCAGGTGTACGATGTACGGTTGTGTATACACAGTTATGCGTGTGTAAGGCGTGCTATATAATGTGTATAAAACGGTGACCGCACACAATTTACAGCGGTTAGACATTTCTATGCTGAATTTATTCCCTCTCACTACATTAATAACTTACCCTCCTACAGGAGAGTTCACGACGGACTTTGTGTGTTTAGGCCTCGAATTGGCATAAAAGTACTAAGTAGCCTCATCTCATAACAACTTAATAGTAGCACGGTAGTTCATGTCGGCGGAAAAAGACCGCCGTGTCATAATTAGAAGGGGGCGTTAGACACGGTGCTGCGCAGAGGAGCTCGGGACGGATGAAGACAGCACCGTGTCTATCATCACCATCCTTTTCTGATAATGAGATAGTGGTCCTTTTCTGCCAGAATGAACTACTGTGGGTAGTGTACTGTTGGATTCGTTCTTATGAGATGAGGCTAACTACCTAATTTTTTATCCTAATTCGAGGCCTAAACACACAAAGTCCGTCGTGAACTCTCCTGTACATACAGCATCGTGTCTATCATCACCATCCTTTTCTGAAATAATGAGACGGTGGTCGTTGTCTGTCGGTACAGACCACTGTAGTACTGCTGGGTTGGTGATTATGAGATGACGCTGGTCTTTTATTTTAGGTAGAGGCCTGTCACAAGAGGGCGCAGGCTGCCGAGACAAAGAAGGGGGGGGCTGTCTGTGTCTGGGCATCTGGGTATCAATCAGGCTATCTATCTGGGTATCTGCCTGGCTGTACGTATGTCTTACATAGTAGATTCGTTGCCTTGCTAGCTAGGTATACATACTAGGTGTCTTGCTGCTTGACCCCCTGGGTCACATGAAAATAAGAACTTGGCTTGGGGCGTTAGTTACCTGGCTGAGGTTTGAGAAAGAGGCAGTTACCCGGTCGGCGTGGTGCAGCGCAGTTCGCATTTCACATGTCGCATTTCTCTGCACGGGACATGTAGGGTAGGGTATAAGAAGGTTGTGTAACTAGTGAGGAAGTGGGTGTCCGTGTTTACATAGTACTGGAATACTTGAAAAGGGGCGTCTGCTAGTGTATTGGTAGGGCCCTTGTGAAGTTGTTCAAGACGAGGGTGAGGTGAGGGGTTGGGGCTGAGTTGTTGCTTTCTAGTGTACATAGTAAGTTAGGTGGGGGGGGGGGTTGTTTATTGTTGGTTACTCATCCCTATGCCGTCCTCTTTCTGTTCATGCTCTTGGAGTTGAGTATTTGATCCTTTTTCTCACAATTCTCTTCTCTACGTCTAGGCTTGTCTAGGTTGGAAAGAGAAAGATTTGGTTGGGATGGAGTTTCAAGAGGTCTCTCGATCTCATGTCTTTCGCGGACGGCACAACGTCATAGTCCCCTTTTACAAAAATACCTTTTTTGCCAAGCAGACCAACTGCCGATGGAGGGGCAGGAGGGAGATGTGAAAAGTCCATTTGGGCATATTCCCTTTGTTGTCCCGTCCTTAAAGTCTTATGTGGCTGGTTGGGGGCCCAATAACCAACCGACTTCAACTATGTATCGACGGATACGGACATTCATATTTAAAGATGAAAGACCAGAGCGGCCCAGTCAGTGAGTGTGTTCTTTGAACAGGCTTTGCTTCCCGCGGACGGACGCAGGTCCTGCCGCGGCCCTGGGAGTTAGTTGCTGCAGAGAAGCGCAAAAAAGCGCTTCCTCACGCTCGACCTGCAAGTTGCCGCGGGCCCGATCTGTGTGCTCGTCCCCTGAGCCACATCAATCTCAAGATCTCGCTCGATTCGCCGTGCCCTGCAGGTTGCTTGCTGCGCGTGTTGTGGACGTGCATCATGTTGCTGCAAGGGGCAGGACTAGCAGGACAGGGGAACTCGGAGACGAGCGAGATGGGGTCCCCTTTTCTCCATCGTCGCCAATCTTTAGTTATTTTTGTCATGTTTTCAGCGCGGCTCGTGAACATTCAGTCAGCCCAGTTTTCGGGACCCCGATCCTGAAGCTTTCACGATGGGCGGGGATACGGACAGGGAGCGGGACGTGAGAAAAGAAGAAAAGAGATGCTACGCGGGCTGCAAGCTTCTGGAAGAACCCTGGTTGGAATCGCTGGATGCGATCATGACGATGACATGGGACGGGCGTTTTTTTTCCTTTTCGAGGTGGAGACCCACCGTCAGATCAGCCGCAGTTCCGAAAGGATACGAAATGGTCTGTGCCGTTTTGGGACCGTTCTTTGCGACCGGCTGCCGTTTGGCAACGGCATCTTGCCCGTCACAGTCGGCAAGCCATCTGATCCCTGTGTCTTGATATGCGCTTCATCTCCGGCGTTAATGCCTTCTTACTCGGCGACTCCGTTCCTTTGTGATATGAACCCGGTGACTGAACGACTTCTGGCTCGTCTTTGGTCGGGTTTCCTGTTTCTGTGTGACTTTGTCATTCTACATGTTTCATGCGGCATTGGCGGTTGGTTACTATACGCGCGAACCCGCGTCTTTGTGACGAATGGTTTGAATGCACCGTTTCTTCGCGAAGACAGCTCGAACGGGCCAGGGACGGCACTATCTCATACCATGTTGTACCAGTGTTGTCGCAAGATCGAGGGATACGCAACTCGATCTGTAACGTTAGGGTACAACCTGTTCATTTCATTTCTAGGTCGTGTTGTGCAGCGTCCTTTCGTCAAGCCGTTTTGATAGCATTTGCGTGGAACTCAATGCTCGATCGGTGTCCGGCAAGTTGATGGCCCACCACACTCCAAAGGAGGACCCTTGAACCATGTTCTGAATCGAACTTGGCTCAGGAACGGAGCCGCTAAGTCTTCGCGGCCAAGACAGTGCCATGATCCATCGCAAGTTCACTCAGGTTATGGCCGCCTGCCGAGCGAGCTTTGGACTTTCGGTCTGGTGGATGACGGAGCGCTTGGCACTGCAACGAGGATCTGCGGAACAGGCGCCGGGGATCCAATCGAGCCGGCGGGTTGCTGCAAACATCACACCAAGGCCTGAACTCTGGCCACTCCAGGGGGCTGGAGATGTGAACGAGACGCGCGCAACCATGTTGTCCTTGACTATGTTGTAGATATTTAATATTTTTTGGGCGAGAAGGCGATTGCTGAGCATTTCGTAGGTGGTCTGTGACGAGAACAGGTTTCTGCTCGGCCCGAGATGTTGTGAAAGATGAACACCTCGGTGTTGACCGCCGTGAGATGGAAGTGGAATCGCAGGGCTTCAACCCGGGGAATTAAAGGGTTTGGGTGTAAAAAAACCGACAGGGCCGGTACATGCACGAGGTATGGGGTTTGGGGGCTGCACAAAGTATCACCCCCATGGCGCTAACGTGGGTGTTAAACGGCGGCCTGGAGCAGAGCGAAATGGGACCAACTGGGACCGGCCGAAATAGGTACAATTCCTCCTGGCCATTGCAGCGCACATGTCGGGCGCCCCCAACGTGAACTACCTAACTTGCTGTTAGCGGGTGAATGTCAGGAAGGAGCCCGACGGGAGTGGGGGAACGACGGGAGCTTTGCCAGAAAACAACCAGCTTAGCGCGGCGAGAGCAAGGGAAGGAATGATCCAAAACATCCAAACACCACCCACATCGACGACAAAGTCATTGGCTAGGTTTTCCGCGGTGCAGCTCCTCGAACACTCCTCCTTCCACCTCACCGCCCTCTCTCTTTTCCTCCCCGCGATCTCCCCCTCCATCCATCCTCTCTCTCCACCGTTGCACGACCAAAGGGCGAGTGATTCGCACGGAGCACAGGGCATCCATCCCTCTCACTCTCTTTTTTACCACTTTACCTAACTTACGTTACCTGAGCCCGCCCTCGAGCCTTTTCATCCGGCCCCGTTCTCCCAGTCCCACCCGACGTCCCCCAATTCCCCATTGTCCTGCGGCTGCGGCGCAAGTAAACAAGGCCCAAACGAGTTGGTTGCCCACCTGCAGCACCACCCACAGCAACCTCTCTGCATCTCAGCACGTCGCGCTCCCAACCACCAACGTCGTCGCAGCTGCGAGTTTGTGGTCGTCCGCGTCCTGTCCCGGCCGCCAGACTAGGCCGTCAATCAGCGCGCGACTTTTCCCGGCATTGAATCGGCACCACTCAATGAAAGTCGAATTGGCCCATTAGCAACCACTGGCAACCTTGGAAGTTCGAACGCGGCCCAATCATTTTCTCCATTTTTCCCATAACACGAACAGGGAACTTCGCAGGCGGCTGCAGCGCTGCAGGCTGGCTTTTGGAATTGGGCGCTGGGTTTCTCGCTCGACCGACCGACTTTGACCGACTCTCAACCGACCGACAGGTTTAATTACGCCAAACCGCGACGTTTTTGTGTTGTCGCTGAGATAGGCCGCGCCCGTCGTCCCGCTCGTTCTCTCTTAAATTTTTTCCCGCTCTTTTCGCACCGGTTTTTCCCAAACCCAGGCGGGGGAAGGGTAAAAAAGTACAGAAGAGGATTATTTGCTTGGTAGTTAGTTCGTGCCCGCATGCACTTTTGCTAGCACGACTATCTTTACTGGACGCGTCTGCCGAGGCGGAAAATAATGTCTAGTGCTCTCCAAGCGGTGCCCCATCACCCAACGCCAACATCAGCAGCATCACCGCAGTTCAATCGACAATACCCGCCGGCCCATCCATTTCCGACGCGGGACAGTCCCGGCTATCATGCAAACCAAGAGGCCTCGGGGTCATCATCGTTAACATCTCCTCCTTCGCGAGGCTATTCTCACGGCTCCAACGCCGGAAACGACGGGGCGTACCCCGACCCGACCGCTCCAATGAGTTCCCGCACCGCTGTTGCGTCGCCCGTGTCGCCGTTCCCCACGGCGTCGGGCACGGATTCCCCCGACCTGCACACAGAACGAAGGCGAAATATGCCCACCGCTGTCCCACCGCGTACTTCAAGTTCTCGGCGCACTCAACAACAACAGCCACCTCAGCAACAATCACAATCGCAGCCACAGACTCAGCCACAGATGCAGCAGTACCAACAACACCCCGACCGCTCCAATGATCCGTCCCGCCGAACCCACGCCGATTCTGGTCGCGATGCGAACGGCAGGATAGACTCGTCGTCCGACCCGAATTCTCGAAGCCGGCGGTCAAACCAAGCACCCCAGGACCCGTATGGGGTGAACGGCGCCCGCGACCCCCGCGGAAATCCGTCAGCCGCCGCTCCTGCCCGCTCACCGCCTTCGAATTCGCACTCCGCCAACGGACCCTCGAGAGAGGCTAGCGAAATCCTTAACAGCGTATTGATATCCCAACCCGAAGTCGACATTGAACGCGAGCGAGAGCGTTTGGCCCTGGCCCAACCCCACCAGCCCGTCGAACTACGAGACGGCGATGGTGCCGCTTCACCCCCGGTGGTGGCTATGGCAGACCCGACGGAAGAGACAAGGCGTGGCGGTAGGAGCCGACACGACCACTCGAAGCGGGAAAAGCAGACCAAGTTCGGCGAGTTCATCCTGGGCAACACCATTGGCGAGGGCGAGTTTGGAAAAGTCAAACTTGGCTGGAAACAAGAAGGCGGCGTGCAGGTGCGTTGGATCGTCTTTCCCCCTCCCTTCCCCATTTTCGATGCTAACTATATGATACGTATTTTAGGTCGCCATTAAACTTATCAAAAAGGATCAGTTGGGCGGCAACCCATCCCGCATGGCCAAAATTATGCGTGAGGTGGCCATCCTGAAACAACTCACCCATCCCAACATTGTACGGCTGCACAAGATGGAAGAATCGGATAGACACTACGGCATCGTCCTTGAGTACGCCTCTGGAGGCGAGCTGTTCGACTACATCCTGAATCACCGATACCTCAAAGATAACGCCGCGCGCCGGCTATTTGCCCAGCTCGTCTCCGGTGTCGGGTATCTCCACAAGAAGGGCATTGTGCACCGCGATCTGAAGTTGGAGAACCTACTGCTTGACAGGAACCGCAACATTATCATCACTGATTTCGGCTTTGCCAACACATTCGATCCGCATGAGGACCTGACGGAAGAGGAAGAGTTGAACCTCACGGATCGCGAGTTTGTCAAACGCATGGGCCTGGACAGGGTAAAGCCCAACGGCTCACGCAAGGGCGACCTGATGCAGACCAGCTGTGGCAGCCCTTGTTACGCAGCACCCGAGTTGGTAGTTAGCGACTCCCTGTACACGGGGAGAAAGGTTGATGTTTGGAGCTGTGGCGTCATTTTGGTGAGTGACTAGACCATGGAAGCTAATCACGGACAGTACTAACCGGCGCTCGCTCTTCATTTAGTACGCGATGCTTGCGGGTTATCTGCCTTTCGACGACGACCCGGCTAACCCCGAAGGAGACAACATCAACCTCCTGTACAAGTACATTGTCAACACCCCACTCACGTTCCCCGAATACGTCACCCCACATGCGCGCGACTTGCTGCGCAGGATCCTCGTTCCGAACCCGCGCAAGCGAGCCGATCTATTCGAGGTCGCGCGCCACAGTTGGCTTAACGAGTACGCCCATGTTGTCGAATTCATCACCTCGAGTACCACCAGCCCTAGGGATATCCAGAACACGACGGTGCCGGCGGAAGACGAGGAGAACCCCACCCTGGGTCGGAGCTCGTCCGTGCGGGAGGCGTCCAAGAAGACGGCTGTGTCTCCCACGATTGGCGGTCTCGTCAGCAAGCAGGGCACTATTGATGCTGACGCAGAGGCTGCGACGAATGCCAAGCAGCAGAGGGATAACAAGCGTCGCACTGTACAAGTCGAGTATGTTGCACCGAACACGACGACACAGCGCGGTGAGGCGTCGGGCACACAGCCTTCCGGCAGCCGCACAGGTACCCGCTCGGGTAACCAAGGAGCCGTGGATGCGGCAGAGGCTGGTTCGTCGTCAGGGAGGGAGCGGCCCGTACCGCAAGCCCAGCCGGCTGCGTCCGAGGCCTATGCCAAAGCTCCTGTCGCTCAGAGGAAACCACCAAGCGCCCATCGCAACCCGAACTCTTCCGCCGCGCGCAGTAGCCGTGAGGCACCCTTTAATTCGTCTGTTACCAGTACCTCTTCCGCCCGACCCGGCACCGGGGGTTCCATACAATCTGCAGCCTCGCGGAACCCTGGAGCCAACACGAAGCCTTCCTACGGCCAACCGGCGCCGCCTGAGATTGCAGATACGAACGCGCATGGGAGGATCCAGCAGCCCCCCAGGACCGCAAGCAGTTACGGTATTCCTAGCTCGGCGACGCAGCCCCAGGTGCAAGATTATGGGCGCAGCAGCATAAGCACGGCGCCCAAACTTGCTGGGCTCTCTGGCTTTACCCCTGAGGCAGGCGGGGCCGGCGCGAGCGGTGTGCCGGGAGGGGACGCGAAGGGACACAAACGCTCGAGCACGATGGGCGATCTTGGTGGTAGGCTTTTTGGGCGGAGTGGGTCGTTGTTTGGCGGTAAGAACCGCAAACGACCGGACCCGCAGTCGACCGCAGAGAAGGGGAAGAAGTATCCGCCTATTAGCATGAACAACTCCCTATCTGGGGCCGATGAGGGCCGGGCATCGGTAGACTCGAAGCGCTCACGGCGGTCTTTCTCGATCGGCCTGGGCAAGAAGACGTCCGGGAGCATCACGGGTGGCTCGCAAAAATCACAGGAGAAGAATGCCAGACGATTTTCGTTTATCCCGGCATCTTTCTCGCTCAAGGCCATCGGTATCGGCAAGGAGGACCCTCGGCTCGACTCGCAGCAAGATTTACCCATCCAGGAACCGCCAACCTCCGAGGAATACCGACGTTACGTGGAACAAAATGTGGACCAAAACGTCGAGGAGGCGCGTGAGCAACAGGTTGATGCGTCCACTTTGGACGGAATGTACGCTCAGCTCCACGACCACCACCAGCAGCAGCCGCAGCCGACGACGGATCCCTATGGACGCCATCCCGAATATTCCTCCAACGGATATGGACACCCATCATCAAGTCAGGGCTTCATGCCTGCCCCGATCCTCGGCGGTGCCGACTCGGACGCCTCCGTGGACAATGTCCGCCGCCCCGCCGGCTCGGCCCCACAACTCCCGCAACTTGCCCACCAGGATGACGGAGGATACGACGCACGTAGGGTGATCGGCCCCGGATCTGGCCCAGCTCCCACGTCCATTCCCAGTCCCGGCAGCAAGTCTGGTCGGGGAGTGTTGCAAAAGAACAAGCGGTTTGTCGATGCATGGGACACCGACTCGTACTCACGTGGTCACGATCACTCTGGGAGTAGCGGTCCCGCGAGAAAGGTTATGGACTTCTTCCGGAGGAGAAGCAAGGCCAGAGGCACGGAGGCGGGGTAAAGGCGTCGTGAGTGTGCCGGGCACACACACACATAGGGCGAACGAAGAGATTAATACTGGATGATTTGGGATGTGGGATAAGCGATAATGCTCGATGGGTTGGCGATACGTACGACGGGTTTATCGAGTCAGACGGCGTGACGCATGGGACGGACGTCACACTGGTATATATGAAATGGGTATTTCTGGGGCTGTGTATGGAAACGCCGGGGATGACTTGGGACGGGCCCGGGAATTTTCATGTTGAGTTGAATAAGGTCCCCCCATGTGTCCGGCTAGGTTGGAGAAAGTGAGGAGGAGAACACCAACACCACACATCATCATCATCAACGCGCGTCACCACCAAGCCTCACAACTCCTCTCTCCGCGTCATAATTTCACGGGTCGTGTCTTTTTTTTTCTTTACTCTCTCTCTGCCTGTTTTCTTTTCTCGTTGGGACTGGAAATCGAAGAACGAAATGATACCTCGACTCGACGACTCGACTCGACTTTTGTGTTGTTATTTGTCTTTTTTCTTTTCCTTTTTTTCCGTCTACCTTTGCGTTGGTTGGTTGCTCCCGTCCATCTATCTCTCTCTTTTCGCTGCGCTACCTACCTACCTACCTACCTACCTACCTAGTTCTGTACCCTGCAGCAGCAGGAATGGCAACATGTGCACAACATTGCAAACGAAGGAAGCAAGCAAGCAAGCAAGCAAGCAATCATCCATCTATGCGACGAAATCGTTCCAGACCCTGCTCTGTTGTTGTACCCTGACTTGTTTTGATTGCTGCTGCTGCTGCTGCTGTTGCGAAAAATAACGCAATATATTGCTCTTGTAATACATTGACGGGGGCGGGTCTTGTCTTGTGGCTTCGTTCTAGGGAGGGGGAAAGAGGAAGATGGAAAGGGAAGGGGGAGGCTCTCGGATTTGGGCTGTCAAGTGTTTTGGTTGTGTTGTGTCTTGGTTGTTGGGGGGGGGGGAGCACCGGGAGAGTCACGATGCGCGTATATATATTGTCTGTCGATGAATTGATTGGGTGATGTAGCACAATCGGTATTTATTGTTTGGTTCATCTGGGTTCTTGACAAGTTGGCGACTTTTAGGGAGTTGTGGGTTGGTGTGTTGGTGCTAGTTGGGTAGGTGACGATGTGGAGGATGGGTTGGATAATTTGTGTTAAGCGTGATTCTGTGCTTGTTGTTTGATGCGGTGATGTTTTGAGACAGAGTAGATGGCGCTTTCTTTGTGTAGAGGAGTGTAGTCATGTTTGATCTAGAGTTAAACGCCCGGCTCAAGGGGCGTGTTCTCTTTTTGTAACCATAAGACGGACTAGCGTTAGTGTCGTTGACATACTAGAGGCATACTCTGGGCTTTTTGACCACTTGACATGTTTCCCGTTTGGCTCAGCTTGGGAGTGAGATAACGTTTGTATCAACGATGATAGCTCCAACACAGTATACAGCGCATCTCAAGCCTCGTCGAGTCTTTGGGACATGAGATTGAATACAGGTGATTAACAAGACTACATCTATCGACAACACGGCGGTCTGCAGGAGGGAACATCTATTCACAATTTATGGGTTTGATTTCTATTTCCCCAACGCATGCCGGAACTTCGTAATCTAGGCTGAAGATCACCGCATCCCGGGAGTATGTATCTAGTAGCCCATTACTGGGATTCTCAAGCTATTTCTTCTAAAACCGTTAGCTGGGCACAACGCCATGGAAGATAGAGTGACTAACCATCAAACTACCACGACAAGATGCCGACGTGTCTCTTTTCTTTAGCCCCCAGAAGACAGACGGACACATCGGCTGGTTGGTTCCTCGCCCAGGAAGGGCCAGGCGTTTGGCTGGCTGCTTTTACCTGTCCTGCCTTCAACACTCCTCAACGGTGCGTATCAAGCGCATCGCAGGACAGGATCATATGACGGGCCCGACATCCTCTCTAGAAGATCTCTCGAAAAGAGAGACGTCCTTTTCCCAAATTCTCAACACCCACCCACACAAAGTCACCCTCACCACATCAATCAATCCCGATCATCCCTACCCGCCCCCGGACTCCGACTCCGACTCCTCCCACTCCTAGCCCCGCGATTCGAGCCCCTCGGACCACCTTCGCGGGCACCCCCATCCCGACCGTCACGCCCGTCACGACCGCCGCCACTACCAAAACGTCCACCACCACCACCACCACCGTTAGTGTTGGGGTTGTTGGGTTTGCCTGGTGGCGGGCGCACAAAGGCAAAGTCGACTTGTACGGTCTGGTCGAGAAGCTGCGTGTCGTTGGCGCCGTCGATGGCGGCGCGGGCTTCTTCGAGGGTGCTATACTCGATTAGGGCGTAGCCCTGGGAGGAGGGGGTTAGTTAATTGAAGATGAACCAACAACAAACAAGACGAAGGGATTATCGGGGGGCGTTTATGCTTCGGTGGGTGATTGAGCGGACAAGAGGGGGACGCAGCCCAAACATACCTTGACATAACCCGTCCTCCGATCCAAGTTAAGATGCACATTCCGAATCTCGCCAAACTCGCCAAACTTGTCATGGATCGCTTCTTCGTCCGCTTCCTCGTGCACGTTGGTCACCAGCACGATCCAGCCCTCGATCGAGCGCACGGCGGTCGCTTTGGTGAGGGTCTGCATGGCCGCTAGCTTGGCGGTGCTGTTGTCGCCCGAGTTGTTGTTTTCGTTCGAGTTGGAGTTGGAAACATCGCCTGGTGCTTGCTGGATGGGCTCGTCGAGCTCCATTTCTTCGGAGGCCATTTTTGCTTGTTTTGGGTTTGAGATTGAGTTTAATCGGGGGTTTGGTGGCGGGCGCAGTGGTTAGGAGAGGTGGACTTTTTGCGATGTGTAGGTGTCGTGAAGTTGTTTGCGGTTCGGAATTGCTTGTGGTTTGGTTTGTTTGGTTGATTGGGCTGGCGAAGCCGAAAGTCGCGGCGCGGGGTGTTGCGAGGTGGGTTGGCAAGGCTGGCTTCTCCATACGCAGTAAGTTCAATTCCCCCAACCCTAACCCTGTAGTATCCTACCCCTGAACAGGAATATCCCTTCGAGAACGGCTTTCTTTCTACAAAGTACAAATTGCGAAACGGGGGGGGGGGAGGGGAATTCTCAATTCATATAATAGCAGGAATACGTGGTAGGAATTCCTCGCGGCAACTGGCGAACGGGCACGCCTCCTGTCACGACAGGCCTATCGCCGGCACACTTCAAGCCTAGCAATTCAGAAATCAATACCAACTAACAATTCCCAACCGTAGTATGCTCTCAATCCAAACGCCTGTACGTATGTATCTATGTACGCGTGTGTGTATGTGTATAAGCGAAAACACGACGTCTATGCGATAAGTCCCCCCAAAACGAGGTAAACTCCCCCCAAGACAAGAACTCCCCAACCCCCGAACGAAATCGCTCTCATACCTCAAGTCTAGAAACAACCAACAACGCCCTCAGTACAGCCAGCCCACCGCCCTGTGTCTCCACCGTCCTTCCCCTCCCGCGAAGGTTAGGGTCCCAAGGACTAGACTGGGTTTGACTCCCACTACCCGACGGTTCACTCCTGCTTTCCGTCCTGGTGCTGGTCGTGGTGCTGGGGCTCCCATCCGGACCTGGGTTGACACCAGCGCCTTTTAGCGGTTTCTGTTGCGGCCGTGCCGGGCCGTGTTTAGCAGAAGGTCCCCGGGGCAAAATCTCAGACACAGCGTCGACAATACCCATCCAGATCTCGTTGTGTGGCACGCCACGGTTTCGATAATCCACCATGTTGCCATCATCCGACGTAGGGAAGGGTTCGGCATCGGCCGCTTGCTCGACGGAATCAGTGCTGCGAAGACCCAGGAGACCAGCGGTCCACCACATTCCGAAAAGGCCCCGGTCGTCTTTGGTCCCGAGAGCAGCGCGCGCGTTGTGTCGTAGCCAGGGTATGTACCGTCTACACTCCGCTTCATGCTGCGCCCTGACAGCCTCGGACGTGGATCCAAATCCAGAGCCAGATCTAGAGCCCAACGCCCGCAGCGAACAAAACGTGCCAAAGTGATGCATCCAGACCCCCTTGAATGTCTGTCCGTCCTGTGAACACTCCCCCGTGGCATCGCATGCCTCTTCCAGCACACCCACCCGGCCGAGGCCACGCCACGGCGGAACGCGGTTGGGTACGATGGGGTCGGTGGGCCGGTTGTGTTCGAGGTCGAATCCGGTGGCGCGGATGACGTTTTGGATGAGGGTGTGGCCCTCGCGGAGGTAGTTTTCACCACTGCGGCCGTCACGCAGGGCGGCTTGATACAGGCCGAGTAAACCAGAGAGGAGCACGCCTTGGTTGTAGGTGTAGACCATCTCGTCGCGCTCGTCGCAGCGCGTGTTGTTCCCGCCGGAGGTGTAGCCGGAGATGTGGAAACCGTCAACGTAGAGCCCCGCGGTGTTGGTCATGTTGGAGGTGGTGAGCCAGTCGTGGGCTTCCTGGGCAGCCACGATGAAGCGGGGGTCGCGGGCGGGCCATACCTGGCTATTGGTAGAATTGGAATCACCGGAAGGAGAAGGAGACGGAGAAGGAGAAGGCGAGCAAGGTGCCGTCTCGGATGCGGCATTGGAGACGTAGGGCGAGGTGTTGGAGTCGCCGGGGAAGTAGAGGTACATGCCGATGGAGGCGGCGATGTAGAGCTCATTGGTGACGGCGTTTTTGTAAGGGGTCAGGCGTGGATTCCAAACCATGCCGCCGCCGCAGAGCTTGGTATCCCATCCCTTAGAAGCCAACTCCCAGAAGATCCTGGCCCGGTGTGCAAACGCAGGCACCCAACGATTCCCGTACCACGCGTCAGTCCCAAGCATCGAGGGCAGCCCCGCCGTTGAGGCCGAGTTGGAAAAGACGTCGTTGTGCTCGTCAACAAACTGGATTGCCTCGAGCCAGCCGAGGACGACCCAAAGCATGTCATCGTAGGCCTGGTTCCGGAGGGCAAAGGCGTCTTCGGCAAAGTAGTAGCCGATAATATCAGCAAAGTAACCCGCAACGACCTCTTCCTTCCCCAAGACATACCCGACGACACCTCCACCGGGTTGGCTGAGCTCGAATTCGTCCGAGATTGTCCGAAGCGCGGCAGAGACATGAGTGCTCATGACCGCACGAGTCCAGTCGATCGCGTCTGGCCAGGTCCCTATCCAGTTCTGGAAGTAGGTGGTTTGCATGTCGCTCAGCGCGGCGAAGAGGTTATCGAGGACATCAACGTCGGGAAGAGCGCTGCTGTCCACATCTCGACTGGTCCTTGTCCTGGTCTTGTCCTTCAAGTCGATCGGTAGAGATGACCAAGGCGTCGACGTGGCGGACACGGCCGTGGCCGCCACCACGACCACGGCCCAGGGGACTAGCATAGCGGCGTAGTTAAAGACCGGAATTCAAGAACAGTGTGCTCGCTTGGTCATGTTAGCTTCTGATTTCTATGACCCTAGAGAGGTAGCTACGGACAAACCTGGGCTAGTTTTCACAAAGAAGGTTGCGGGCAAAGTAGGGAATCCAATGTTGGATCAGCGGCCTCGCAATGCATATAAGCCGGGCTCGTTGACTACGTCCGAGATCCTGGGTTGGTGGAAGACGCAACGTAATACAACGCAGTCTGCAAGGGACCGAAACAACGCAGCAAAAAATATCCCACAAGTAACACAATAGCGGAGATAAACGGCAGCTTGTCGGTGTAAAGAGAAAGCAAGTAAAAGCAGAGAAGGGAGGTCCCGTCTTAGGTAGCCTGTGAAGTCGCTCTCATCATGTAGATGAATCGGCGAGGCCCGTGAGATGTTGGTTCGACTCTGTGGTGATAAAGAGATCCGCAAGGAAAACAAGTTGGCCAGCTGATGGAACGAGGGGAATGCAAAGGAAAATAACTAAAGAAACCCCAAATTTGGGAACCGCAATTAAAACAATCGCAAGCGGCCGGCCGAGCAGGAAATCACATAAAAGAGGAAAAAAACAATAATTGATGTGGTGCCAGTTCAAGACATGTTGCACGCTTGGAGATCATGCGAGCTGAGGTTGTTGCCCCACCAGTTAAAGTTGGCAACTGACGCCAAGCGCTTGAGGAGAGAAATGATCGAATCTCCACTGTGCGTGACAGGTACGGCAAGTGTGAGCGCCGGGAGGCCCCTGGAGGGATCAGCGCCCGAACTCGAGCCGAAGTCGTCCCGCGGGGCGCCCTGTGGCGCGCCTGATGCCCTGAGGCTTTCGAAGGTTTCAGGTGCTGAACTCGTGCCCGGGAACCCCCGCCTGCGCTGCAGGTGGACCTAGATGATTCCAGGCACGCAATGGACCCGACCACCTCACCTCAATAATAATTGCATTCCGCTCTCGAGCAGAAATGAGCTCCTCTTTTCCAGGTCCAAACATGGGAATCAGGACGGGAAGCGTGGGAGGATAGGGGTCCGTCCTCGACATAGCCTGAACGTGGATGTGAGAAACTTTGGATTGATGATTCAATCTCCCACGCCTGCATATGTTACGTACATGTACATGTATCAAGGTACCTTGAGTCGTGTGAGATGCTCTCGAAGAGGTGTGCCGAAAAGGTCATGAGATGAGAGCGAAATGAGTAAATGACATTACATAGTCTCAGATAACAAACATGTGCCAAATATATAATATATGGCAGCCCAATTGCCGCTCAAAAAAGACAACCCATGGGAAAGCTGAGGTCATGCGCGCTTTCAGCAGCCCCTCTCCCCCTTTCTGTAAACGCCAACGCCTTCCAAGGTTCAGGTTCTTTCCGTCCTGAAAAGCAAATAGCCCACCGCCGCCATCTATCCACCGTTGAGGGTAGTACTTCATCAGTACATCACGTTGCCGCCGACGCTGAAAACGCGAGCCCTCTACACGCAGATGACCGAAAAAAAGAAGGAAAAGAAGAAGAGGTCGAAGAAAAAGAGGTAATATCCAAACCCAAAATCAAACGGAATCAAGCAAATCGCTCCTCAAACTTGCTCAACAGCTTCGGCGTTATTTCGTCACTGCTCATCCCATCCACCTCCCACAGCACCCCCTTACGCGCATAGTGCTCCAGCAACGGCTCGCTCGTCTCCTGGAACTTCTTCCACCGTTCCCGGTACACCTCCTCACTATCATCCGACCGCCGCACCAGCTCCTCACCCGTCACGTCGTCCCGCCCAGGGACCTTAGGCGCGTTGAAGGTCGTGTTGTACACCCGTCCAGACGCCTCATGCACCCAGCGCCCACCGATGCGATCCATAATCACCTGGAGCGGGGTGCGGATCGACACGGCCAGGTTGATGGGCACGATCTCGTCGAGGCGTTCGGCCTGGGTCGCGGTTCGCGGGAACCCGTCGAGGAGGAAGGAGGCTGACGGGTCCTCGTTGAGGCTGTGCCCTCCGTGTCCGCCGCGGGCGTGCGCGGGGGAGGACAGGAAGGCGGCCATCTCGGCGTCGTTGGGGCTGCCGTGTTGTGGGGGGGAGTCGAGGTCGATCGCGGACGAGGAGAGGGTCATGACATTGTCGGAGGTGTGGCGCGTTAGGAGCCACCCGCGTTGGTTGAGCTCATTGCGGATGAGTCGGAGTATCAAGTCGTCGGAGACTAGCTTGCCGGCTTTTATCGTGCTCTCTACTTTGATACCTGTTCGTGGTAAGCTTTGTTAGTGTCCATATTCGTACTTGGTTTTGTCGTCTCTGTCTCCTTCATATGCTCTGCCGATCTCCGAGGAAGACAATATCGGTATGAGCATGAGTCGAGGACACGTACCGAGAGGCGTCCGCTGCCTGATATTGTATCGCAGCAAATCACCGGAACTAATGGACGAGAGCTGCGGAAACCTCTGGAGCAACCGCTCCGACTGCGTCCCCTTCCCGACCCCGGGCGCGCCGACAAGAATAACCCGGGCGGCGGTGCGAAGGCGCATTCTTGGTGGTTTTGAGCGAGACGCGCCGATTCGTTCGAGTAAGTGGGCGTGTGTTGCGGAATGCGAAGCGGGGTTTGGAGAAACCGCGGGAGGGCGATATCGACGAGCGGACAACGGACAACGGACGAAGGGCGACGGGGGGCTTTGTAATGATGCGGCGGCCCGGCGTCGGGTCGGCCGGTCGGGGGATGGGTGGTGCCTTTCTCTCTACCCGGACAAGGTGGGTTGCGAATGGGACGCTGGGCGCGACGTAACTGCGAATCCGGAGAAGCACAAGCAAAAGTGTCCGATCTCCGAATTACCGGAGCGCTGCGAGTGCGGGGCAGTGTGTGTGGGTGCAACCACCGAGCAGACACAGGCAATTCTGGAAACGTGCAACCGAGGACCGAAGGTGAGGGTCGCTGAAGATCACTTCACTGCATGCTTCGGCTGTCAAATGTCAAAAAGTTTCGAGGCATTTGAAGAAACACTAACTACCCTCCTCGATGTAGACATTTATTTCAAGACCGCGCAACCTTTTCTGCGGCTCACAAGAAAAATGCCCGGGCTCAGACACACAAGTCGTCAAAGTCTTGGCATAGACACGCTGTGCTCACCTTGGGAGCGATTGACGGGAGTGCCAGGGCCGGCGTTCTCACCAAAAATTAGGTGCTGAGATTTGTTGAGACAGGCGCCGGACACCGAAATCGCAACCATCGGCCTGTAACCCGGACAGCCGGCCGCTGGAGGGGGAATATCCGCGACCCTCCGGCCAGGCATCTTCTTCCTTTGAACCTATGAAGTTTTAGAAGCCGGGTGTCAACTAATTGGAAGAATTGCCAACCGTTCGCAGCTGGGTGAATCTTTGACAACAGCTGACGGGACTCCCAGGTTCCCCACGGCCTGGCCCTTCCCCATGAATGGATGTTCTGCATAGAAAAGACTCCTGGCTTCAGGGATAACCGTTCTCTGGTCTGAAACCAGATCTGAATAAACCTTCTTTTCCTGCAACCTTTTAAACGAAACGGCAACGAGGATTACCCCTCACAACTGTGCACTCCGGCCAATCCGTTTGCATGGCATCAATACAAGTTGAAGCCCAGAGACCCGGTGAGAACGTGGCGAGCACCGAGCCGCTGGCAGCGCAGTGGACTCGCAGGCCGCAGGCAAGCGTGGCAGGCCAGTTCCTTCACATGGTACATGAGATGATGGCTGGCGAGCCTTCGTGGGCCCTCTCGCCCTGAACCGTTCCCAGCCCGATTGAACCCGATCCGCACGCAGCGACACCCGTCACTCCCTGTGTGGAGGAGAGTCACCTGTTTTGCTGTTTTGGCCCTGCCTTGAACTGCGTGACGGCCAGACCGTCAAATCACGTGAGTATTGCCTGACTCGAGTGGGCCGGATAACGCGGGGCGGCCTGGACCCCATGGTGGAATTGCCTGCAGCAGAAACGCGGCGAAACGTTGGGTTTTGGAATGTTGGCACCGTGCCCCTTTTTGACGAAGCGGCGTTAACCAAGCCGCCTTTCCGTCGTCCATCCCAGTTCCATCTTCATTGCGCGACCCTGCTCTGAACATCTGCCTCCAACAAACTTTCTAAACTCCTTCCATCCTCTTTTTTCATGCACCCTACTTCTTGACCCTCCTTCCCAACTCCTTCCGCCAATTCGCAGACCAACCCAACTTTGTGCCACGCAACGCTTTGCACGTCCCACCGTTTCCGACTATTCCGGCAGTTCGACCACCTTTCACGAAGGTACCCGTTGCGTTTCCGGCCCGTTAACGTTCAGCCCACTGGCGTTTCGATCCTTTGTCGCAACGCAAAAACGCCCGCTCCATTAAATAATTCCACCCACGCATCGGTGCAGATTCTTGATCTCGACATCCGACCCCAACATCTTGTGTGTTTATTTGAACGAGAAGCGGCTTGTCTCCTCCACGATTCATACTATTCACAAACGTCTCCCCTTTTCTACCATAGCCCGCTATGAGCGCCTCTACGCAGGTTGCCCGCCGGGCGCTGGTCGTCAACCCTTTCCTGGGCACTGGTGGGTCCCTCCCTCCATGAGTTGCGTTGCGTTTTGAAGCCATCTCCAAAACGCTGCGTTGCTTGTTATTTCGCTCGCCTGCCCTCCTAGTTCACCACCCTCCCCTGGCTCATTCATCGTTAACCCTGTGTGATTCTTCTTTCTAGGTCGTGCGCTTCCTAGGTCCGCACTCCTCGCTTCCTCCATTCACCTCGCACGCAATGCACAAAGCTTCGGCCCGGCTTCCGCGCTGCTCATCCCGATCCGGACCCTGACCACCCCGGGGACAAGCACCCATGGCCCGCCCGGCGGCCCGCCTCCGGGGTTCAATCCGGAAGAGGCTAAGAAACCACTCCCGAGAGACCCCGCCAGCAATTCGAAGCCCGCAGCCAAAGCGAACGGGAAACAGGCCAAGACCGACAGCGCGGTGAAGCCAACCACCACTTCCAAGGCGATCAAGGCGGCTTCGGAGGGCTCGGACGCCTCGCTCGCCCAACTCGCGGCCCAGAAGGAGACCGCAGTCGAGAAGACGGAGGGCGACAGCAAGAAGGATGAGAAGAAGCTGACGCTCGGTCAAAAGATCAAGAAGGAGGCGCAACACTACTGGGATGGCACCAAGCTGCTGGCCGCGGAGGTCAGGATCAGCTCACGCCTGGCGCTCAAGATGGCCGCCGGGTACGAGCTCACCCGGAGAGAGAACCGCCAGCTACAGCGGACCGTCCAGGATCTCGGCCGGCTCGTTCCCTTCTCGGTCTTTGTCATCGTTCCATTCGCCGAACTCCTGCTCCCCGTTGCCCTCAAGCTCTTCCCCAACATGCTGCCCAGCACGTACGAGGGACAGAAGTCTAAGGACAAGAAGGCGTCCACGCTGCGGGCCACCCGCCAGGAGGTTAGCGACTTCCTGCGTCAGACCTTGAAGGAGACCGGGCTGCCCTTGACGCAGGCCACGGCACAAAAGGAGGAGTTCACCAACTTCTTCCGCAAGGTCCGCGCCACCGGCGAGAAGCCGACGGCCGAGGACGTCATCAAAGTGTGCAAGGTGTTCAAGGATGACTTGACTCTCGACAACCTGTCGCGCCCGCAGCTGGTGTCCATGTGCCGGTACCTTAACCTTAACACGTTCGGCACCGACATGATGCTGCGCTACCAGCTCCGCCACCGCATGCGGCAGATCAAGCGTGACGACCACGCCATCGCCTACGAGGGTGTCGACTCCCTCTCGGTGGCCGAGCTCCAGATGGCCAGCGCCAGCCGCGGTATCCGAAGCCACGGTGTGTCCCCCTCGCGCCTGCGGGAGGACCTGCAAACCTGGCTCGACCTGCGCCTGCGCGATGGCGTCCCGTCGACACTCCTAGTTCTGAGCAACGCGTACATGTACGGGCAGAGCCAGCCTGAGGAGGGCGTCTCGAACCAGATCGAGGCGCTGACAGGCGTGCTGTCGTCGATCCCCGAAGAGCTGTTCCACGAGATTGAGCTCGAGGTGCACAACGCCGAGGGCGCCGCCACCAACAAGCAGCGGTTGGAGGTGCTCAAGGAGCAGCAGGAGTTGATCGACGAGGAGCTCGAACAGGACCAGGAGAACCAGGCTACTGGGTTTGCTACGCCTCGTGATACCGAGAACATCGACGAGAAGGAGGTGCGCCAGGCGCGTGCTGAGGCCGATCCGACCTTGGAGAAGATCCAGGTCAGCGAGGCGGTTGATGCGGAGAAGGACATGCTTGCTGCCGCGAAGGTGGAGAAGCAGGTCGAGCAGCGCGAGGCCGCTGCTTCTGCTTCAGCCCCGGTCTCGAAGCCCAAGTCCAGCCGCAAGTAAGCAGCGCCTGGGCATACAACAAATGACAAAAAAAAATCCAAAAAAGCCAAAAAAAAGGAAGACAAAAAAGAGCAGAAACCGAAAAAAAGACACAACCAGCTCTTTGCAGTGTATTATCCTTCTGCCCTTCTCATTCGGCCCCCTTTCCCCACGCCGGGGTGGGCGCCTGACCTGCTTTTGCAAAGCTAGCTACTCTTTAGTCATGTCTTCTCTCCCTTTCTCGCTCTTTTGTACGTCATATCCTGTATGAGAGTACCTGGGTACCTACCTACCAGGTAGGAAGGGCGGTGATGCCAGATATATTTGATCAAGGAACCACAGGGGAACAAGGAAGAAAGGGGCAACTTGTATCCATAGACAAGCGATGGGCGGCCGCGATTTGTGACTGGGTTTCGCGAGATCAGATCCGGAGTTTGGGGTTTATAAGGTGGATGGAATTCGTTCTCTTGTCCTTGTTTTTGTTTTTGCTTTGTCTACTCTGGTTCCATTGGGAACGGTTTTGGGGGACAAGGGGGGATATAGACCTCATCTCATCTAGATATCGTGGATAGCATCAACTCTATCGTGGAGTAATGGGCATTGACCGTCAAGTGCAAGAAGCTAGAATTAGGCTGTCAACTTGTGAAATTGTCCCCCCCATGGTTCCCGGACTTGCCTCATTCTTACATACTAGCATTGGAACATTGCGCTGCTTCAGGGCTCTCAGAGTTTGTTAGAATACGAAGTTCCTTTTTGCGTTAAGAGCACACAGAGGATACCTTGAACACTAACAAGGTCCGAGCTCCCGCCGCCCAAGAGCTCCCCCACCATCATACGTCAATCCCCCAGCATCGCTTCGCGGCACTGCCTTCCTCCAAGACGCAACACCCCAGCACCTATTCCAAACATAGTTTCGCAACCCGAGTAACGAAACCAGACCTACCAGCGCACCCGCACGCGTCCGTTCAAATCCATTTAAAGGTGGTAAACCACCAAGTTACAATACCTTCCGATAGTCGGCCCCTTTTTCGTGCAACAACACCGATACAATCACTCCCAAGCAATATCGTTTGGGCGTGGGGCCTCGTCAGCCGAACGAAGAAGGCGGACCAATAGCAGCGACATCGAGAGCGGCGGAAAACCAAGAGGGAGAAAAAGAACACCGAGACAAAAATGGCGGTCCTCGACCAAGACAATTTCTCCGACATATCGTGGCACGGCGAGCAGAGTACAGATACTGCACGGCCCAGCGCATCGTCGGCGGCGCACGACTTTGCAAGTCCAGATCCCGGCGCAAGCCGGCGGCGGTCGGAAGAGGAGTTTGGTGCCGATGATCATGGCCACAGCGGCCATGCCGGAGGGGAGGAGCTGGATTGTGTGGTGTCAGAGCCGCATAAGGAGAATGATGGGACCAAGGATGCTTATGTGTCGTATCTGATTACTACAAAGGTAGGCCATTGTATTTCATGATGTTGGTGTATCGGGTGGTGTTGAAGGCTTACTGACCGATTGCTTGGCTTCCTATAACAGACCACATTCTCTACCTTCCAACGACAAACGACTACTGTCCGCCGTCGCTTTACAGACTTTGTCTTCCTCTACAAAGTACTTTCGCGCGAGTACCAGGCCTGCGCCGTGCCCCCGCTGCCCGACAAGCAGCGCATGGAGTATGTCCGGGGCGACCGGTTCGGTCCAGACTTCACAGCCCGCCGTGCCTATTCCCTACAGCGCTTCCTCGCCCGTCTCGCCCTTCACCCCGTTCTCCGCCGCGCAAGCATACTGCACACGTTTCTGGAAAGTCCCGACTGGAATGCGACGATGCGCAGTCGGGCAGGGAGGCTTGGGCCCGGGAGCGACGTGGGCGGACTGAGCCAGAGCCAGTCAGTCAGCAGCAATGCGGGCAGTGGGGGTGGTGTGTTTGATTCGTTCGCGGACAGCTTCATGAATGCGTTCACCAAGGTGCACAAGCCGGATCCGCGGTTCATTGAGGTGAAGGAAAAATCGGACAAGTTAGATGAGGACCTCAACCACGTGGAAAAGATTGTTGCCCGGGTAGCCCGGCGCGAGGCCGACTTGGAGACGGATCTGAAGGACTTGGCCGAGCAGTTCCAGAAACTCATTACGCTTGAGCCGGGCGTCGAGTCATCGGTCCATGCCTTTGCCGCCTCGGTCGAGGACACGTCGACCGGACTCAAGAAGCTCAAAGACCATACGGACCAGGACTACCTCTCCTCGCTACGCGACATGGTCGCCTACTCGGCCGCACTCAAGAACCTCGTGAAGGCCCGCGAGCAGAAACAACTCGACTACGAGCAACTGACAGAATACCTCAACAAATCCACATCCGACCGCGACCAGCTCGCATCCGGCCACCAGAGCTACGCCTCAGGCCCCTTCGGCTCCGGTGCGCTCGGCGGCGCAGGCGGATTCATCCGGTCCAAGATCGAAGACGTGCGCGGGGTCGACCACGAGCAGGCGCGGCGCGACCGACAGCGCAAGCTAGAGCTACGAATCGACGAGCTCACACGCGAGGTAGAGAGCGCACGGCTCGAGTCGGATCATTTCGCCGACCAGGTCGTGCGCGAGGTCGAGAGCTTCGAGTGGATCAAGAAGGTCGAGTTCAAGCGCCAGTTTGCCGGGTTGGTGGACGCCCACGTGGATTTCTACGGCGGCGTCATTGATACGTGGGAGCAGTATGTCCGTGAGATGGAGCGCGAGGGTATCGTGCTGCCGGCTTAGGCGATCGACAACGCGCGCCCGAGCCGCTTGCGAGGGGTTATTGCGCTGGATGATGATGAGATTGAGGAGGTAGCGGAAGCTGAGGAGCCGAAGAAATCGGCAGGGTCGGGTACAGTCAAACGTGGTGATGCCCGCAACGCCCAGGACGACGCGGGCAGCGATAGGAGTACTAACCAGTCCCCCACACCCACGGAAGACGGCTCCCTGCCAGATGATTTCGAGGGCTGGTCGGGTATCTAGACGGCGGGTTTGAAATGACCACCTAAGACGGGTGTGGGCAAGGAAAACGGCACATGGGGAGAAACGCATCCTCTGCTTAAAAACACGAGTTGGTCGAAGAGTTGGTCGAGAATAAGACATGGTGGTTCCCTGTTGCATTGTTATTCCGGAGGGGGGTTACACGCTACTTGGGGGTTACGGCGTTATCGAGAAACGGTTTTTTCTTGATTTTCTCACAAAGATGGTTAGGTTGGGCGGGAAGAGTTTGAAAGCGCGGTGGTTTAGTATTTATTGCCTTCACACAGCGGAGATGGGAGGGGAGGCCTGAGATTTGAATTATACATTGCCTTGAGTGTTTATGTTGCCTTATGTTCCCAAGTCTTGAGTTTAACGTCGAGCAATGAACACAGAAATTCTCAGATATGAATGTAATGGGGATGAGAAGCCACTAAAGCGAGGACAAGCCGACGCAATCCATACTAAGAGCCACACCCACTCTGCCTTTTATGAAGGGTCTCTTTGCCACTGATGAGTCATGCAATAATTGGAAAGTACGTTCGTTGCCTCGCTCTAGAAACCTTGGATTTTTCTACCGGTCCTAAAACCAAAGCCCTCGTCCTCTAGCTCGTTGTAGAATTCCATACACCACGAACCCTAGTACAGATCAGTCATATATAGAGAGCGAGAAAATAACGGTAGAGACACACGCCAGATGATAGACAGACGGCCACGTACACAATTCAAAACAACATAACACCGGAAATAACAAAACAGAAATTACAAGAGAAGGCCAAAAAAAAGCAACCAGTAAAGTAGGCAAGGTCAGCACACGCGCAAACCGCTACCGATTCCCCCCATGCAACGGCCTCCTCGCCCGTTCCTCATCGCTACTCTCTTCCTCCTCCTCGTCATCATCACTGTCCCCTACAACATGATGCTCATCCTCCTCATCACTATCTCTCCTCCTACTACCAGCACCAGCCCCAGGAGCAGGTAACTTCTCGCTCAACCGAATCGGCGAGCCGCTCCCGTCCGATCCCGACGACCCATCGCGGTATTGCCCTCCACTGAGACCACCACCACCACCACCGGCTGCCCCCCGACCACCAAAGTCATTGTCATCCGCAAGCCCGTCCTCGTCACTGCTGTCCCCGGCAAAGGCATTGTACAACTCCCCGCCTCGTGTCCTCTTCTTTCCTTTTCTCCCTCCAGCGGCTGCGCCTGCTCCGACACCACCTGCGCCAGCACCAGCACCGGCACCGAATTTCTCTGCGCCCGCTCCTTCAAACCCCCTCGCGCCACGGCCAGAGGCGGCTAACCCTTCCCCGCCGTCGAAATCATCGTCCTCGTCGTCGTCGAGCAACTCGAATTCGTAGTCGTTCCGCGGGTTGTTCCGGAGCCGCTTGCGCCGGGCGAGGTACAGGTACACACCGAGTCCGGCACAGAAGAGGACGATCAGCACTAGCGAGCCGTAGATCCAGGCCTGGGTAGCCGCGGAGACGCCGAAAGTAGGGAGGAACGAGGGCAGCCAGGTGGAGGGTTTGTCGGTGCTCGCCGGGGCGGTCGCGGATTCCTCGGCCTCCGGTGGGACGGGGGTACCGGTGCCTGTGGGTTTGGCGTTGACGGGGCGGTTGGGGTGATCGGTGGTATCGGCATCAGCCGGGCTGGTGCCGCCTGGGAGAGGGACAGAGGTGGTGGAGGCCTTGAGGGTGGTGGTAGGGACGACGGCGTGGTCGTTGTCGTCTTCTTCGGTGGGCATGGGCAGGAGAACAGCCTTGGAGGCATCGAGGCTCTCACCCCAGAGCTTGAGGTGCCAGTCGACGAAACGGCCGCTGAATTCGTTGATGTTGGTGTCCTTGACGACGATGGTCCACGTGCCGGTGCCGAGTTCGCCCCTAATATTGTTAGTTCGGGAGTGGTTTAAAGGCCATGACACACCAAAAAAAAGAAAAAGAAAGAGAAAGAAAGAGAACCTACCAGTGAGCGACACTCATGAACGTCCAGTCATCGTACCCCTCAGTCGATTCATCATACTTGCGCGTGACAGACAGGTGACTGACAACCTTGCTAGGGCTGATCAGGTCCACGCTGATATCACCGCGGCGACCGTGCGCAACATTCATGGTCACAGTAATGTGCTCGAGGCGCGCGAGGTTGGCATCCTTGAGCATGTCCTTGGTGACCTCGAAGCCGACGGCGATGCCCTGGTCGCCCTGGGGGATATCCTCGTTGACGTGGATCCAGGGACTGTAGTACCAGGCCTGCGGCTTGACCTTCTTCCACGACCTGGCGGCCTTGACGATGGCGGAGCTGTCCAATTTGCCGTACCCGTAGGTGTGGCTGAATTTCTTGCCGATTGTGGTGGTCTGGTAATCGCCCGTGTCCATGTTCACAGGCAAGGCTGTGTCCATGGCGAGGTACTGCATATCACGCCACGACAGATCCGGGCGCACTTGGAGGACCAAGGCGAAGATGCCCGCGGCCAGCGGGGCAGCCGCCGAGGTGCCGCCATGGCTGTTGGAACAGGCGTTCTGGCCGACGTCAGTCGTGTGAATGGCATCGCTACTGCCGCTCGAGTAGGTGACCACCAGGCCCGCGGAGCACTTCTCCGAGTAGTACGGGTGCAGCCCCTTGCGGTCGATAGCGCCGACGGTGATGCTGTAGATGCTGTTGGTGTACCCGTCGAAATTGCAGTTATCCTCGTTTTGGGCGCCATTGCCGCTGGCGAAGACGTAGATGGAGCCCAGTCCACCGCGGCCGTTCTGCACGGCGTTGAGCATGGCGCGGCGGATGAGAATTCCAGGCGCATCCATGCTCTTGCCATCGTCTGGCGGACCCCACGAGCACGAGTAGATCTGGTTATGCTGGAAGTCGTAGTTCATAGCAACGGCTTCGTCCGCATCGGAGATCAACTTGGACAGGATACGCAGCCCGGCGATCTTGGAGTCGTACGCCACGCCCACGCCGCAGACGTCGTTTCGGACCGCCGACACCTCACCGGCGCACCGAGTTCCATGCTTATCATCCTGCAGCCGCGGCCGCGGTTCGTCAACCTTATCGTTAAAGTCGTACGAGCCGGCCGCGTAGTAGTTGTCCTTGAGATCGTCGCTGTACATGTCCAGCCCATCGTCCACAATTGCCACCGTGGCGTTCTTCCCCGTGACCCCTTGCAGCCATACGTCGCCCACGTTCACGTCGTGGCCGACCTGGACCGTGTTGAAGAGATGCCACTGTTCCGCGAACATGGGGTCATTGATCTCGAGCTTGCGCATGAGGTCGGCCTGCGCATCAACGGCCGACTGCACAGGCGGGTCGGTGGATCGGAGGTTATGGGGGAGATCTGGCGGTAAAGGATTCCGTTGTTGGGGGATGATGCGCTTCTCCCATGGCTTTCGCAGGGCCTGTTTCTCAGAGAAGAGCACGCCGTCCAGCACGTCTCGTTCGCCGAGCGACCGCCTCTTTTTCCGGTATGCCAATTCCCGCTTCACCACATCGTGCTCGGTTCGTTTCGCCGTAAAAATATGATGGTGTCGTAGCTCGCCGAGGGGCCCTTCGTGCGCGAGCCCCAGACTCCGGGCAACCTCGTGGGGGGATGTGTTGGCGTCGAGATGGAGGACATAGTAGTCGTTAGCGTCCCAGTTGCGTGGAAGAACTTGCGAGGTTGCCGCTAGGGCGGCTAAGCCCAGCAACGCCGCACCAGACCACATCTTCATGGTGGGCGATGGATGGGAGTCGAGGAACGTCGAGGGGACGGGCTAAGGAAGGAGGAGACCGGGGGAGGGGGGGGGCAATAGCCCGTTGTTGGGGCCTGGTGTAGGTCTGTCAAGGTCGGAGCTTGGAGTTCGATGCGGTGTTCATGTGAGCCTATTTCTGATGGCTTTCCAATTCAAGTGTGGTTTGTTCGTTGGTTGTTTTGCAGTGTTAAAACCAGACGACGGCCCAGTTCGAGCCAAAAGCTGGGGGCGGAAACGTGTGTGTCGCAGAGTTGCAACTCGGTTCGAGCCAAGCGAAAGGAAGGACCCTGTGGCAAACCGGACCTCCACTAACGTTGAACTCAGGTGCCGGGTGCACAGGCACAGGGGCTAAAGGAGTTACCGCTGTTTCAACGTGTGGGTTTTGCAAAAGAAATAGTAATGAATTAATTATTAAAATGCGGGGATCCCGTCGTTCCTGGCAAAATAAGGAAGAATCCCCCTTTACAAAAGCGCTGGCGTTGAAGTGGAGAGGTGGCCTTCGGTTGCAAGTCGTCACTCGCCAGTCCAGTGTCGAGTGTACGTCGCTGCTGTGTCAGCCACAGACCCCTTGCCAAGCCTCGACTTCACAAGATGGAATGAGGCGTCGCGGCCTCTTCCTTGGGCGGGCCGAAACGGCACCTGTATAAGCCAACAAGCCAATCAACAGCCCCGTCTTCCAGCTGCCGTGGCCTTGACCTTTGGAGCTCTCAAAGTTTGTGCTTTCTTATGGGTTTGCCTCAAACTTCCTCTACGTGTAGTCCATATATTACTATTGGTACGTAGCAAGAATCTGATACTGTTATTCAGCTCGCCCGAGACAAATATAACGAAAACCCCGTGTTCTTCCGCATCCCTGCCTTGTACGACATCGAAATCAACAAAGCAAACTGGATCGAGGATGGGGTAGCGTTCCTTGACTCCATGGTTGCTTGACCAAGTCTCTAAGTTGCCGAGGGAAGAAATAAAATTGATAAAGTATCTGTTACCAGCTATTCGACTTTAGAAAGAGGGTTTCAAGCTCCAATTTGGATTTCATCAATTGGCGGGGCGTCTAACTGCCGAACTTCCCTGTGAGGTGATGATGACGGAAGGGACAAACCACAGTCAACGGCCTCACCCGGCTTCATGACCCTCATTGAAAACAGGCAAGACAGGACGGAAAACAAAGTAAAAAAGCGGTAGATAGGCCTCAAGTTGGAATTAGGCGCGAATGGGGATTTATCTATCGGGATACCTGACTTCGCCTCGCCCGTTTCGTGGCTCGCTGGAGGCCCAAGCTGGCGGTCATAGCCTTCCCAAAAAGGCAAGCACATGAATGACATGGCTGGGGAGGAGTGAACAAGCCAACGGGCCAACGCATGGCCCCCATTAAGTCCTCGGTGTGTGGGCATCAGCGAGATGTGTCAGTTCCATTGCCTTTCATCTTCGCTCGTCCAATCTCGACATAAGGCTCCCAATCTTCAAACGACTCAGGAACAGAACACTGGTTCGTCCGGTCTCCATGTGGACGCCATGTGCTCTCTTCGATGGCGAGATCCCCAAGTTCCGTTACCAGAATATCAATGGTTGAACTCGACGACGGCGACCCCCACCGGTGTTCTTGAATCCCGCAAGAGAACCGTTGCACAAATCGGCGGCCAGCCACCGACATTTCGGCAATGCGCGTAATACCTAACCAAGACGAGTCGGGTCCTCGCAGCGGTCAGAGATGCGAATTGATGGGGGGACGTCGTCGGTTTGAGGAAACCCCGGCCACACGGCTTCATCGAAGTGGGCTTCCCGCCTCTGAATTTTTGGAGACCCCCTGTCGATTTTTTTTTTTGCTTCCTTTTCAATCGGCCAATTCAGCGAGCCGTTCCCATCCAGATCGGGGGCCTGCAGCAGAGGCCTGCAAAGCCTGCCCAACCACGCAGGCACGCCAAGGTCGCCCTTTCCGCCCGAGCTAGAGGTCCCACTCGCTGAACAGCTCACTCTTCTCTCAGCCGCCGGGGAAGGAGCAACCCCGGCCACCCGGATTCTGCAGCTCCCGCTCTGGGCTCTTCTCCCCCAGTCCTCTTCGGCCCCTCCAGTCGTCAATGATTCAACCCCCGGCAAACCCAGGAACCTGACCCTGGTATAACTGGCCGCCCGCCCCGGGGCATGCGCTGGTCACGGCTGCTCGAGCCCGAAGGTGCATGTGTCTTGCGAATATTGGCTGGCACACGGCCTTGCACAGCTCGTGGACGAATGGGAACTGGAAGGGAATTGGCGTGAGCTTTGAGTTTGCGTCTTGCAGTTTTTCCTGGCATCGATTGACTTTTTTTTTGTCGACACAGTACTTGGTCGAGCTACCGGACTTGACCTAACCTCTTCAACCAGTGCCGAACTGGATTGGCCGCGAGCAAACGAGACGAGACAGGACGAAACGACCTCCAAGCATTGGGGCGAGTGGCAGCTCAGGGTTTCTGCAACGACAAGCTCGAACGTGTGCCCAAACACATTGTCACACTTAGTCACTGGTAGGGCAGAAAACGAGGACCAGCAAGGTGGGAACAGCGAGTAGAACGGTCACCGCAAGCCAGACACACCACACCTGCCTTTCAAGTTGAGTTTATCTGTCGCGAGTGACCGCTACTCCCACTCCTGCTCCCACGTCCACGTCCACACCCACGCCCACTCCCACTCCCACTGCCAGTCCAACCCCGCTACCACGCCGACGGCACTCGCGCACACACGCACGCACACACGCCTTGCACGAACCCAACCCACCGACATGTCGACTCCCTACTGGGGCCAGCTTCCCCCGTCACAGGCAGGCCAAACCAGAGCTCGCCGTCTGTCCGATGACCTCGCCCCGTTGCCCGATCGCCGTCAGTCATTGGATGCCCCGGCTTCCCAGGCTGTCCCGAGGTCAAACTCGCATCGCATATCGGTCCAGACTACAAAGTCTGACGCACCCACCGACTCGACTATGAGCCCCTTTGTCTCGCCAACTGCCTCGAGCTTCAAAGCCCAGGGACTGACCCCGCGCCCGCCCTCACTACCCTACGGCGCCGACCAGTACCCACCCGAGCTGCTCGAGAACCGACGGCGGCGCAGGAGTCGCAACCAGGAGCAGGAAGCTGAGTATGCTGCCAGCGCCGACAGTGCTGCCCTGACCGGTCCACCGCCCCCGGCCGCCCCCGAAGCGCCTCGCATGCCCCCGTCAAGTTCCAGATACGCACAACAGCCAGGGCCCGGACAGCCATACCCGTACCCGCAGTCGCAGTCGCAATCCCAATCGCAAAACCCCAACATGCTCGAAGAATCTGCCATGCCGCGGCCCCAGCAACGGGTCCTCACTGATCCCACGCTAGGCCGCGTGTCCCCCGGGCCCAATGGCCGACCTAAACGGACCTCTGCTGCCGAGCAGTCACTACAAAGAAGTGCCCGCCGAGCTTCCGCCGCGAGTTCGGCCGGCGACCGATCCAAACCGTTCGCAGACGTCCGATCACCACTTCAGAGGCTGGAGCTGACTCTCGACAGCATCTCCAAGGAGGACAAACGAGCACGAGCCGAAGCCGCCGAGCGGGCGGCCCGAGAAAGGATGGGCGGGGCTGCTGGGGGTGCAGGAGCGGCCAGGGGGGCAGGGGACGACGTGCCATTGGTATCGCCATTACCAGCAGTCAGCGAGAAGAGCCCCCAGCAGGTCCGTTTCCACGACCGACGGACCTCAGTGGCCGGCATGGGTGAAGCACAGCCTGGCACTACGCCAATTACCCCTATTACACCGGGGCGTCCCGGGCCACTTTCTCAGAACCCCCCCGATAATGAACCACGAAGGAATAGCATGGCTATCGGTGGTCCCTCACCAAGCGCGGTTACCCCTGATTCCCGGATCCCAGCTCCGATTCAGGTGCCAGGTGCAGCCTCCGGCATTCCCCAGCGCAACCTCAGCTTCCGCGAGCGCGCGGCCAAGACCGATATCAAAATCCCGAGCGCAGCCGAGTCGCCCGTATCCAAGGACCTCACGACTCCTACGTCAGCCGCGACGAGCCGTGACACGTCGAGGAATAACAGCAGGAAGTTAAAGAAGAACCCGCCCGGTGATGCCTGGCCAACGCGTGTTTCTGAGCCCGATGAGATCTACAACACGGGCGAGGTGTCCGCTCGCACGCCGAGGGTAGTAGGCGGCCCCGTCACGCCCATCACGCCAACGATTGTTAATGCGTCGCAACCGCCACTTGCTCACGTCTCTGCTCGAAGTGGACGGCCACCACCGAGCCATCCCGACCTGCTCGATGACGACTTTGCGGATGATTTCGCCATGTACCCGACACCCACGAAACTCACCAAGACACCCAGCCAGAGAAAGGCCGATCAGATCCTCGGCCGCGTTCCGACACAGACGGGTCCGAGGCAAATTCAACAACCACCCGCATTCAGAGCCGTTCCTCCTGGAGGGCCTGCTGCTGCTGCTGCTCCTCTGGCATTCCCTCCTGTACATGCGGCTAACATCCCCCAACCCGGTGCGCCTGCCGGGGCCCCCATTGGTGCTCCAGCTGGTGCCTTTCCGGGCGGCGCCACCGGTCCTGTCGGCACTGCTGGCACTGCCGGCCCCGTTACCCCCATTGCTCCCGTCATAGGAAAGGCAGAGAGACACCATGTGTCCGACCTCGTGTACCACGCCCGCGAGAAATTTACACCAGGCAACGGCCTGTTTCAGCCAACCCCCTATCTGGACGAGTGGAGGAAGGGGACCGTCGGCGCTCTGTCGGGTAATCTGCTCGACCTGGACGAGGCGCCGCCGCCGCCGGCGCCAGACAAGAAGGCCGCCTGGTGGGAACCGCAATCCCAGACCCGGCGGCGGAGCGACAGCCTGTCGTCGCGGCCCAAAAAGGCCGAAGCCTTTGAGGGCGAATACGACGAGACAAACAATGGTAGGCGGTCCCCTAATCTGCAGGCAGTGATTTACCCCAGCATCCGGGAGGAAATGCAGAACGGCAGCGCCCATGGCATCCTTGGCAATGGCAATGGAAATGTCAATCGTAATGGCATCCTTAATGGCCTTGGTAATGGCAATGGCAATGGCAATGGCACTGGTAGCAGCGGCCCTGCATCCCTCCACCAGATGCTGTCTACGAGTAGCTTCGGCACTGGTGTTGGGGCTGGGAACGTTGCGTTTGAGCCTCAGCATCTTGCCTCGCGGCGAGCCAAAGCCCGAGCCAGGCGTTGGGACGGGTTGCGCCCCTTCAGCCCGTCTCCCTCGGTGGCCAACAACGATTCTTCGGATAGCCTGGGCTGCTTTTCCCTAGCCAGCAACGATGCGGCCTTTTCGAGGATTGCGCTGCCATATTCTTGTACACAGCCACCCTGCTTTTTTATCTTTCCTGCCTTTTTTTCTTTTCTTCCTTTCAGTCTTGTTGATTTTTCGTTTTGTTTGCAATTTTATGCACATATCATATCCGGACTGAACAAAGTTGACTGACTGTTGTGTCTGTTTAGCCCCTACGAGATTCAAGCCACCGCTCCACCTCAAGTGTGGCCCACTGCTGCGGTACTGTGGTATTCGCAATGAGCGAGGTCCGTCGCGCGCCGGCGCTGCGGCGGAGCGTGAGTTCTGGAGGGGCTCCATCATGATCGTGACCACGGATGCCGACTCGTCCTACGACATTGGCCCCATCCTGCGCCTGTTTGCCCAGCCGATCGAGCTGCTCCCGCCTCCACCTAGGGAGATACAGGGCGACCTGGCGCCCGAGTATATCGACCCGATCGCCGGGCACCCTAAGCTGGGCCGCAAGGGCGAGACGCTCTACGTCCGGCCGGTGGACCACCTCGAGGAGGGCAGGGACGTCTCGCGGGATGAGACAGACGACGGACTGTTCGAAAAGTCCAAGAGCGCGCCCGAATACCCCTTGCCCGACGGCGTGGCAGACCCCCCTGGGTCGTTCGCTGCGCGGCGCAAGCGGGCCGAGATGGACGGCGAGAAGGCCGGCAAGTACAAGGACATCCGCGGGGTCCGGCTACACGCCGAGCGCGGGTACACCTTCTGGCGGTTCCACATCGAGGTCGAGCTGCGGGACAAGCAGCAGCGAATCGCGTACCGCATCAACCGTGGGCCGTCGACGGGATTCTGGGTGCCCGCGCGTGGGCAGAGCATGAACATCATGTTCCACAGCTGCAACGGCTTCAGCCTGAGCGCCAATCCGGACCAGTTCACGGGGCCCGACCCGATGTGGCGCGACGTGCTCAACAGCCACCAGAGCCAGCCGTTCCACGTTATGATCGGTGGGGGCGACCAGATTTATAATGATCGGTGCATGCAGGACGCCGTGCTCTTCAAGGACTGGCTGGACGTCAAGAACCCGCTGCACAAGCACGGTGCGCCCTTCACGCCGGCTATGCAGGATGAGCTCGAGCGCTTCTACCTCGAGCGCTACGCCATGTGGTTCTCGCAGGGCCTGTTCGGCATGGCCAACGCCCAGATCCCCATGGTCAACATGTACGACGACCACGACATCATCGACGGCTTCGGCTCGTACCCGCACCACTTCATGAACTCGCCCGTGTTTTCCGGGCTGGGCAACGTCGCTTTCAAATACTACATGCTCTTCCAGCACCAGAGCCTGCCGCTGGAGACGGAGAAGTCCGAGCCCAGCTGGCTGTTGGGCGTGCGGCCGGGGCCGTACATCAACGAGTTGAGCCGCAGCCTGTTCATGTCGCTGGGCGGCAAGATTGCGTTGCTCGCCGTCGATGCCCGTACCGAGCGGACAAGGGAGGCCGTCATGCGTGATGACACGTGGAAGAAGATTATGGATCGGTGCTATGGGGAGATTGACAAGGGCCGGGTCGAGCATTTGTTGGTGTTGCTCGGCGTGCCGATTGCTTATCCCCGGTTGGTGTGGTTGGAGAATTTGTGAGTTTCTCTTTTTGTTTCTTTCTCTTTTTTTGACCCTAGAGGGGCAGTTACTGACCGCTGCGCAGACTGACTTCACGCGTCATGGACCCCGTCAAGGCGTTGGCCAAGCTGGGCATGTTTGGCGGCCTGCTGAACCGCTTTGATGGCGGCGTCGAGGTCCTCGACGATCTGGACGACCACTGGACGGCTAAGAACCACAAGCACGAACGGAGCATCGTCATGGAGGACTTGCAGGATCTGGCCGCGGACAAGTCGATCCGTGTGACCGTCCTCAGCGGCGATGTCCACCTCGCGGCCGTCGGCCAGTTCTACTCCAACCCCAAGCTCGGCCTGGCCAAGCACAAAGACTTCCGCTACATCCCCAACATCATCTCCTCCGCCATTGTCAACACCCCGCCGCCCGACCTGCTCGCCGACGTGCTTAACAAGCGCAACAAGGTCCACCACTTCGACAAGGAGACCGACGAGGACATGATCCCCATCTTCGCCCACGGCGTCGACGGCAAGCCCCGCAACAACAAGCACCTGCTTCCCCACCGCAACTGGTGCGCCATTCGCGAATACGTACCCGGTCATACCCCGCCACCCACACCTGCGCCGGGTGATTCCGCCTACGACCTCGCATCCTCTCGTCCGGGAAGTGCCGGCGGTGAGGTTCTGCGCAGGCGATCCAGCATCTTCCGGCGTCTTTCCTTCTCGCGCTCTCGGACCGGCGGCCCAGAAGGCCTCGTCGGCCCCAAGGACCGTTCTCGTCCGCCCATCACCAACAACACCGGCGGCGGTCTACTGCGGTCTCTTTCTCGAAGGGCGGGCGCCGCGAGCGCGGATGAAGTCGGCCGCTCCGGTAAGCCTGGCCTTCTGAAGCGCACTCTGTCGAGCTCGTCGGTGTCCAGTAAATTTGGAGGGCTGTTCAAGAAGCGCAACAGCTCCACGGCCACGGGCACAGGAGCCAGGAGTGTCAGAGATGATGGGGGCATCAATGGCGTGTGGGGTGCGGAGTCGGATGAGGATGATGGTGGGTATTCGTCGGCGCAGGGCGGACCGCAAGGCCCAAGGCAGGCGCAGGCGCAGCAATATGTGTATCGGGGTGCCCCCAATAGTGCCCCCGCTACTTCTGCTGGACTTGGTCATCCTCCTGCTCCCGGGCCCGGTCGGATTGGCCTGCGCGGCGGTGGTCTGGCAGGGACGGATTATGCTTCCTCGACTAGTACCCGTGGCGGCGGATACAATGGTGAGTACGACCAGGGCGATGAGCACTACTTTTCCGTTAAGCCGCCGGTTGCTACCGCACGCCAGCCACCGGGACCGGTCATGAGGGATGACTTTTCGGACGAGTACCATCCGCCAGTCCCGCCGAAGCCGGTCATGACCGGTGCTGGGGGGCAGTTTGCTGGTGGTGTTGGTATTGGCGGGCCCGTCCAACCTTACCAACAGCAGCAGCAGCAGCAGCAGCAGTCTCAGCAGGTACCTCAAGCCCAAGCCCAAACCCAGGCCCAAAGCCCGACAGAAAAGGAGCCTCTTCCCAACCCCTTCCGCCGTGCGCCCACGACCCTGTCCGTCAAACAACTCCGCGCCGCCAAGAACCGCACCAAAACCAAAGCCAAAGGCCGTAAGTTCTTCGGTGGCGGCCGAAGCGGGAACCAAGACGACGACGACGACGCTTACGCTGTTGATCTCCGTGGTGCGATCGAGGTGACGCTGAACGTGGAAATCAGCCCGCGCGACCCAGGCGGGAGCACGGTGCCGTACCGGTTGGTGGTGCCGCGGTTGTGGTATGAGTATGAGGGCGAGGATGACGATGAGCTTGGTGGAGCGGAGATTGAGGGCCAGGGCCAGGAAAAGTTGCAGGCACAACAGACGCAGACGCAGACGCAAGCACTAGCACAGGGTCAGGGTCAGGTACAGAACCAGAGCCAGAGCCAGAGTCAACCTGGGCAGACTGGCCAAGCGGTACGCGGTGCAGGGCCACATACTTACCCTCGTAGCCAAGCGGAACGTCGAATTGTTGGGGATGAGGGCGAAGATGATGATGATGATGACGGGCAGCTGGATGGGGAAGATGAGAGCCGGATTTCGCGGTTCTTGGAGGATCCGCCTCATTTCCCCGCTTCTGCTGCTGCTGCTGCCGCAGGTGGCCAGGGCATGGTGATGAGACAGAGGGGTGGGGAGGGCGGTGTGGTGGTGCCTGATGAAGGGAATGGGGTTGTGAGTGGGGGAGAAGGGGATGGGAAGAAGAAAGGGGGGATTAAGAGGTTGTTGAGTTTGAAGAGGCAGGGGTGAGTGAGGCGGGGGTGTGGTTTGGGGTTTGGAATTTGGGGATGATGATGAGCTGGGTATTATGAGTTGCGTATGAAGGGGGGTGGTGTTGCTGTTGGATATGTTTATGTCTATGCTGTATGGATGTGGTAGATGGGTTGTATTTGGTGGCTTTGTCTTCTTGCTACTTGGTTCTCATTCTTTTCTTTGAGTTCTTGGCTTTTTTGATGGTTTGTTCATATTTGGAGTTGCGATTTTGGAGTCTGGATTGGAAATAGTGCATTTCTCGCTGTTATTGAACTTGTTTGTTTGTTTATGCATTTTTTTGGGTTCCTTGAGTGTGGTGGTTGTTCTGAGCTAGGAGATGAAGAGAGACAGAGAGGTAATAAGGAGTGTTTTGAGTATTGTATGGTTGATGTTTCTGAATCTCAACTCTGCACTCGGGCTCAATGACTTGGATATGTGTTTTGGTGATTAGGATGGTAGCTCCCTTGTGTTCTATAGATTTGCTTTGTGAGTATTACAGGAGTTTCACTCATAACCTCTAAGGCTAGTTGGCCAAAATTCTGGAAACTATCAACAACTTTTAACTTCAAAGACTTGCAATGCTTCTCGGCTAACAGTTAAAGCTTTGAAAGAGGCCAAAGGCGGGGGTCCAACTTTTGAGCTCCGGCTTGTTGATTCTCCAAATGCACTATTCCTCAAGTACACTTTCCGAGTAGGGAGTTGCATCCACAGCAATTGCTCTGTCAAAGCAAGAAATTGGTTCGTCAATAATCTTTACGTGTTCACTCATGGTATTTTGCAACTCCCACTTTCTTGCAACAACGTCAGCCAAGCACCGAACCTGTTGATCGCATCATATCATTTCAAAACCATGGTTGAAAATGAAGGCCCTGCTGCTATGGTATCTTCGCTTGGTTCGCCAAGCCACTTGAGTTTGCTCAACGTCCCTCTCTGCAAGTTTGCGTGGATCGCAGCGAGTGGCGCAATCGATTCGTGAAACTGTGGCTCTGCTGGTCGGCCCCAGCGTTCCCGTCCGCTGTGTAACAAGCGATGATGGAACGATTAAGTTAATGCTGACGTCATTACGCATTGGGCATGGCTCCACAGCGCGTTGCAAGGAATGTCCATCTCGTGTTTTGTCTGCTTTTCCTCTTCGGGTTTGAATAGGTTGTCTATCTGACTGACTTGTGACAACGCAAAGAGCCTTGTCTAGGGGAGGCAATTGATGATGGTTGGGCTTTGGTACATTGTACCTGTTGGGTTCAACGGTGAGCGTGTTGGTTCACTGGAATTCTCGCTTTCGGCTCGTCTTGGGAAAGTGAGAGATTGACATGCTCAGTGCATTCCTAAAACGGCCAAGTCAGCAAGAAAACTTTCTGGCTTGGCTGCTTGGCGGACGACGACGATGACGGTGCAATTGCCGGAATGTTTGCGGCAAGGCCATCCACGTGATTGTTAGTTATGACTGTTACGTTGATGCTACTGACGTTGAATCCTGAGGTTTCGCTCATATCCGTCGAGCCGTGGTCCCAAGCTGGTTGTTTACGGGTTCGGAGTTTTGCTCCAGAGTTGACGCACTTTACCTTCATACAACACGAGTTCGTGTATGCTTGGCTGGACAAACGGCCGGGGTTTTTAGCGGTCTGGGTTGGCTGGTGAGCTGGCACCTTTCTTTGTGCCTTTGCGCAAACGGATCTAGTATCAATTGACAGTGGTGGATTGCAAGGCGGGTTGAAAGACGAATGCTAGAAAAGTACCATTGCATACATACGAATCCCTACTACGGTACTTTGTAGGTGAGGTATGCAACTTACAGAGAACCCCAACGGCTTGTTCTTATCGCTGTGGAGAATTCGCTGGTGGGGACATCCAGGGTCAGCGCTCGATCTGGAACAGTGTGACTGCGCCGCGGCAGGGATGGGGACGTGTTTGTGTGTGGCAGCAGCAGCAGCACCCGTCGCGGCTTCCCGCTCTGTATAAATCATCCGCGCCACAGCTCATCAATTTCCGACTGCCCTTCATTCTCGACTATTTCCCCCGTGGATATCGTCATCCGACACCACCCAATCTCTCTTCTTTTCACAACTTACTTTCTTTTTCCCGTGTTGCCCCACGACCATTGCGTCGAGACCTACACTAATTGCACAACAACCCATTTCGATGAAGGAGGCTTCCGATCCGCAGTCCCAATCGCATGGCGACACCCATCGCTCGTTGAGACGACCGGCTATCAGCCCGATCTCCCCAACGTCCGCTCCCGTGAGCGGCCAGCAGTCCCTCGCGTCTGCAGCCTCAGCCACGCCCAACAATGGCGGCAACACAGCTTCCTCCCCGCGCCACAACACCAAGGGTGGTCGCCGCGATGGCGGTGGCGGCCCCAGCAGTAGCAGTAGTGGTACCGGCGCCGTCAATACATCGCAGGCTGCACAACCGGGGTCTCTCGTAGCAGGGACTACCGAGGAGAAGCAGAATGTCGTCGAACAGGAAAAGAAATCCGTCGCTCAGCGGTTTTGGAAGAATTTCAAGGCTGTCTTGTTTAATTCCAAGGTCAATGTTCTGTTGGTGTTTGTGCCCATCGGTATCGCTGTTGCCCAGATCCACAGCTTGCCCCCTGGCGTCATCTTCGCCATGAACGCCATCGCTATCGTCCCTCTTGCCGGTCTGCTGAGCTATGCCACCGAGTCGGTGGCCCATCGTCTTGGTGACTCGCTCGGTGCCTTGCTGAATGTGACGTTTGGTAATGCCGTGGAGTTGATTATCTTGTAAGCTGCCTGCCTGCCGTCTGGCCCATGTGTGCTGAGAACTTGAAGCTAATGATCATGGTAGTATGTATGTCGGCCACGCCCACCTTCGAGACCGCTCTGTGCCTTCACTCCCTTGCTCGAATGACTATGTCCCTTCCATAGGCTAGGCTAGTACTAACCGTTGTTCAGCATCGCGCTTGTCAAGGATCAGATTCGCATCGTCCAAGCCTCTCTTCTTGGCTCTATTTTGGCCAACCTGCTGTTGATCTTGGGCATGTCATTCTTCCTCGGAGGCCTGCGCTTCCGTGAGCAGGTTCGTTTTCCCTTTTTTTTTATTTTTTTTTTTATAAAAAAAATGTATCACTGGGTTGCTTTTGGACTCCTGCTTACAATACCTAGATCTACAACAGCACTGTTACCCAGATGAGCGCCTGTCTCCTGAGTCTGAGCGTCATCAGTCTTGTCCTCCCTGTAAGCCCAAGCCTTTTTCCGGGCCTGATTGAATTCGCCACACTAACTTGGATAGACCGCGTTTCACGCCTCGTTCAGTGACGACAAGCTGGCCGATGAACAGTCGCTCAAAGTCAGCCGCGGCACTAGTGTGGTAAGTAAATCCATATGTAGCCACACTCTCTCGGCTTTTAAGCTAACAAATGTAGATCCTTTTGCTGGTGTACATTGTTTACCTGCTGTTCCAGCTGATCTCGCACTCGTACCTCTACGAATCGACACCCCAACACATCATCGATGAAGAAGCTACGCCCGGCCCGGCAGCCAACTGGCTGGACTCGTCTAGTTCGGACAGCAGCTCGTCGAGCGATACGGACTCGTCAGACTCGGATCACTCCCGGAACACGGTGTCGAGGCGGATGAGACGGGTTATGCGTCGCCGGAGGTCTAGCGTGGTGTCCACTGAGACTGGCGAGGTTAGCAACCCGTCCCCTCGGACTCTCTCTGGCGACAATCCTTTAGAGGGGTCGTCTGCCAACCCGGACGCGACTGGACAGAAATCGAGCGCCGGTGCAAGCGAGGAAGGGGACGATGAGAAGGGACATCGGCATGGTAAGCGCCACCGCCACCGCCTACCGAAACGCAAGCACCGCAAGCACAACAAGCGCCGCTCGAACACGGCCGAGTCCGATGCGGTCGGCGAAACCATTGTGGAAAACAACGAGGCCGAGGTCGCGAGCCCTGACACCCGGCGAGTCGACTTTGCTCCCGAGGTGATGAACCACGAGGAGTCTTTGGCCGCCAATGGCGAGCCACGGACCCGAAGCCCTTTCCAGGGTCTCCGCAGCATGTCTTTCCGGCCCGTCGTCAGCAGCCTTGCGCCGTCCGTCTTCACACAGCCGCCGGATGTGAACAACACCCCGGCTGCCCCTGCTGGCCCCGTCCCTCGCGTGCGATACGGGATCCGCAGGACCAACTCGCTGCCGGACCGCCTAAGCCAGTACTACCGGCCGCCTGGTGCAATGATGCCCTCGCAAATCCCGCTTGCCCACCCCCCGATGCTCACCGCTACGGAGGAGCCGCATTCGGAGCAAATGTCTCGCACGGCCGCCGTCATTCTCCTGCTCGTTTCCACCGCCCTGGTCGCCGTCTGCGCCGAGTTCATGGTCGACTCGATCAACGGACTAGTCGAGACAAGCCATATCAACGAAATCTTTATCGGTCTCATCATCCTGCCCATTGTGGGCAACGCTGCCGAGCACGTCACAGCCATCACTGTGGCCATGAAGAACAAGATGGATCTCGCCATTGGCGTGGCCGTGGGTAGTTCGATCCAGATTGCGCTCTTTATCACGCCGCTGGTGGTCATTATCGGCTGGGGCATGGACCGCAACATGACGCTCTACTTTACGCTGTTCGAGACGGTCTGTCTGTTTGTATCGGCGTTTATGACCAACTTTTTGGTGTTGGACGGGCGGAGTAATTACCTTGAGGGCGCGCTGCTAATGTCGACGTATGTCATTATCGGCGTGGTCGCGTTCTTTTACCCGGACCCTAGGGATGCATCAACTTGGGGTGCCTAAGAGGGGCTAGGTTACGGGATTGTACTTTGTATTTATACATTGTAATTACAGGTGACTATCTAGTTAGGGGAAGGAAGAGGGCATTGTGGTTATGGAGTCCAGCTGAGAGGAGTGAGCTCTCGCTGGCTTGAGGAATCAAAAGCATTTCTTCCGCAGGTGTTTTAGCTTATGTGACTTGCTATGTTGTGTGAATAACCCGAGTTTCGGGGGCCATGGAAATACGGAGTACCCGTGCTCTCTCCTTTTGGAATGTGAATTAGCCGACGGTTGGGCCTAGGCGTCCACTCTGTATCGCGATGGCAAGTTAACAACGTCATGACCCGGGCTGTGCTGCGTGAGTTGATTACAGCAGTGTAAGTACAAGCAGCTAAAGTTCCATGTAAGACCGAGGCTCAGAGGCCGCCCACGTTGCGGGCAGTAGCACTGTGGAACCCCTAAGACCTCCCTGGTAAGAGCACCTTCTTGGCGGACTGACAACGTGCACAGCGGGACCTCCTCACAGCACCTCAGCGCTATTACCGCTGCGCCCCATTTACCCCATCTCACGAGTCACCAAAGGCCCGGGCAGTATCCGTAAACAAAACAGCCAATTCTGGCCATCGGCATGCGTATTCAGTAACAGATATCATCCATCATCAAAGGAGTACGCGCCCAGGCCGAACACGACAGTATTTTCTGACGGAGATTGATTGATTGATTGGAAGGGCGTTGGGCCACATAACTATTTGAAAAAGGGAGCACAAGCGCCCTCGTCTCAGACGGGCTAACCTTGTGATCCGTCTGGGTGTGTCAAAGACCGACCCAGCGACAAACGGACAAACGGTTTAGCTTTTTTCTCCTGGGGGCGTGCAACACAAACTGGAACCTTGAGAAGCCCGTTCCTAAGCCAACGGTTGAGACCGAGGACAAAGAAAAGGCCAGTCCGCGTTACACATAACTACGGGATTCTCTGCTCTTTTATCCCTTCTCCTTTCTCTCTCGATTGCTCTCTTACTCCGGACGGATACTCGGCATCGTCCCCGTCGCAACACCATACCTACGGTATCCAACTCATCTCCGCCAAAAGCTACATAGCAGCACCTCACAGGCACAGCTACCACAGCAATAATGTGTTTCGGCGGTGATAAAAAGGATACGGCCGCGGCCGACGAGGCACCGCGTCCTGTGCAGCATCCCAACAATGGGAATAGCAATCTGCAAGCGTATAATGCTCCCGAGTCCAAGACTGCTAGCGTGCCGCCGCAGATTCAGCAGCATCACCAGCACCATCAACCGCAGCAGCAGCAACAGCAACAGCAACAGCAGTACCCGCCGCAGCAACATCAACCCGACTATCAGCAGCAGCAACCGGTAGCAACCCACGACTACGCACCCCCCGCAGGCTCTCCTCCAGGCCATCATCACGGACAACAGCAGCAGCAGCAGCAGCAGCAGCATGGACAACACCACAACTATGCACCTCCATCGGGTCCTCCACCCTCGCATACTCGGCCTGGCGCTGGCGCGGATGAGTTTGCTCCTCCTTCCGGACCTCCCCCGGGACACGGTAGAGATGAGTTTGCTCCGCCTGAGGGTCCGCCTCCTTCGCATTTGAGGCTGCAGGGTGGTGAGCAGTATGCTCCTCCTTCTGGACCGCCGCCGAGCCATCATGGTGGGGGTGATTTTGCTCCTCCATCTGGACCTCCCCCAGGCCATGGTGGTGACTTTGCGCCTCCGTCTGGACCTCCTCCGAGCCATCATGGTGGGGGTGATTTTGCTCCTCCTTCCGGACCACCTCCAGGTCACAACGGGGGTGACTTTGCCCCCCCCTCCGGACCTCCTCCTGGACGCGGTGACCCGAGCTGGATAGCACCACCTCCGGGGCCACCGCCGTCCGAGAACAAGCCGAAACATGACTGGTAGGTTATCCTTCTCATCTACCAGTGAAGACGATAAACAGAGACTAACAAACAAACTCCAGGGAATCCCTCGTTCCAGATACCTCACTCTTCCCGCCGCCACCAAGCTTCTTCTCCGGCTTTGACCGCTCACCAGCGCACAACGCAACCGAAGTCGAGGCCGAGGCGGGCGAGGCCTGGTGTCATGCCCACCCGCTCCACCGGCCTATCAATCTGGACGGCCCGGCGGTCACGGCGCTGCGACAACACAACCCGCGGCTGATGCAGCCCGACGGGTTTCGCGGGAGCTTGGTGTTTACGGGACCGGGGCGGTGGACGGTCAAGACGGAGTCGGCGGCTCGGGATTCGACGTGAGTATTTTGTCTTTTTTTTTCTTTTTTCTTTTCTTTTCTTCTTTTTTTGAGTGTTGTTTTACCCCTTCAACTCTTATGTAATCAGGAGTAAATCAGACTGACACAACTTCCCAGAATCATCGCCTACCCCCCCCTCTACGCCGTCACCCAACAACACAACAACCCCTCCCCCACAACAACAATCTACTACGAAATCCAACTCCACCCATCCCCCGCCAACCCCGGCGTCGGCGACATCTGCATCGCCCTAGGCTTCACCGCCCTACCCTACCCGTCCTTCCGCATGCCCGGCTGGCACCGCGGTTCCCTGGCCGTGCACGGCGACGACGGCCACCGGTTCACGAATGATCGCTGGGGTGGGAAGGAGTTGACGAAGCCTTTTCGGGCGGGGGAGAGGTTGGGTTTGGGTATGACGTTTCGACGTTCGCATGCGCAGTCGTATTCTGGTGGGAATGGGAGAAGGGCGGTGGAGGTCGAGGTGTTTTTGACCAGGCAGGGGCGCGAGGAGAGACGGTGGGATTTGCATGAGGAGACGGATAATGAGCAGGATTTGCCGGTTACGGGACTGGAGGGGGAGCATGATCTGAGTTGTGCTGTGGGGACGAGTGGGAAGACGGGGTTTGATGTGTTGCTGGATCCGAGGGCGTGGATGTTTCGGCCGGAGGGGTATTAACTAGGGGAGGGTGAGTGTTGTATTAGCTGTGCTTGGGGGTTGCGTGGGCAGTTTCAGTGAAGGGGCTGTTAAGAGAGAGGGAAGGTGGTTAAGAGAGAAATGGGGTTTGTTTAGTGCCGTAATTTGTAACCGCAGCGTACAGTACAGCGTTTGTGTAATTTAGGTATATAATCCATTTTTAACAACCTTACAGCCAACCTCCGCATGCCCCTTGAAATTCCAACTTTCCCGGGTATCAATCAATCAATCAATCATCCAACCCTCCCCATTCCCCTTCCTCATCTCCCGCCTTCTCATCACCCACACTACCCTTATCTTTACCCCCTAACCTCTTCTGCTCACCCCGGTTCAGCCTCTTCCGCCGCCGACTCGCCTCAATCGCCTGCGCTTTATTATGCTCCCGTCGCCGCTCCCACGCACTCTTGGTCGTGATAGGTGCCGCTTTCCCGCCAGCCCGACGTGCTTCCACACCGCGGACTTTCAGTTTGCGCCGGTCTTCCTTGGCGACGTCTGGCAGGGCGTCGAGGAGCCATTTCTGGATTGTGGGCGTTGGGGTTTTGTCAGGGGAGGAGGAGGACCCCTTCGCAGCAGCAGCGGCTTGTTTCTCGCTCGCGGCAATGACGTTGGCAATGCTCTTAACAAACGGGATATCATCCTTGGTGTAAAAAGTCACCGCCACACCCCCCTGTCTTCCCGCGCGGCCTGTCCGGCCGGCCCGGTGGACATACGCCGCGGCGGAGGTCGGCACGTCGTAGTTCACCACGCCGTTGACGCCCGCGAAATCCACGCCCCGTGCGAGGACGTCAGTTGTGATGAGGACCCAGACCTCGCCTGCGCGGAAGCGGGCCATGATGCGTGAGCGCGCGGCATCGGCGAGGGAGGAATGGAGGACGGCTACGCGCGCGGACCCGCCGGCTTCGAGGGGGATGTCGTATTTGAGCTCGTCGTGGAGCGCCTGGGCGCGGTCGATGGTTTGGGTGAAGACGAGGAAAGGCGGGCGTAAGGGCGGGCCGGAGTCGGAGGATGAGGCTGGGTGGAGGAGCTGTCGTAGGGCAAGGAGCTTGCCCGGTTCGGTCGCGGTGTAGGTGAGTTTGTGCGTGATGTTGGGGACGGCGGTGTCTTTGAGGCCGACGACGAGACGGATGAGTGGGGGGCGAGGTCGAGGTGATGTGGTGGTGGTGGTCTTTTGGACGTAGCGGGCGCGCTTGGCCAGCTGCTTGGTGATCAGGGCCTCGACGTTGGAGGCCATGGTCGCGGACCAGCAGGTCAGGCTGACGTTGGGGTGCGTGCAGGCGCGCCAGATGGCCGTGGTCTGTCGCCGGAAGATGGGATCGAGCAAGACGTCGGCCTCGTCGAGGATCAGAGATCGGACGGTCGGGAGGGTCTTTCGCCCAGATTTGCCGGTCAGGGCATTGAGCAGAATCTTGGGCGTTGTAACCAAGATATCCGCTCTTGCGAACGGCTTTTCCTTCTTTGGCTTTTCTTTTGTGTTTTTCTCATTCCCGTCCTCATCTTCATTTTCGTCGTCATCGTCCTCCACCTCTTCGCCTTCGTCTTCGTCTTCGTCTTCTTCATCCTCATCACTCCCACTCTCCTCATCCTTCTCATCCTTCCCCTCTCCTTCAACCTCCTCCGCCTTCAACCTCAACGTCCTCTTCATCAACACCACCCTCACACCAGTCCCAATAGCCAACTTCCTCCCCTCATTCACAATCTGGCTCGCCAGCTCCCTCGTCGGCGCAACCACCACGGCCTGCAGCACATGCTCATCTTGCTCTTGGCCCTCCCTGCTGCTAGAAGCCCCTTCCTCCGCCCGCCGCTTCAACACCCCATCAATAGCCGGAATCAAAAACGTAATTGTCTTGCCGCTGCCCGTGGGCGCAACCGCAAGAAAGTCAGCACCGCTTTCCCCTACCCCAGTGTCCTCGACTGAATTTTTCAACGCCAAGGCCGGACGCAACAGCAAAGGCAGACTAGCCATCTGTACCTCCGTCGGCAGCCGGAAGCCCTGCGCGGCAATATTACTCGCCAGCTGCGGCGCGACGTCATAAATATGCCGCAGCTCGCCGAACGAGTTGAGCGGCTGCGGAAACAGCTGGCGTTTGTGTTCATCCTTTTTCTTTTCCTTTTTGGCTTCTGTTGCTTTCGTCTTGCTCTCCTTGTCCTTGTCCTTGTCGCCACCCTTCTTCTTCTTTTTGCTTGTTCTCATCGGCCCCGACCCCTCGTTATTCTCACCCGGAGCATCCCCCACCACTACATCCGACAGAATCGTAAACTTCAACCGATGCGCCCTCAATATCCGTTTACACTCCTCCTCATCCAACAATTTTACCTTCCTTTTCCGCAGCGTCTCGTCGGCCTCCGCGTCAATGCCCGCCGCCGCGCTCCTCTCCAACGCTGGTTTCTTCGGCGCAGCAAAATAATCCACCTCGCTGTCCTCTTCGTCCTCGGCCTCACTTACGACATCACCGTCGCCTCCACCGCCGCGTCTTCTCTTCCTCTTCTTGCCTCGTGTGGCGGCGGCGACGTGGTCGTGGAATAATTGCGGGTGGGGAATCGCGCCGGCTGAGGGGAGGAGGAATTGGGCGGTCGTGGTTGTAGTCGTCGTCGTGGTGCCTTGGCCATGGATTTGGGATTGGTGTTGTTGTTGTTGGGGTTTGCCTTTTTTGGGGTTGGGCTTGATGCCGCGGGAGAGGACCTTGAGGATGTCCATGGTGGGTGGACGAGAGGGCGATTGAGCCGTTTTTTTGGGCGCGGTGTTGTGTTGTTCGTGCTGGGGAGTTCTAGGTCGAATAATTTTTGGAGGTTTGGACTGCGAGGATGCGCAGAAGCTCCGATAACAGAAAAAAGTTGGGGCCCACAAAAGATGGCGGTCTTATCGGTGGGTCCTTGAGGCAGCGTATCCATAGCGTAAGTTACCGTATTATGGTGTATCACGTATTGTTTACTCTGTAAGGCCCCTTTTCATGACCCCTTTCAAGAGCAGTTCACAAGACACTCACAACAATACGAGAATGGGGTATCCATTTCAGCCACATATCTACCTGTTAATACACATAAACCCACCATCTACTGTACACTTTCCCCCACAACCTCCTCACACCGTCCACACAACTCGTCTTCCTTAGGCGCCACATACCGCCAGCACCTCGGGCATTTGGCTTGCTTCGGCGGCAACACCCACGCCGTACACGCCGACCCATCCACCTCAAACTCCTCGCAGTACTTCCACTGCGCATCCGCGCCACTCTCTGCAACATCCCCTCCCGCAGTCGTCTTCACCTCAACCGAAGAAACCACAAACACAGCCTCTAACTCGTCCTTGAGTTGGCTCAATACCTCCAAAACCGTACTGCCCTCAGGAGGAATCTCCAGCACAACATCGCACTGCAACGACGATCCAAGCACTTTATCCGCCCTTGCCAGCTCCGACGCAGCCTTGATCGCCGCATGCACCCGCATCAACACTGGCAGAGCCCGTCTCAACTCCGCCTCGTCCCTCGTTACCCTCGCTGGGTTGACAACCACGGGCGCGTCATACAGCTGTTTAAGCGGGTGTTCCAACACCACGGCGGCATCCCCCAAGGGTTCACCCTCTTTCATCCACGCCGGCCGGTGCTCCCACGCTTCCTCGACCAGCACGGGCGTGACAGGCGCCAGCATGCGCAAGAACCCGAGAAAGATGGGTTCCAGCACGCCGCCGCCGTCGCCGCAGTATAGTCGGTCTTTGAGCGCCTCCAAGTAGAACGCTGACAGGTCGTTGGTGATCCACCGGTTGAGCGCGGCAAAGGCCTTGTTGAACTCGTGCGCGTCGTAGTGCCGCGCGACTTCGGCCATGACGTCGCGCAGCTGGAGGAGCGCGATCTGGTCGACCGCGGTTAGCGGGGCGGTGCGCGCGGCCTCATGCATGGAGCCCGTGAGCATCTTGATCGTGGTGCGGTATTTGAGGAGGGTTTGGTGGTTGGTTAAAAGCGCGGTTTTGGCGAGGGTGATGTCGCGTGTGTAGTCGCTACTGGCGACCCAGAGGCGGAGGGCGTCGGGACCGAGGGCGTCTTTTACCGGCGTAGTGCTGCCGCCAGCCTTCTTTTTGGGTTTGAGGAGCGGCACGAGCGAGCCGTCCATGACTTGGTCGGCTGAGATGATGTTGCCTAGTGACTTGGACATCTTCTTGCCTTTCTCGTCTAGTGTGAACCCGTGCGTAATGAGCGTCTTGAATGGCGATAATCCTAGGGTGTTGGTGGTGCTCGTAGAAGACGATGTCAGTGAGTTGTGCCGGCCTGTCGCGGCTACGCGCGTGAGCAGGCTGGATTGGAACCAGCCCCGGTGTTGGTCAGAACCTTCCAGGTACAGATCCGCCTGCTTGTCGCCCAACATCGCCCAGCTAGTGCCACTATCGAACCAAACATCCATCGTATCCTTCCCCCGCACGTATTGTTGCGCTTGGCCGCGGAGCGACTCGGGAATCCAAACTGGATCATCCGGGGCATCGTTCCACCAGGCGTCGGTCCCCTGCTCCTGGATGACCGAGATGATATGGTCAACAACCTCGTTAGTCATCAGCGCGTCGCCATTCGGCTCGTACAGCGCGGGTATGGGCACCCCCCAGGCCCGCTGCCGTGAGATGCACCACTCGCTGCGGCCCTTGACGAACGACTCCAGCCTGGTCTTGCCGTTCTCCGGTACAAACTGCACGCGATCAATGGCCGACAGCGCGTCGTCCTTGATGCAGAACACATCCGCAAACCACTGCGCCGTGGCCCGGATGATGACGGGTTTCTTGGTCCGCCAGTCATACGGGTACTTGTGGCGGTACTTGTGCACATCCAAGATGTCTTCCCCCAAGATCTTGATAACCGCAGCGCTGCCCCCTTCCAGTACCGGTGTGCCCCGCAGCAGGTCAGGCTGGTCGGGGAGCGCTTCTTCGGTAAACAACCCGTCATTGTCTACGGGCGCGATGGCCGAGATCCCCAGGGACAGACAAGTCAAGTAGTCATCGAAACCATGCCCCGGTGCGCAGTGGACCAGGCCGCTTCCCGACACATCCGTGACAAAGGGGGCGTGTATGAACGGCTGCGGCTCGGCATTCTTCCCGCGAAGAACATTGACGTACCGCAACCCCCCTAGCTCATTTCCCATGACACTCCCCGCCACCTCGAACTGGCCATCTTCCCACCCTAGAGACTGGGCTACCCGCTCCAGACAATTCTCGGCTACCAAGTACGCATCGCTCGACACCTTCACAATGTGATACCGGAGCTCCTCGTGCGCCGCAATCGCCTGGTTCGCCGGCAGTGTCCATGGCGTTGTCGTCCAAATCAAAGCATAAACCCGCCCATCAAACCCCGTCCCCAACCCGGGCAAGTTTTGAGTTCCTTGCACCACATGGAACCGCACATACGCCGCCTTGGACACATGATTCTCATTATACTCCAGCTCCGCCTCCGCCAGCGCCGTCCCAGACGACGGCGACCAGTACACGGGCTTATACCTTCGGTACACCAGTCCGCGCCGAGCCATTTTCTGGAACAGCCGCAGCTGCCGGATCTCATAGGCCATATCCATCGTCGTCCAGCGGGCGTCCCAGTCGGCCATGACGGCGTAGCTGCGGAAGCTCTCCATTTGGGAGAGGACCGTTTTGGAGGCGAGTTCGCGTGCGGCGGACCGGATGGCGCCGGGGGACATGTGCTTGCCGGCTGCGGCGTCGACGGCTTTGAGTTCGATGGGCAGGCCATGGCAGTCCCAGCCGGGGATGTATGAGACGCGGCGGCCTGGGGATGTCCGGTGTTAGTTAGTTAGTTAGACCATCCCTAATAGTAAAAGTCTAGAGAGTTTGGAGTTTGGAACGCAAGCTGGCGAGGGAAGAGCGCACACACCCTGCTGGACCTTGACGCGCAGAATAATGTCCTTGAGGATCTTGTTCAGGGCGTGCCCCGCGTGGAGGCTGCCATTGGCGTAAGGGGGGCCATCGTGAAGGACAAACTCGTTGTCGGCCGGACGGTGGGTGGCCTGCCACGCGTAGAAGTCATCGGCGCATCGCTGAATGTATTGTTCCCTGCTTTGAGGAGAGGCTCGCGGCCTAGAGAATGAGGATGTGAGTTACGCGGGACTTTGCAGTTGAGACAAATAGGAAGAAATAGCTGGGAGAAAAAGAAGCAATTGAAGGTAGGGGAGGTACTGTGGAATGCGTACGGGAATGTCGACTTGGGCAGCCGCAGCGTCGATGCCCAGCTCTTGGACATGGTTTCTGTCACGGCATGGCGGGGTGCTGAGCACAGGAACCGGCGAAGTTCAGACAAAAACATGGGGAAATTTTGGATCGGCGTTCGGGGGAAAGATTCCGAACTTGGCGGGGTACTCCACAGCTGCCAGCTTCAACACCAGCGACTCGACGGCGTACGTTGAAAAAGGACAACAAAATAAAGCGAGGAAAAAAAATAGATATAACGAGCAACTTTGAATATCGACTTTCGCTGGTATTATGGCCTAAACACTGCCCTGTATCGAGCCTCCTCTGGGCAACACTATCCGTGTTGTGGAACATGTCAAAACCCATGAATATGAGTTCGCTTGTCTCAACATCCCGTAGAATGTCCTGATGCATCTTGTTCGTGATATAATCTCCTATGCTTTTCCCAGTAGATGGTCCGGAGCCCGCCAGTCCTAACGCCTCCATGATGCTTTAATTACCCTTGAACCCCATAGAGCGCCCCCGAAAACATGGCCCCAGCGGCCCCAAAACTGCTCAGCGTCACGGCCGGCCGTTTCCAGAGCTGCACGGCTTCTCCAAATGGCGGTAGACCACGGTACATGAAGATTCCCGCACCCAGACTTGCCAATCCCAAACCAGCCCCGATAAGCAGCAGGAGATCACCGCCCGACCCAGATTTGACGCACTTGCTATTGAAGACCTCCCTCTTCTTCCTCGTCGTCCACCACCGACTCCACCACTCCCCAACTATCGGCACCTCCCACATGATCCCTCTCACAAACCTTAACCCAACCGTCGAACCACCTTGCTGATCTTTTCTCCCTTCCGTCCATGGTAACTCCCTCCCATCGGGGAATACCTCCCAGCGGAACGTGCTCACAAACTCACACAGCCCAGGATACCGCGCCTGCATGATATCTCTCAACCATGGCCGTGGCACATCTGGCACCAACATCAACGCCAAGTACCCAAACGCCAAGCACCTCGCTTCCCTCGTCACACCACCACCAGTAGCCCCATCCTTCCCCCACTCCACCTCCCCCAAAACATCCAACACCTCCCCCGCGACCCTCTCCAACTTAATCCTCGCCTTCTGCTCCGGACTCATAGCCCCCTCCACACTCTTCTTCTTTGACCCCCCACCACCCAACGAAGCCGGCACGGTAACCCACCCCTCCGCCGCAACCCTTCTCTCCTCCTCCCGCTCCCTTGCCAGCACAGCATCGGCATCTAGGCTCGACAGACCAAGGTGTGCGGCGCGTCGGGCCATGGCGGCGCGTACCGCGGGCGGTTCGGTCCAGGGTAAGGGGAGGGGGAGAACGGCGGAGTAGGCTGGGCGGGTGGTGGCTGTGTAGTTGGTGGAGGAGACGTAGAGGGAGACGGCTAGGAGGGGGGCGGCGTGGGCGGTTAGGAAGGTTGTGTAGGCTGTGCTGTTGGCGGTTGTGGGTGATGGTGATGGTGATGTTGAGATGGATCTTGGGTGTGTGGACGGGACATTGGAGCGGATATGGGCGGCGATGGAGGAGAAGCCGGATTTCCAGGTGGAGGTTTGGGAATCGTAGAGGGCGGGGAGGTGTTCTAGATTGTGAGGGGTGTAAAGGTTAGCTTTTGTCTTCCGACTCTTTTGGTGTTGAGGGGTTGAACGATTGGAGGGTTGCGATAGGACAACAAGGCGGCCGGGGAACCCGACATGACGTACGGGTTGGTACAGCCGAGGGGCTGCTCTGGATGAGCTGATAATCGGATGTAGCCACGGATTGTGTGAGGTACGCAATTGCTGCTAGGCACTCGGCATCGAGAGATGGGAGGCCAAATGCGGGCCCCCAGACGTGAAGCTGGAGAGCCATGGTAGGTATTCGCGGGCCCCCTCTGTCTGTCAGTGTCAAGTGATAAGTTTAGTCGCCCAACCGGCAAAAACGATTAGATGTTACGCAGGCTTGACAGTCCATGGATTTGGGCTGGGCGGTGAGTTGGGCGGAAAGACGACGTTCAACTTTACAGCGGGGCTTCGCGTCTTCACGTGGGGTCCACGCTAAAGCGGGCCCCAAAGAAAGTTTTTGATATCCGTATGGAAAGTACGAAGCACGAAGTATGGATACTGGACAGCCTCTTGGCAGCACCGGCTCGACTGGGTAACCTAGGTAAGGCGGAAGCATAAAACCTTTGTCGAAATAACAATCACTTTCGTGAACTAGCGAGTCAAGCAATACACCCCATTGGGAAATTTTCAAGATGCTGCCGGCGGAGCCCCAACTCAACGCCAGTGGACCGTTCCATTTTCGTCAGTTCCGTCCCGCTGTAGCCGCCTTTTCATGAAGTGGAAACTCCATCTCCATTTCCCAACCCCGCCATTCGTTTGTTGAACGTTCGCCGTTCGGTGGTTCGCTGTTCGGCCCCGCCGCTATTTCCCCACCATCCTGAGAAAAATCGGCACGGATTTCACAATCTCGGTCTTTTCACATTGGTGGATTGAGAGGCAACATCGCTCGTCTCATCGACATCCGACAAACGTCGTTGCTTTGCATGCTCGCATGAACCAAACACCCCCAGAACCCCCACGTCATGAACCCCTAAAATTCCCCTCCGATCCCCCGTTCGTCTCTCCACCAAGTGGTACGTACACTACACGACTCCCGTTTCAGACCCCTTTCAACGACATACGAGCAGGGGACAACGGCGGCGGACATGCTGGTAAGCTGGCAAAAGTGACGTTGCGCTGGTCTCGGACCGGAGACGCGGCCCTTGCCCGCCCGTTTTCTCATGGCTCAAAACGCACAAACCACAGGCAAATCTTCCCCAAGACCCCTATGCAGGTTATCCCCCCCATTTTGTCCAAAAAGAGCAAGTCGGCTGGTCCGTTCCCTTTCGCGAAAAGGCACCTCGTTCCTGGCCCATCGTATGCTAGCTTCTTGGCGTTGCTTTGTTGTACGATCTCCCCCGATCACGGGGGACAAGTGATGCGCGAAACGAACCGAGCAACCAGGCGAGCTGAGGGGAGCAAGTGGGACGATTCATCAGCATTAGAGCAAGGTGAGAAAGATGTTTCAAACCTCTAGTGTAGTCGGACCTTTTGAGCTCCCCCGGCCATCACGTCAACCTACTAGTGTAGTGTATGTCCCAGCCTCCTCCATCGCTCTCGATCTCTCTCTCCATTGTGCGTCTCCCCCAGATCGCCCGAAAATGGTAATTGTCGAGATTTCGCGGACGCATGCACCGATCGGACGGGCCATAATTGTGGTGGTCCGATCTCATTTGTCTCGTCTCGCACATGTGGGCCGCCCGCTACGCACGCCAATACCCCTGGCTCCCTTCCAACCTGAGTCCAGCCTGCGCCTGCCCGCTGTGCCGCTGTGCCTGACTTGACCAAGAAGAGAAAAAACCCGGGCCCACCAATTCCTTGAGTAACCTGATTTACCCCCCGGCCGAAAATTAAGATCTGAAAATCTGAGACACTGAGATCAAGAAACACCTGTTGATCTCCCGAGCCCGCATTTTCTTTTTTGTTTCGGCGGTTCTCCAGGGTCCAGGTAACGCAACACTCCTGAGTCCCCGAGGTCCATCTTTTTGCTGCCCTGTTGGCAGTCCAGTCTTTGCAATTGTCGAACCCAGGAGCGACACTTCCATTGCACATGCACATGCACTTGTCACACCGACACCGACACCGACAGGCATTTTTGAGTTTCGAGTTCCCAACGCACATGTATGTACATACACTTACTCCGTACCCCGTTCGTGTAATCCACATCATCCACCTTGACGGAATACCCTCCGCACTTTTGGAAATCCTAACCGCCACCAACCACTACCGATCACAGACACCAAAGTATTGATCGCCAGATCTCGCGCCAACCGCTCTGCGAAAAAAAAACTCGGCAACTCTGTCCGCGAGCCGGTGGCGAGACCTGTGTCTCGTCCTCTTCTCTTCCCCTCCTTGCATCGCACTGTCCCAGATCGTAGCGTCGTGTACATCAGGTCATGTCTCTCGGCTCTTTTCACCCTTTTCTCCGTTTCCTCGGCATGGCCTCCTCAAATGCGGCCCGCCGGAGTTCAACCATAGTGTACCTAGTGTAGTGTACCTCCTGCATACCCTGTCCTGCTGTGCTGTGCTGCCTTGTTCCACTCTGTTGCCATCCTCATCTCGCCGAGCTAACCCGGCCATCCCGACCGACCGACTCGGCTGCATTTGCCGTCTCGGAGAGAAAGAGAGAGAGAGAGAGAGACAGGACCCTGGCGCATCCATCCATCACATTGCCCCCCCCAGCCAAGCCAAGCCGGCCAGCAAGGCCAGCAAGCCAAGCCGATCTCATCAACCCCGGCATTACGAGTCAAATGCTGCGAGTCCGTCGGGCCAAGAAAAGGGCTACGTCGGGGTAAAGGAAAGTACTCCGTACCTAGCGAGATGATTTCGGGGAATAAAAAGCTATCACGTTAAATCGCAACAATAATGTCTAATATATTGTTTGAGTGGCTTTTCGGCGTGAAAGGTGTTCAGTTCAGTTTGAGTTCGGCTCGGTAACGTTAAACTCGGTATGTATCAATCCCCTCAACTGACGTTCAATCAGGCATTCTCGCCTGGGGCAGCCGACCCCGAATGCACAAAGAAAAAGAGACCGAGCCGAGTGGCAGAGCGGAAGAAAAAAAAAAACGCTGCAGGCCGGCCGGCCCACGCGCGCAGATGTACTGCGTATGTATGTACAATGCAATGTCACGGTACTGCAGAGACTCGTCCGTCTGTGGCTGGTGGTACCCTACCGACCGACCGACGACGTCTGATGAATCGGCATTTTCCGTTACCGCAGCTGGGCACTGGCAGCACGCAGAAAAACCTGGGCTGTGTTCTATTCCACTCTGCATGGGCGTATCGACGAGGTAGCCATGGCCCATGGCCCATACTACCTATGGCAAGTCCCGTTAAACCCGACAACCCCCCTAGGCCCCTAGGTCTCTCCTCCAGTTACCCTCGCCAGGCCCGCGCTCCTGCATTCCTCGGCATCGGGTAGCAGGATGCCGAAGAAGCGAAGTGATGAGGTGGCCCTGTCTGCCCGAACTCAACGTCGTAGCATTGTGGAGATGTCTCTTTCTTTCCCCTTGTTCGTGAGCCCGCCCGCGCGCCTATGCTGCCATGCACCACCATCACTACGACCGTTCAAGCCGTTGTCGTTACAGCGATGAAACTGGTTCCCGCTCTCTCTTGCCCTCCCACACGAGCGGGGGAGGAAAAAGAGGGACAGGTGGGAGCGGAGCGGGGCTAGAAATCATGAGGAATTGCTGATGCAGTAATGTAGCCGAAAATAATGAGTGGTATGAACATAAGCTACACTACTGTACGCTACTATACGGGGAAAGAGGGGCAAGCGGCTGGGTTGGGTGACAAAAGACAATCTCTCGAGCCTGAATCACACTCTACTTATTAGTAGCGCCCGTTTGGAAAAAGACAAGGCCAAAAAAAGAGGTCACACGGGTGACATTCAAGATGATACACATGCGGGTCTGAACGGAATTGGGAATGCAAAAGCGGGTGTGGCCAGTTGTGGTTGTGTGCGTATTGAGTTGGTATTATTGCCTAATGCCCAGCCTATAGGTCTGGGTGCTGAATGAGAGCCAAACATGCCGCAGAAAAATGATTGCCCCGACCTCCCGATGTTCCCGCAGCCCGATCAATGCTGCCCGCCCCGCTCAAAACCGTCCTCATAAATCTACCCTCCCTTGCAGGGCTATGGCGACGTGGTATCATGAAGAAAGGAAACCAAGAAACAATGCTGGTAGTAGTAGTACATGTGGTAAGTCAAGGAAAACAAGAACCCATCCCCTTTCTAATGGTGCCCCGAATGTGCCGAAATGTCGTTCCACTTGATATCGATGTCGTGCCCCCCCCCCCCACCAAAAAAAAGAAAACAAATAGGAAACAAGAAAAGTGATGCCGTTGATTAAATGTAAGGTATTCCCAGATATTGGTACAAGGGGTTTGCCATGCGCCTGTCGTATGCTTTGCGCCGATGGTGACTGAAGATGAAAATGGGATGAGGTCCGCAACTCCCTGAGCCGGCTCTCGGGATGCATCCACAAACGGGATTGTGGCGTAGTATGTCGACAGCTAGTGAGGACTTGCGCACTGTAGTCAAGCCGATACTGATGGTGGCGATGGATGGCTGTGTCGGCGTATCTGCTGGACATACCGGACGTCGTATGATCGGGGAACCCGAAACTGTTGGACTGCTGTGCCGGCCAATCAAGTATCGGAAAGCGATGCATGGTGTATGGCTGAGTCGAGGCTGATCATAGGAGGGCTTGGTTGTGAATTGCTCCTGCACCCTCCTCCTTCCACTTACAGCGCCGAGCTATGCAGCGGCAAGATGGCGTGCAGCTCCCAGCTCAGGCAGGTATCCGAAACCAAGACAGAGGAGGGTACCGAGGCTAGTGAGCCTGGCGTTGTAACGGCCCTGCGCAAGTGTATGCATCGTAGCGTGCGGCTAGCGACAGTCTCCAGGAGAACTGCGCAAAGCCTGGTGTCCAAGTGGTGTAACATGCGCCATGTTGAACCCCCATCTAAGGTGGGGTGAGAGGTGGTCGCACTTGTCAAGCGACCTCTTTAACTCCTCTTGGGGAGGGGAGGTAGAGGCCGGCTCGGAGGCGGGCCCGGGCAGGGCGGGAGTTGCGAAGGTCGCTGTGAGGGCATCATGTCGAAAGACGACTGGTTGCTTGAGGAAGCCAGCTTGGCGGTTGGTGGGGGTTAAGGGCGTAGAGTGCCGGTGGTAGTTGGTGGTAGCGGTGGTGGTGAGGATTTCGGGTCTAAGTACCGGAAGCAGGCGTTGATGTGTCTTAAGTAGCCGGAGCTGACAAGTATGGTTGGCTTCGAGTGAAATATTTGCGGTTTGTTCTTGAAATAATCTGTCGATGGTTCGAAAGTTTGTGCGGACCAGGCCGGGGGAAAGAGGGCAGAGGCTTGCCTTATGTAGGTAACCGCGACTGACAACTTCCAAATTGCCCTTCCCAAGCCCAGGGAGAAAGGAGCAAGTTCACCGACAGGGCTGCCCGGAGCATGTGGGGCATGAAAGTCCGTTCTGCCCCTGGGCGGGCAAAAGTCCTCGGTACGCAAAACGGAGCTTCGAGTACTTCCAAATGGGGTCGTAACCCCACACTTTTAACATAGAAAAGACCCGCCAAGTCACTGTCACACCGAACACCCGAAAAGTACCCTCGACACAACATGGAGCCCCAACTTGCGGTGACGCAGCCAGTTCTTGGCGTTGCCAGGTCTTTTCTCGATGACCACCGCAAAGAAATGAAACGCTGCATCAGGACCAGGATAGGTCCCTGTCTGTGAATACCGCCTGCCCCTGGTCGGCGAGACACGAGACAGGCGGTACGTACCCTTCTCCCCACGAACGGAATGCACATGGCACATGTTCGCGCAGCCCCCCCTTTCCGCCGATGACGCCTTGGATTTTTTGGCTTCCGGACTGACGAACGAGACGAAAGAGCGGTCGGCCGAGCCCCATTTTCAAAATGCGAAAAAAAAAAAAGCCGGCAGAAAAGAAAAATGCCAACGACGGCCGCCTTGACATCCGGTTGACTCATTTCCGGTCATTCAAACACTCCTCACCGCACCACGACAACGCGGCCCAGGGAGCAAACCGCTGGCCAGGCGGAGGCATAAACCCGCATTGGGCAGGTCTTGGAAACGAGACAGTGAGTGAGCCGCCTGCGCACAAATCCAAACTAAACACAACACTTCCGCGCGCGCGCGAAAGCGAACGGTATCTTGGTGCGCGGCTCGCGCTGCGTCCAAGCAAATCAGGGCGCAAACGGTAGCGCCCGATGCGCCGTGTTCATGCTTCCCGGGCGCTGCGCGGAGGTTCGGGCTGCGGCTGCGTCCAAAACGGGAGAGGCGTACCGCGGGCAGCTGAGAAGGGCAAGTTGCAAATTTAGCACGACAAGGTGAGTGGATACAGGTACCAAGACATTTTTTGGCCGCGCCCCCGTTTTCCGTCGCAAAATGGACTCGAACGAAAGCCTCACGCGGAGCCCGCCCCGTTCGCCCTTGTCCAAAGGGAGAAACCCCACAGGTAATTTCAACACATTTTGACAAAATTTCTCAACTGCGAAATGTTGTGCGCGCGATGTACGAAGTCCACTAGTTAGTGTAGTTAGACTCCATGGAAAAAAGAAACGACCGCCTGACCGACTCTCGGGGTTTCTAGGAGTGGATTAAAGTCAAGTTACCATCCCAATGCCGAAATCAGGGGCAGACATCGCCCGAGATTTTCATCAAGGGTCCTGTTAATTTTAACTTGATACTGGCGGTCTGAGGGTGGCAAAACCGTTGTTTCTTCTTGAGATTTTACGGGGCAGGTAATCACTTGCAAATGCGTCCTCTCATCTAGCCAAAGTTACATAGAATCTGTTTTGTTTCAAGGAAAACGCAATAATATTTCCGGTGAATGTTGAGGTCAAGCAACGGCCAGCACACACCAGGTCGCCGTCCAAGGTCACCCGGCCCGTTCTGCGGCCTTTCACAAACGACGGCAAGCCCCCGGCCGGCCTCCCCTCGGCCGCTCTCAACACACTCGTATCCTCTACAAGATGCCACGTCTTCGTCTTGTCTTTGATGAGAAGTAAAATTGAGTTCGGGGTGGCTTGCCTGGAAAACAATCATGCCCGGGGAACACAACAACCACACGTTCAAATGACACATCACCATTAAGTAACATGTCCCGATCGCAAACCCCATCGTCCCCTTTTCCCTTTGTTGCGCAAAAGCCATTTCCGTGGAGAAGAGGCCAATCACGGCGGTTGAGGCGCCGCCGCTCCACATGCATGTTTTTCTTTTTCGTTTTGTTCGTTCAATTGCGCTTAACCCAGCGTTTCCCCTTGGCCTGTGGCCTTTGTCCGGGGTAACGTTAATGCCAAGGAGTGTTCAGGTATCGATGCGGCCCGGAGCTCAAGGTCGGGTCAAACGGGAAAAGAGGAGAATGCCCGCCCTTTTCCTTACACAGTACGCTTCCTTACATCCTTACGAGCTTGTCGTGTAAAAGCGGGATATTTGTTTCGGCTTCAGCCCCACCGGCTGTTCCGGTGTAAGGCTGTGTACATACGCAACAAGTCTCCCGCATACTCTTGGAGTTACTCGTCAACGGCATTCTATGTTTGGTTCATCGACCCCAACTCCGATTGTCGAAGCGAGCCGCACCCGGCGAGTTGCATCCGGTGATCTTTGTCCTCAGTCGCTGCACCTTAAAGGGCTCACAAAGTCAAAGCGGGACACATGGAATTATGTGATGAAACCGGTCGCGCCTGGACGGAAAGCGCGGCTCCCGCCCCTACGATCTACCTACCGGTAACTCACTTGCAAGTACCTCTCTCTCTGATTGGGCTTCCCGGTAAACAAGATGAAGCCTAAAAGGAAAAGCGAAACATCTCGCCCACAAGAGGTCCTCCCCTCTGGTCAACGGGTAAACGGCCGTGAACCTTTGGTTAACTAGTGTAGTCAGCACCCCAACTCTGTAACTAAGCAGTACCTGACTGGTGTGGCTGCAGAGGTGTGGTTGTCCAAGACTCAAGAGGGTGGGAACCCCACGCGGTCAGGCACCACAGGGCTGTCAACAGTCAGCATCAGGCTGTGAGTTTCCCCGCACTTTGCGTGGTTATCAGACTGGGCTGCATCTGCGACAAGCATCGAAATCAGCCCAACCCAGCCCGCGAGCCAAACGAAGAATTACAACCCCGCCAATGCACCAGAGGCAGAATGGTTCCTTCGCTTCCGTTTCGAGCCCTTTTTTTCGATGATAGTGGGGCAGAGCAATACTAGGCAGGGTACATACATAGTAGACCTGACAGGGGGGGGGGGGGGGGGGGGGGGGGGGGGGGTAAAGGGCTCCGCAGGAGGATGTCGTCGGGTGCCGAGATGTTGACCTTGCCCGACCCGATAAACTCCATGTGTACTATGTAAGCCGCTCTAATAAGACAGCACAAGAGACAGACAGTGTTGCCTTGCCGCCGCTTGCGGCCGCGGTTGGCGGTCTGTCCCGCTTCGGAGGACGTCTTGCACAGAGTCAACGAACCCCGTCAACCCCCATGTCCCCCTCCCCCCAAGACACACTGGTCCTGTACGGCTGACCGCTTTGGGAAAAACTGCGTTGCAAAAAACCCCGCTTCGCTCGATGCCCACGTTTTTCCCGCGGTCTCATGACTCACATACTGCATCCTGCACGTTGCAACGCAAGGCAGGCGCGGCAGGACGTGCGGTGAAGGGTGTGGTTGCGGTGTGGGATGGTGTGGTGTCGTTTGGGTGTGGTTTGGTGAAAATGTGCTGGCAGTTCCAGGTGCCGGGGTCGAGAAGCAGCGGAAGGGACGGCGATCAGGCTGAGATGCGATTGAGAGGATGCAGCCTCTTGATGGGTCAGCAACCGCAGTTGCAGGCGTCAAAACGGAGACTACTATGTACAACGACGAGAAGAGAGGGAGGGAACGGAGAGAATGGGCCCTACATTAGTGGTCTGCAAGAGGTATGCGAGGTGTGAAATGCCTCAATCTGAGACTGGACCCCAATTCCGGCGTCAACAGTTAATACAGGGGAGATATTTTGATATTTCGGTGTGTGGATCATCAGCCTTGTGCATGGTGTTGACGCCGCGATAGCGGCTGCGTGGTGACGACAAGACGCTGAGAGCTAGCCGCCGTCTCTCAGCGCTTAAGTATGTGATACCAAACTACCTAGGTAATTACTATCCTGCTGCCGCGCTTTGCCTCCACATACAATGGACACATGTTTGTCTCCGGCGTCGTTTCTTTCTCAACTGCAACCGCGGAGCGGCTGTTCAGACATTTCCGACTCAATTCGAAACGCCTGTATTTTTGGAACCCGCGCGCCAGCTTCGAGGTGGCACGGCATGATCGCTGATCGCGTGGCATGTTTGCTCCCCCGCCTGCCCCACGGCGGGTGCTGAAGGCGGCGCAGCACAGCTCGACAGGGGGACAAGTTGAGGTTGCAGCACAGAAAGCCCTACCACCAACAATTTGACAATCCGGTAACTATCAGACAAGCGACTGCACGAAGGGCAATACACGCGAGGTGTTGTTATTTTCAACGACCCATACTCAAGGCCAGCCGCCCGAACTGCCTTCTCGCGTTGCATCTCCCTCTTCCCCTGAAAGGTAGCGGCTGTCATCATTAATGCGCGGCCAATATGTAGGTAACTATGCCAGGTAGTTATGTGGGCGACCGAAGGCTGAAGGCAAGACTGAATGAAGTAAGACCGGGAATAAAAACAAAAAACCCGAGCCTGCCGAGAATTACACGAGAGGAAAGCACAGCCCCGAAGACTCGCTCACTTCGGATTTCATCCTTCCAAAACCACTAACTATCCTCTTATCACAGCAGGCTCCGAATGACAGCACCGCGACAATGTGACGACTTCCTTCCACTGCCAGATCCGGCAATGTCCAAGACACTCCCGTCCCAACGGGAAAGCCACCGGACCACCTGCCGAGCACATCGGGCCCAACAGCATGGAGATCCCGGTAGTTATCGCCTGTTCAGTGCTCGCTTTACCAGACCCGCGGTCTTCGGAGATGACTTTGAGAACAAAACAAAACTTTGAGGCGTTCGACCAGTCCCACAGTGATTACCGGGATCATTCCATCCATCATCATTTGTGAAGCGACGAACAAACGTCAGACTAGTGTATCCGTGGATTGTCAAAACGGAGGGTCGGCAGCGAGGGAAACGGATGGGGCTGGGGATGACATTCTCAGCCAGCAAACCCAGCTTTGCCCAGCCAGCATGACCCGGCAGATCGGAACCAATGTGATCCCTCGAGCACAGGCCAAGACAGCCGAAACCGTTTACTGTCATCATCGATTTTGGGACAGCCCTTTTTGTGCGACAAGGCCCTTGCATGGACGAAGGAATGGTGGTGGGTAAGCAACAACTTGAGGGAGAGCCGACGACACAAACATGAAGGGGGGAGTGAATACGAACCAATTCTTTTTTTATTTTCCATTTGTTCCGCGGTACTCCTTGTCGGGCTCCTTCTAAAATCTTCATTAGGAATTACTAAATTAATACAGAGTCAGGAGTGTTTACTCCTCAATTCGCGAAGAAGTGGAGAAGAAATCCTCACCCGATCGCTTCACGGGTGATGGTGGGACGATGGTGGTGTGTGGAAGAACGCCCATGTCGGCCGTGCCTGATGTGCCTGCATGTGAGTGTGTGTGAGTGGTGTCAGAGAAGCGATCATCTGACCCCCAAACCCAGCCAAGCAGGAAGCCCGAGCGATTGCTGCCTCGCACATCCACCACATCCGACACTGCAGACACGCAAACGCAAACGCACACAATCCCATCTCTCGGGCCTTTGTTCCTGTTTTCCCACACGCCGCGACGCCCAGGATCCCGGGTTCCCGGACTGCCGGAATCACGAGAATTCACAATCGCCAATCATCCTGCGAACGGGAACGGTGCTCAGCCAAGATTGCAAACCGTCCCGTTTCTTGCGTTTGCTCGGCGTGTCCACCGTGCAATCTGGTTGGCCGCCTGTTGTGGCAAGCAATCCCTGGTCTCCCCAGGCTTCCAGAAGGCCGGGAAGCCGGTTCGAACCACAGAAACGTGGTATTTCCATTTTTTTCCTTCTCCCTTCTCCCTTCTGACGACATTGTTCACCGCCAGTTCCATAAAAAAAGTGTTGGCCTGTTTGTGTGCGCAACATCGTCCTTCCCTGTTCGTTCGGGAACGCTGCGGGGTCATCAAGAAAGTTTATCCTCGGCGGAACATCGTGAGCCGCTTCCCCATCACGCGGCAAGAAAAGTTTGTTGGAAACGGGAGAAGGGCAAGAAAAGTTTTGATGTCGCGCTAAGGAATACGCCCGAACTGCCGGCACCACCGGCGTATCAACAAGTTGGCGGTATCACCAGTCCTTGATTATCCGTACCAAGCAAACCCTCTGAGTGGTGACGAAGCAGATCGTGGGTCACACCCATGCAAACGGAGCTGAACATGAGAAAACACGCGAGGATGTGAACAATGTGTGCGACCAACGGAGGACTCTGCTTGCGAAGTGTAGAGGTGGGCTGCGCCATGATTCGATGTCCGCTCTGCCGGGCTCTTCAGGCATGGACGCCATGCCGCATGAAACCCAGCCTTACGGTGGCATCCGAAAACCTCCCAATTGCCCAAATTTCCCCTTCGTCGGGCCCGGATGCATAAACTTTTTTGACATGGCCGATGCAGTCAGCGGGCACAGCTCGGAGTTTTGCGCGTTTGTCAGGAGAAAAAAAGGCATCCTCGATGCAGACAGATATGCCAAACGCCGAATGAATGGACAGAATGTTTCTACCGATCCCCGCTTCTAACGGTTCTCCTCCAAAGTCGCTCCGAAACATCTTCTAGCCTCCAACCACATGGAAAACAGCCTGATGACAAAAGCTCCGAGTTCGTCATCCCATCCCCGTTTGTTTCTCGATGAAAACTTCGGATGGGGCCGGCTTCTCCGGCACTTCGGTTCTCAGAGTCCGCCCGAGATCCACCTCTTGAACTCCCCGTCGCTGAGAAGTGTGAAAAAGGAGATGAAAACGCAAGATGCGGAAACCGGCAAATGAAGGTGGAGCTTTCCAGCTCAGAAGGGCAGCAAAACCCCCACTCATACAAAACCCCGGAGACCACAAGCGAAAAAGGGGGGGCCGCAAATCAGGAAAAAAAGGAAGAAAAAGTTTTTCGCCCTGCCGTTCCCCGGCACGCACGACGATCTTTCTCCAGGTGTTCAGCTCAGGCTTGTCAGGGTCCGACACATCAGGGTCCTGGGTCCTGACTGAACCTCGGGAGGCTTTGATCCCAGGGTCTGCCTGTCGGCCAAGGCGAAATCTGTTGAACTGTGAAATTTCGCCAGAGCAAGCTCAGCACCGGATCTTGGCCAATCACGAGCGCTGCAGCGCTGATCTGAGAAACACGAAACCAGGGGGAAATGGAAAAGGTCCCCCATGCACAAGCACAGACCACATCCACTCCGGTTTATCCCTGTGAGCCACGTGGAAACTGCGGTTGCATCAAGTCCTTCCCCTGGCTGATCGCGCATGCACGCAAACGGTTGTTCCCACAGCTTGCTGCGCGCCCCACCACAATTTTACTTTTCTTCGTCGTTTTTTTTCTTCTTGCTTCCACTTTGTACCACCACTTTCGTTCCGAACGGAGAAAGCTCCGCCCGTGTGGCTTGCGCACTCACCGCTGGCTGAAGGGAAGAGCTGAACAACTCACAGATCTCGCCGCGCCGAGATTGGACACAAACCGGCCGAAGGGGACGAGACGGAAAAAAGACTGGTCTGGAATCGCGGGAGCCAAAAGCCACGAGGCGTTTTGCTTGGGGAAGCCTTGGTTACAAGAATCGAGCAGGACGCATCCCACTCCTCGGCCGGAAGAAAACGAAGCACCTGGTGCCATTGGTGGGACGAGACAAGATACAAATACAGAATACTCTGTAGTCGTATCCAAACGCGGCGATACTCGCTGTGGACAAACGGGTTGTGTGAGACGCAGCGGAAAAGGAGTCTTCTGAGGCTCCGGCGGAACCCTTTCCCAACGGTCAGGAACGGGGGATGCAAACGGCTCTCCCTTGTCGAAACCCGGAAACGGAGAAAGGGAAGAAAGGGGGGCAACATGCCCCGTGCTTGACGCGAATCTCGTCGCGATTCCTGGTATAGCCAGGGGACTGATGAAGACAACGGTAAAAGGAGCTCGTGAACGTTAGTTATCGTTGCATTTCATGCGGCCCACCACCAACATGGGCATCATCAGCACGGCCGACGCAGGGCCTCAGCAACTAAACTGAGCACTGGGCAGCATTGAGCCCCAACACCAAACTTCATCAATGCCACGCAGCAGCAGCGGGTGAGCGGGCAGACGGACGGGTGGAGTAGAACCCTGAAGATCATCAGCGCCGGACGCAACGGGAGAGACAGGAACGGTGTCGCAATCGCAAGTGTTCGGCATTCGCCCCGCATAGATTGACGAGACGAACTGAGTGAGATGAAATGAGACGAGGACGGAGATATGGGACCAAGACTGGACGGAATGCCGAGAAAGCTCCTGTTTTGTTTGAACCCCCACCTTAGGACGGCTCGACGGGACCAACAAGCAACCTCACTCCGACTAGTTAACTAGTTACATGGTACGAATACACGACGAGACGACGTAGGAGGTGGAGACGACCATGCAAGTCCCTCACGTTCGTCCACCCGTCCCGTCCCGAACCGATGCCCCACGAGATAGGTGTAGACACCTCAGCCTCCCAGGGACAGTCGAATGGCCGTTGATAAACCATGCCCGTGGCTTGTTCCTTCGATATCTTAGCTCGTCGATAGTCAGCCGCACACTGGCGGATGCGGGGGACAAGAAAGAGAAAAGAAGAAAACAACGCATACGAATGGTAGCGATGATAGTGTAAATGCTTGGCCGAAAATGGTAATCCCGAGCCCGTCTTTCCATCTCGGCAGTTGCTCCACCGAGGCTATTTCCGTCCTTGTTTACAGACGTCCCAAGTTCCCAACTGTAACGAGTTACCCAGAGATTCCGTGTCGTCAAAAGCTGGCTCAGCCGTCGTTACGCCGGAAACGGCGGCAGACGCGGGCGGGAGTCAATGCCACTGATTAGGTTGTCCAGTGTGCCAACCATAAAAGATTCGTGCTGCGCGCCGAGCACGCAATTGGGTGACGAAACCAACCCGCATCGCTGGGAATTTCCTGATAATCAACCGCCCCTCCTCCACGCAAGCAGGGCATCTCAGCCGAGAAACCCTGGGACGCACTGGCGTGTTTCGTGAGAATTGCGATTTGGGGGTCAGTCTCCCCACAGAGAGCGGTATACGTGGGGGTACAATCATGAGGGGCCGAAGGCATGGGAAAATGTTCAGCAAGTTGGGGGCTCTCGCTGGGGTCCTGGATACAGAGTAGTGTAAATCACGAAATGAAAGGGCTCTTGGGGGTTGACGATGGGATGTTCATCTCGGCGCCGAGCCTTCCGAAAAGCACAGCCTAGTGTACAGGGCTGGCCGTCTGACTCCCCCCGAGTTACCGCCTGTGCGGTCCTCACGACTCACGAGAGTGGTTGGGGGTCTCGGAAGTAGACGGTTATCGCTGGAAGAGGGCAAGCCGAGTTGTTCGACTCCCAGGGTCGTCCCCCAGTAACTAACTGTGCCGAGCTCCGGATGTTCACGGATGTTTCTTCAATGCGATGATGATGATCACTGCATAAATCCATTGCTAACGTGGGGGCGGTTCAAAACGCATGGGATGGGGAATTGGAGATGGGTAAGAAAAATTCGGCTGATGTTTCTACTTTGGGCTTTGGACATTCACAGTTGCCCAACTGATATGCGGGGTTTTCTCTTGTCCAATATCCCCGTCCATATGAGGGAACACATACATACATACACAGTAGTAGTAGTCCTTGAGATAGGTACCGGAGTGCTCGTAGCGATATGCACTCCGTAATCGCGTCGTCTTTAACCAAAGGCCGAATGTGCCAAGCAGCTGCGCCGAGCGGGCGGCCGCGTGGCAAGCATGGGCTGATGGATGGGTTGGTGGACGGGACAGTCCATATGGCGTGTTCGTCCTCGACCCCGAATGCGTGTTCAACCCCATTTGTCGAACGCTGATGTGCATTCGGCTGGTAACCGAACGACGAGCGCGCCCCGGGAAGGGGAAAAAGGTGACGACCAGGGGATAGGGTTGCGTCGGGTTTGTGCAGGTGACGAGTCTGGTGACCTGACCTGACATTGTCCAAAGCCCAGGGTCTGCGCATTGATTGCCTTTGTCGTTGGCGTTGCAATGTCCGAAAACGATGATGGAGTTGAGCCGTTGAAGTTAGCGAGTTCCTTTTTTAGGTTTGCCCAGTCATTTAGCTCGATGACGGCCATTCGCGTTCGGGACGGTTCGGGACAGCGCGGAAAGGCAGCGGAAAAGGAGAGAAAACGGGAGTGCCTGGCAGTAGCCCGGCTCTTAGTTCGCCCGTTTTGGAAGAGGTGTGTTCATGAACCATCCTGCCCTCATCAGCCCCGCCTTCCGCTCCCCTTTCCCAACATTTGTTGATTTGTCGTGGTCCTTGAGCCTTGTCCCTTTACGTCCATGATCAGCAGTGTCTTGCATCGAAACGGGCACCCAACTTGGGGAAAGTGTCGGGAAGGGTTGATAAAACTAAGCCGTGGGTTGACTAGCGCCGGGAGCGGCCTCGTCAGAAAGGCGACGGATTTCGGCTGGGACAAGGAAAGCGTGTGTGGGAAAAGCAACGCGAGAAGCTTCGCCTAGCGTCAGCACCAAGCAAGCCCCCGAGTCTGCCGCTTTCGCGTTGGGCGAAAGTCGATTGCCGAACAGAACGAAACGGGATCATCAACGGACGCTTTGAAATCAATGACCAACAAGACCGTGGCTGCTGATGGCTTCTGACCACCCTTACACGACACGGGCAAGTGGCGCCCAGGGATGCCAATGCCAACCCCCGTGTTCCCCAGGAACAGGAGTCCCAGCCCAGGTGCCCAGGATGGTGAACCCCAGTTTCATTCCCCTTTTCGGCTCACGGCCGATTAGCGAGAGGGCGGGGTTCTGATGAATGATGAATCGAATCAAAGTTACCCCAGGTGCCCAGCCACGCCACGCCCGCCCTTTCCGCCACCAGTGTCGTTGATCGCAACATTGTCGTCCAGGCTGCAGGTCCTATCACGCCCGCTTATCTCCTCCGAAGTGTTGGCAACCGAGACAATGGAGTAGAGGTGAAACTAGCACCAAAAGAATTCCTGCGCGGTCCTTTCGATTCTCATCGGGCTCCGAGCAGCCCCGCGGTCAGCTCGTCAGGGGGCCCGTCCTGCGAGCCTTTCCTTCTTCGTCCACTTGGCGAGCTGTCAAACGTGAAATCGACATCATGACCTCAATCGTCCTGTTGATCCACGCCGTCCCGCCATAGCAGACAAGCAACGCGCGCCCCGATCAAGAAGGTTTCGGCCTATCTCCCGACCCCGCGCCGGAGCGCTGCCCGGTCCATGAGATTCATGGTCCAGTAACGTAGACAACGGCCAGGATAAACTCGAACAGCAAAGGTCTACACGTCTAGTGTACGGATACGATACGGAGTACGCAGTACGCAGTAAGAACTCAATTCCGTTTTCACGCCGGCCCACCCACATCATCCTCAGCCGCTTCATCGGGAAGTTGAGTAGACGCGATCCAGTTCTCCATCATAGCCTGGCCGCCAGGCCGTCCCGGTTGCGTTTTGGCACCGGTCTGATTATTTGCGATAGCGCCAGCTGAGACGGCTGAGCTCTCGCTTCTGCCCGCGCCCTCGCCGCGCCTCTTTACCACGAGGCACAGCACCCGCCCGTAAATGGCGAAGCCCTCATACGAGATATCCAGTGCCATCTTCTTTTTGTCATCGCGGTCCCGTTCCGCTGCTGCTGCGTCTGCTACCTCACCCTCCGCATCGACAGCATCTTTGTCTTTTCGCCGTTTCGGAGGCCTCCGGGCCGATCCAGGATCGCTGCTGCCCTCGCTCTCCCCATCCTCGTCTTGCCCCTGAAATGGTTCGTCTTCATCTGCCGAAGAGCCCGGATCGTCGTCGTCTTCCCCAGAGTCCTCAATCACCTCCACGTCGTCCCTGGAGGTGATCTCCGATTCCTGCCCCTGGTCGCGGACACGCCGCCGCTTAGGTCTCCTATTGGCTAGCCCCGGCTGTGCGACCGTTTCATCGATCATGGGGATGTCGGCGAGCTTGACGGCGTCTTGATCGTCATCGTCCTCACCGAGAATGGGCACGTCGGCATCCGCGTCTTCAGGGGCGATTTCGAGGCTAGTGTCGGCCTTGTCGATGTCGATGGGCGCCTCGCGGGAGGCGCCCACTAGCCGAGATGAGTTATTGGAAGTCAGTCGTGTCTGGAGTTTGTCACGAAATAGCTTCTTTTTGTGCAGTAACGAGTGCCGTGTGTCGGTCTCGGTCAGGAAGATCGATACCTCGAAATCATCTAAGTGGGAATTTTTCAGCTGCTCAATTCTAGTTCCAACAAGTGGTGTGTGTGTGTGAATCAGTTGGCACGCAGATGGCAATGTAGCGTCATCATGATGATAGCTCGGCTCCTCGGGCACTGTTCATCACCCACCTCCAGCAACAACATCTTTGATGCTCCGCTTCTTGCTTTTCTTCTTGCTGTACGAACGTTCCTGCTCCTCGCGCAGCTTGGGAAGCACCAATGGTCGCACGCTCTCGATGACCTTGGGCAGAATTGGATCCCGGGGATTTAGCAGCCATGACTGGGCAAGCGCGGGGTTGTCAAGGTAAATGCGACATTCCAAGACTGAGTATTTGGTGATGCGGAGATAACGCCGTATTGGTGCCATGGCGCTGGAGTGGAATCAAAGTTGGCAACGACTCAAGGGAGTGAATTGGGAGGATGAGAGTGAATGCTCTTACTTTGAGAGTAAGTTCATAAGCTCCCAGAGTTGGTGGGGCAAATATAGCCCCACAGGGAAGGTGCTAAGGAGCTGTCATGACAACCGCAAGTCAACAAAATCAAACCTGGAAAGTTGCCCAGTGTTAATATTATCAATCCGATTTTAATTTATTAGGAACAAATTAGGCACCATCATTGTTCTTTGGGGTAGTAGGCTACGGTCGTTGGGTCCTGCTCGAGATGCAAGGGTAAAAGTCAAGAGTTCTATGGATAGTTAATCTAATAGTTAAGTAAATAATGAACGGATTCAACGTCAACGAGAGCACGACAAGGGGAAAATATAGTAAAAATGTATAGTGAACAATACTGATGGCGTCCGCGGTAAGATTACTCGGAATCTAGGAGCTAAGAAGTAAGTAAAATCCATGAAAGATGGAAGCTTCAAAATATTTATTACATAGACCCCAATGTGGTAATGGCAATTATATCGCCTCCATAAACCAATTCATTCCAAACCCCTCTAATAAACGTAAGGCGACAACATTCAATATGAAGATTGAATCCTAGACAACGCAACTTCTCATCACCTAAATTAAAAGGAGTTCCGATGAGTGGTGTGTGATGTCACAAGAGTCCGGATCTCCATTTCCCGAAAGACACGAAGCCAAACGTGACGGGTTTGCTATGGCATCGCGACGGCGGTAGGACATTGCGAACGCTAGGTTGAAGTTGAACATGATGACTTTGGTATTATAGTAGCATAGTAAATATCCTCCAACCTCGTAAACTACGCCTAGTTCTATATCTGTCGTATCTCCTTCCCCACCATCTCAGGCCGTTCCACCTCCCACTCATCTCTCAACACGGCAAACATCAGATCGCACACCAACAAGCTCTGACCCAAATTCCACACCAAGGTGATGGCATAAAAGAAGTTGGCATTCCCACTGCCGGCGTAAATCCACAAGTGGTAAAACGCGGGTCCTAGACACGTGGCATAGAGTATGACGGCGGCGCTGACAAACGTGTAGCGCATCAGCGGGACGACGTGGCGGTAGAGCGGCACGAGAGCCAAAAACAAGGCGGAGTCGCTGATGCTCGGGTAAGGCTTGAAGATGGCAAAGATGCCGAGAAGCAGGGTCAGGACGACAAGCGGCTGGCGACGGATGCGCACGGTCAGGCCGCCGACGTAGCTCGACAGGTGCAGCCAAAATACGGCGAGGAAGAAGGAGCGGAAGGAGTCGAACATTTCGATAAAGAAGTACCACCACAAGCCGGCGTTGGGGGCTAGGTCGGACAGCGTTAGCTGCACGCCGTACGTCGACGGGAGGAACTCCCAGGAGCCGGTCAGGAGGTAGGACACCTGGAAGAGCACGGCCACCACGCCGGCGACGGTCGTGGCGCAGACGGCCCCGAATTGGAGGGCGGATTTCGTGGCTCGGCTAGGGCGCTGTCGGTCGTAGGCGAGGAGGACAAGTGGGGGGAGGAGGAGCAAGGGGTACATCGAAAGGTAGCTGGCAAAGGAGAGGGCGATCATGGCACCAAAGGGGGCGCCGGACACGGCCTTCGCGATGGCATGGAGGATGGCACAGGTGGTGAAGACGCTCGTGGATCGCCCGATGCAGGTGGCGATTGTAAAGGGGTTGAAGAGGAAGCTGTTCGACGAAAGTCAGCACTTCGAGATGCCACAACAAACCGGTAGGGGTGTATCACATACGCAGCTGCAATCACGAAGCCGCTCCAGCGCTTCTCTCGACGCGGCGAAGTGAACAGGGCGGACGAGCCCGCTTCACCCGAGTCCGCAATCTTCCATAGCGCGCTCGCACTCAACAGGTCGACGGCAATGTAGAGAAGGTAGGTGAAGATCGGAAGGCTCGAGAAGCTCGGGAGCAGCGAGAAAAGCGGAAGGAAAAGGGGGGCCTGGTGATAGACACCGCCATCGTAGGGAGAGACGTTGTGGTTGTAGAGAAAGAGTCCTTCCTGCACTGAAGATATCGTTAGCGCCATCCAAAAGCAAAGGAAACACGGAGGAAAGGAGGGGAAGGGGAACGTAGGGCGTACATCTCTTGAAGCTTGTGACGGGGGTCGAGATCTCGACACGGCCAGTCAGCAGGTCGGGTAGCGCTGGAAGCAGCGTGAAGATGGCAAGCCGCAAGACGGCAGCGCCTGCGTACAGGCCCGCCGTCTTCCCCGGGGTTACCTTGGCGCCATCCATCGCTCAGTGCGCCGTGCCCGGAACATGGGAGTGAGGGAAGGGACCGGAGTTCGAGATGCAAGTTGCGAGTTGGAGCTTGGAGAGTCGTGTCGTGTCCGGCGAATTGGAATCCATGGGGGTCCATTGTCGGCCGTTGGCCCCACAGTGGACGACGGTCTTGGCAGGGACGCAGGGACGCAGGCCGTTCTCCGCCTACCAAGGCGGCTTGGGCGGTAAGAAACGGCATGAAATGTTCTGGCAGAAAAAAAAAGTTCAGCAGCTCGCAATGCGAGCGCCCCGCCCATTGTGTTGATTTGATACTTTCGTACATCAAAAGAGTTCCGTGAGCATCAACAGGTTGATATCGTCACCCGTTGAACGTCCAACACCCGCCACGGCTCTCATCTCACACAACACCCATTTACCTTTGGAATAGTCAATTGAACGCCAATCAATTGATCCGTGATGGTGAAGCAAAAGAAAAAGGGCCAGGCCGGCCAGGCCCGCAACTACATCACGCGCACGCAGGCCGTCAAGAAACTGCAATTGAGCCTCCCCGACTTCCGCAAGCTCTGCATCTGGAAGGGCATCTACCCGCGCGAGCCGCGCAGTCGCAAGAAGGTGTCCAAGTCGGCTACGGCCTCGACTACCTTCTACTACACCAAGGACATCCAGTACCTGCTGCACGAGCCGCTGTTGCAAAAGTTCCGCGACCAAAAAGTCCTCGAGAAGAAGATCTCGCGCGCCCTCGGCCGTGGCGACGTAGGCGATGCCGCCCGTCTCGAGCGCAACGCTGCCCGTCCCGACCAGACCGGCAAGCCCCGCTACACCCTGAACCACGTCATCCGCGAGCGCTACCCGACCTTCATCGACGCCCTGCGTGACCTGGACGACTGCTTGTCTATGCTCTTCCTCTTCGCTAACCTGCCCTCGACCACCGCCGTGCCCGCCAAGATGATCGCTCGCTGCGAGCGCTTGTGCCTTGAGTTTGAGCACTACCTCATCACCTCGCACAGCCTGCGCAAGTCGTTCCTGTCGATCAAGGGGATATACTACCAGGCCAACATCCAGGGCGAAGATATCCTGTGGTTGGTGCCGTACAAGTTCAACCAGCGGATTGTGGGCGATGTCGACTTCCGCATCATGGGCACATTCATCGAGTTCTACATGACCCTGCTCGGCTTCGTCAACTACCGGCTGTACACCTCTCTCGGCCTCAAGTACCCGCCAAAGTTCGACCAGACCAAGGACGACCAAGGTGCCGAGCTGGCCGCCTTTTCGCTCGAGGGCGTCAACCTCGCGACTCAGGATGATACCAAGGCCATCACTAATGGCAGCGAGGCAGAGCAGCACGGCCCCGATCCCACGGTGCAGGCCGAGGTGGACAAGGTCGTGCAGCAGTTGCGGAACGAATCGGGCGAGACGGTGGAGGAGAGCTCAGCGGCGGCCGTAGACGACAACGAGAAGGACATAGGGGGTGATGACGAGGACAAGCCCAGCGACGCGATCGACAAGTTCGAGCCCGTCGCGCCCGGCGGTGACGTCCTCCCGCAGCCATCGTACGGTAGCAGCGACCCGTCGCAACTGTTTTCCAAATTCACCTTCTTCCTGTCCCGCGAGACGCCCCGGCAACCGCTCGAGTTTATCCTCCGCGCCTTCGGCTGCAAGAGGATAGGCTGGGATTCGGTCCTCGGCGAAGGGTCCTTCACGACCGACGAGTCAGACCCGTCCATCACACACCAGATCATCGACCGCCCCGTCGTGCAGGCGGCTGTTAGCGAACAGGGAGACGGCGAGGACAACCAGACGGCGCAAAAAATCGGCCCGAACCACCGGTACCCGGGCCGGTTGTACGTGCAGCCGCAGTGGGTGTGGGATAGCGTGAATGATGAGGAACTCAAGGCGCCCGAGCTGTATGCCCCCGGTGCTGCGCTACCGCCGCATCTTAGTCCCTTTGTTAAGCCTACCCAAGGGCAGTATGACCCGACCGTTCCTCTGGAGGAGCAACAGACCGAGGGCGAGGCCATTGAGGCCGCGTTGGAGGATGCCGGCGAGGAGGAAGGCGAGGACTCGGAGGTTGAGAATGACATCGACATCGCGGCTGATGAGGAGGAAGAGGAAGAGGAAGAGGAAGGTGACTTTGGTGGATTCTCCGGAGACGAAGTGGACGACGAGGACGAGGACGAAGAAGATGAGGAGGAAGACGACGAAGAAGAGGAATCCGCCGCACTGCAGCGGCAACTTGAGCTTGAGGCCGAGGCATCGGGCAAGTCGGTGCAAGCCAACGGCAGCCAGTCGAAGAACAAGAAGGTTGACGCCAAGACCAAGGCGAAGCTGGAAGCCAAGAAGGTGCTGGAGCGCAAGAAGAAGCAGGAGGCGGAAGACTTGGAACGGGCCAAGGGCATGCTGAGCAAGAAGAAGCGGAAGCTGTTTGAGCAGATGCAGTATACCAACAACAAGAAGAGCGCGGAGGACTTGAAGTTGAGGCAAAAGCGGAGGAAACTGGAGAAGGAGCGGAAGGCGTAGGGTAAGGGCGTAGGGTGGTATTTGTTTTGATTTTTAAGGCACAGAATACACATAATGATGATACCTGTCAAGTTGTTACTTTCGGTGTAATTTCACGTTGTATTTGTTGTTAGTGCACCTTCTTGCTGTTGAAAACGACGCTTGCCAAATAGTTCATCCCTCGACAAAAAATCATGCTTGAACCGAAGAGGGTTAGGGTTGGCTATGGGTGTGAGCCCGTCGCTTTCGCTCTTTCACACTTGACCTCGACTCAGTTTTCCAACTCAACTCGAAACTCGAAACTCAGCATTTTACAAATTGTCAAGAGCCGCTTAATTTACACAGGCATTCTTGAAAACGCGCGAAACATGATGTGAAATAAACGTTCAATTTCTTAGCCGAAATTTTCTTTCTCACTGTCGAATTCTCTTCGTCTCGCTGCAACCCGGCGGTTCATACAGTACTCAACACCTTCTTTCCTGTTACACCAAAATTCAGATTCCACTTGTTCAAACACCAACCCTCCAAATCGCAACACGCCCAACAAAATGGGAGGTTTATCCGGCCAATCCGACATGGATATGGACTCGAATTCTGATGCTAAGAGCAACATCCAACGAGATCTATACCAAGAAGACGACGAAGACCCGATTTCTCTCGCCAGCATTCCGCTAACACCATCCAAACGCCAACGCTCACATCCACCTTCGCATTCGCACTCGCACATCTCAATATCAAGCTCACCAGTGGACGATTTAGAAAGCCCTGGCTCAGCACCACCGTCTACCCTCAAATCAACCCCCCACTCCCCTTCATCCCCCCCTTCTGCTTCATCCACCCACCAAGACGAACAGCACCAAGACCAACCCCCAGAACAAGAAGATGAAGACCAAAACGACCACCTCCAAGACGACACCACCTCCCCCCCAACTTCCCAAGCAGACACAACCGCAACCAACGATGACGACCCCGACGCAGACCCGCACCGTCCCAACCGCTGGAACGGCCCCGCCACAACCTGGATGGCTTGGACAGCGACCGACCGACAGGCTTGGTATGCGCTGGAGGGTGTGAGACGGGGGGATTTGAGCGCGCATTTGTTTAATGCGCTGGGGTTGAGGAGGGGGTTGAGGCGGGCTAACGGGGCAAGCGAGGGAGATGAGGAGGACGGTGAGGCAGGTATTGATGTGGATGTAGATGGTGGGTGGGAACTGGGCAAAGCGTGGACGGCGTGGCCGATGCGAGCGGCCGAGGTGCCAAGGGATAGATTGATGCCGCGGGCGGTGGATGTTAATGAGCCGTTTACGTTTCGGAGGGAGGAGGAGCCGGCGTTTGTGGGGAGGAATTTGGAGGAGGAGATTTCGGCTGGGATGTTGAGGTGTGCGGGGGAGAGGTTTCGGAAGAGGGGGTTGGGGGGGAGATTGCAGGGTGCGGGTTTGGCTTCATCGAATTTGAGGACGGGAGGGGATGAAGAGGGGGGGGTGATGAAGTCGGTTGAGAACAATGATGGGGGGGCTACAACGGGGGGAGAAACGGATTTGGACGTGGGAGAAACGACCGGGTGGGACGACGAGACGGACGCGGCCCCGTCATCATCTAGGAGAAGATTGCGAAGCGGTAAACGGCGAGGTGGCACATCCGGAGCGGCCTCGCCATCTTTCACGCCTACGCTCTCGGCCGACGACGAGCGGTCGTACGCGCTTCTACGCCCAGCTGCAAGGCAAATCATGTCGCGGCTGGATGCGACGCTTATGATCCTGCATAATCAGCGTATGGCTGGACTGGGCAACCTGTCGGAGTCCTCGACTGGTGAGGAAGACGAGACGGATGGAGAGATGCCGATAAAACCCCCTCAAAAGTCATCGTCTGTACAAACGCCTACACCGCAGCCACAACCAACGAAGCGGGGACGCGGAAGACCTAGGATAGAACGGGTTCTGCTGGAAGGGGAAACAGAGCACCAGATGCGACTACGGATAGCCCGGAAAAACAGGAAGAAGAAACCGGTATTATCGATGGCCTCAGAGCCGGAATCTGGAGCCGAGACAGAGGTCAGCCAAATCAGACCTCAGGGGGCCAGCAAATCCCACCCGGCCAGCAAGACCATCAAAGCCAACAAGCGGCAACAGTCACAAACACGGTCCATCGCCAGCTCACCAGCAAGCTCCCGAGCGAGCTCACGGTCTCGAGGCTCGAGCGTCTCTTCCGAAACCAACCGGGAGAAATTTCTTACCAGATGGGGTCTACGAAACTGGAAGGATGTGTTGAGCGCCGCCGCTCTAGCAGGATTCCCACCCAAGGTCATTGCCCGCGCTACGCAGCGGTGCTCAACACTGTTCCGACAGGAGATGACGATGCATACGTTGCATCCGCGAACTACGTCTGCCGTGATACCCAGTAGCAACATGGCTGGTAGTCACATGGCTGGAGTCGAGACGGTCCGATATGTCCCGGGACAACCCATTCCGTCGTCGTCAGAGGAAGATGGTGATTCCGACAAAGAGCTGAAGTTGGCCCAGCTACGAGCGGTTAGTCGTCGCTCGAGTGTTAAGCCAACGAGCGGAATGTCATCATCCGAGTCTGATGAATCTGACCCCGACAATACACGAGCAGGTCGCCAGCATAAGTCTCAGCACCACCGCACCGGATCAGCCACCCCAACAACGCCCTTATCAAGCCTCCTATTCTGCCCTCACCCTAGCTGTCGACGCTCCATCGAGCCATTCGACAGGAAATCCAATCTCGAAAGACACCTCCAAGCCGTTCACGACAACCGCACGCCCGACCCCACGGAACCAGCATACCAAGCCGTGGAGGAGGGGGACTCGGCGGGGTACAAACGCCGCAGACGGTCTGCTACGCCAGGGCTGGCTACGCATCTCTGTCCGCATCCGAAGTGTCCGCGGGCGATTGAGGGGTTTACTAAGGGGTCGAATCTCACGCGGCATTTGCGGACGACGCATGGGGGGTATTTGCCTGGTGGGGGGGTTTTGTCAGCCGAGCCGAGGTCGGGGTCCCAGTCTAGGTCTAGGTCTAAGTCTAGGTCGAGGTCGAGGTTTGAGGATGGTGAGTGGGAAGGTCGGACGGAAGACGATGATGACGAGGGTGGTGACGAGGATGTAGAAGGGGAAGAAGAAGACGAACATGAAGAGAAAGACAGTGCAGATGAGATGGAGGGGGGGATTCACGTGGATCGGTTTCTACAGCCGATCAAGTTCCGGAAAGGATGGCGGGCGGAAGATATGCGGCAGCGGCAGAGGATGGGGAGGTCGGCGAAGAGGGCGAGGATGGCGTCGGAGGAGTTGGATTCGTTTCTGTGAGCTTGGCAGGCTGGTTCCGTGGGGACTGTACTGGTTTTGGAAGACAGACGAGCACATCAATGCGACAAGGAATGAGGACAAATGAATAAATAAATGATGCTGATATTTCGGACTCGAAAAACCAAAACAAGTCGAACGAACGACGACCGTCATAGCAGCCTTCTACGGCTGACCCCCTATTCCTTCTGCTCCTTCTCTCCAAACTGCCGGTCCACCTCATCAGCAAACTCCCCCAGCGTCTGAAACACCCCCTCAAACACAACCTTCCCCTCCCCCTTCAACTTCAGATAATCACCCCCCGTACCATACCCCTCCGGCGTATCACCGCCCCTAGCAATCCACACCGTCTTCAACCCCAGCTCCGTAGCCGGCACCACATCCGCCGTCAAGCTCCTCGCCACATGCAACAGCCCCCCTTTCGTCCCTTTCTCCCCGTCATCCGCCGCGGGCCGTTCCACCCCAAACTCCTTTTTGACCCCAGCAAAAAGGTACTCAAAGTTTGCCTTAGCCGGCTTATAACTACCAATCGCCTCGGCCGTGTACACCGCATCAAACCGGGCTCCAGCCAACGGCCCAGCCACCGCCCGCGCGATATTGGCCTCGTTCACGTTGCTGAGAATCACCAGCTTGTATCGATTGCCGAGCCGCTTCAGCGCGTCCACCGTGTCGGTGAAGGCGGGCCAGCGGCCGGGACCTGTGCCGATTTTCTGCAGGTCCTCTTCCGATACTAGCGGCCCTTTGATTCCAGATTCCTGGGCGACCTCCTGAGCGAGCAGGCGGAAGGCCTCAGTCAGGTTGGCGTCGTAGGCTAGTTTGGGCTGGGTTGCCCAGAGGTGTTCGGAGAGGGCGTTGAAGCGGAGGAGGGCGAGTTTCGGGGTGGCGTGGAAAGGGTGGGTTGGGGGGAGGTGGGTGAGGAGGGGGGCCAGGTCGGCGGTTATGCCGCGTTCCCAGTCGATTAGGGTGCCGTAGCAGTCGAAGGAGAGGGTGGTGTAGGTGGTGTAGTCGGGGTTGGTGGGTGCCATGATGACGTTTGGTGGATGATGTTGGAGGTGTGAGGTGGGTGGTGTTAGGATGATGAGTTTGTTGAAGTGAGTTTTGATGTCAAAGTGATGTTGATGATCTGAGTGAACAAACAAGTAAAGCTCTCGATGATGTCGAGAAGTGAGAAACGGAAAAACAAGAAACTCTCCAAGACGCCCTTTACTTATCCTCTAATCGAGCTCGGCTCCCCTTTCCACAAACACCAGAGACACAGACGTACAAAAACAGAAGCGACAATCGGCGGACGGCGGATATCAACCCCTCCCGATGCCCAGCCCCGGTACACCCGTCCGGTCGAATCGGCTTCTCCAAGACGTTGCTCCCGGCCCCGCTGTCGGTCCCCGCTCCCCGCTTCTCCAAACCTATCTCCGCCCTACTTACCGTCTTGCGTCGGCCCTACACTAAGGTAGTGTCCGTCTTCCCGGACAGCCACTTACCCCAATCCGTGCTCGGCGAGCTTGGCCGGGCGACTCACCGGAGCCGTCCGCAGCCCGCAGCTCGCAACTCGCCGGCTTCGGGAGGACAAGAGCTGTGATCTGTACAGCGTAAGGCTCTGCTGTACGCAATCATAGCCGTTGCACGGGTAAAATTGAAGGCTGATGGTTACAAGGTACAATCGAAGGGCGCGCCCTTGGATTCGACTCCTTCAGGTTCTAATCGACCCCTTCCGTGACAGCTGACGACTTCGTGACTTGTTGCACTTCGGTCCCGGCCGGATGGCCAGTGGACAGTGAACGACTTGCTCGGGCATCATGGCGTGTTAGTCCTTCCTCTGGGTTCGACTCGTACCGCCCGAAGTGTCCCATAGTTTCGGATTCCTCGGGTTCCTTGCCCCACTGCACGTGTCTGGCCTCGCACTGAGGAAATTGCGTTGGGTTGTGTTCAGCTGTCTGATATGAAAGTGGAAGGAGCGGGCGGCAACTGCTCTTGCCAAACACGTGCTCCTTTTTAAAGGGAAAAAAACCCCAAAAATGTTCCTCCCAACAGGAATCGAACTCGAAAAGAACCGAGATGTGGTCAGACAGGGCGCCGGTCGGTCTTTCGGCCCGGGGCAGTATCCAACTAGGTACACATATCGACCTATACACCACCGAGGAGGCGGCTCGCTGCGATGGTGTATTGGTTGCAAGCCAGAATTGCGCCGGGGAGTTATATACCCCCAAACAAATATATTACCATAAAATTTCCACCACCACTTTTTTTTTTCGAGACGAGTTTCAATTGAATTGAAATCAACCACGAATTAGATAATACTCAATCACCCGTTCATTTAATTATCCTCGTGACTTTCACGCTCCAAGCGAAACATCGTAGTTTCTCCCTGCGGCCTCGGCAGCCGAGCAGATAACCCCACCATCCCAAACAAGCAACCCCACCAAGAACGAAAAAAAAATATTCACCCCCACCTTGCTTCATCCCATAACCCCCCTCTCGAACCTGACGTCTCCAACAAATTGTCACATCAAACGGCAAGGTGGCCGAGCGGTCTAAGGCGCCACGTTAAGGCAAACCCTTAATCGTCTTCTCTCCGAGAATCCGTGGTCCGAAAGGGCGTGAGTTCGAATCTCACCCTTGTCAAGATACAACAGTCCTTTGGGGCTTTCCTTTTGTTTTGTTTTTCGTTGTTGTTTAGAGTGATGTTTTTTACTCCTTTAAATCCCACTTTTAGAGGTGGTCGATCCTGATTTGAAGGTCTTTGGTGGTCTTACATTAAGATGGATATCAGATGTAGAGTTCTCTGACATTTCCGATAACTTGTACTGTTTGTTCTCAACACCATCATCCTCATTATCCATTCGGCGGTCTTGGGAGAATCCATGACGGAACCTCAAAGAACAGAGTCGGCAAGCCCCCCAATACCATTATGCTCACACTGGCTTTCAAAAATCGAGCATGCCCTCGTTAAAGGATGATCCATCGAAACCAGTGAGCTAGCGAATACCTCACCTCAAGTCCACCTTACATAGCACAAACACCATAAGAACACACAACCCAACCCAGTCATGGTAATCATAACCTAAAATTGCTGTCTTTTTTCTGCAATCAACATCCCACACCACTCTGCTTGCTATTCTCTTCTCCTCAACTATCCTTTCACACCTCTTTTCCCAGAACCCTCCCCAAGAAACAAAAAAATAAAAACGCAAAGAAAAAACTTGAACCGTACGAAGGGGTATCGATATCGGTGCTCAGTAACCCTAACAAACCTAGAACAAAACTGCCCGCCCAGCCTAATTAGCCAGCCCCAACCTAGCCAGCCCCAACCCAACCCAGCTGACCCCAGGTAAGGTAATAAAACCACCGGAATCATGACATGACAACATTTAAAAACGCCCCAACTCCATTCATTCCATGGAAGTGTACTGCTCGCCCAAGTCATCCATCCAACCAAACACACACACACCACGTCCAACGAAGCCCAATATAGATAAGCCTAGCCTCCAACCCAGCCGCAACTAAACAAAGGAACAAACCGCGTATAGCAACAACACAAACGCCCCAGTACCGCATCTCATATCAACATTAAACCCCGCCTCACCGAGATACCCCGGAAAATCACCTCAACCTGGGACTCTTCCTCCTAGTCGAACTCCGCATCGGCGGCGGCGGCATATTTTCCGCCCCGTCCGCCATCAGCCCCGCTCGTTTCGACAGTCGTGACGATCTCGTCCGCGCATTTGTTGTCTTCGACGTCGCTTGTTTGAAGACTGGTAGGGGCATTGCTGAATCAACACCTGTGTTGGCGTTTGTTGTGGTGATGGTGGCGGTGGCAGTGGCGGTTGATGATACGGTTGGGGGGGAGAGGATGGATGGGCCGGAGGAGGCTAGGTTGATAGACCCCGTTGTTGGGGTAGCACCCGCTAAGTTGACGTCGATTTCTCTTAACCCTTCCGTTTCCGGCTGGCTGTCGGACGTCGTTGGGCGTGTTGGTGTGGGCACTGGCGTCCGGTCGAGATCTGGCAGGACAGCCGGGGTTGGCGTGCTGGTGTTGCTGCTGTTGCCGGCCGTAAATTTAACCGGAGTCGACACGGGCGAGCCACGGATAGCAGCCAGCAGAACCTCGTGGGCACTCGTCCGCGGCAAGTCGGTTGGGAACTCGTACTTGACTTTGGCCGGGGTTTCGCCGGTGGGTTCGTACTCGGTGAGCTCGGTTTGTTGGATATGTTCGCGGAGTTCGGAGAGGGGCTGGCAAACGTGTTGATCGAGCGGCCCGAGGGCGTCTTCGAGATGTTGCGCCTCGGTGTCCATCTCCTCGCCGAGGTCCTGGACGCGGCCGAAGGTCTCTTTGAAGTGGCCTGAGATGTTGGCAAAGGACTGTTCGACTGCGATGTTGAGGCTCTGGACCGACTCCCCGTGTTGGCCGTGGTGGCTCGCGTTTTGGGTCTTGGCCCGTGACACAAAGTCGTCGAGATCCTGCATCTGTGCGTCCAGATCTTGGATTTGCTCTTCCACAACCCGTACCGTCTCGGCATGGACCGACTTGGTGGTTGCCTGGATCGAGGTGCTGTGCTTGTTTGCCACCTGTGGACGCGTATTAGTACAGCCCATGCAAATATCCAAAAAAAAGATACAAAAGTGAAAACATACCGTCCAGTCGTCCTTGAGTCGCGTCTTAAGCGCATCCCTAGAGCTAGTCACCTCCTCGACCACCTTGGCGTCCTTCTCGTTCCACGAGTTCATGCCCGTGGAATACTCCGCCATGCTACCCTGGAACACCTTGTTCGAGTCCAAGATCGACTCCTGGACGAGTGCGGCCTTGTCTGCAAGGCGTGACTCTTGGAGCTCGGCCTGCGAGTTGATAAGCCTCGTGATCTGCGAGAGCAGAGCCTGCCGCTCTGTCGCCGCCTGCGCCCGTTCCTCGTCCAGCACTTCCTGGATCCTCGTGGAAGCCGACTCGTTCGACTCGACGATGGCGTGGCTCGCCTCTTCAAGCTCGTGTCTGAGCCTATCGGACTCAACCTTTTGGGCGCGGATGTGCCGCAGCAGCTCCTCAAACACCGTTTTGAAGTCCTTTCCCAGCGAGCTGTACGACGTATGCAGCTGGCTGTGGAACGTGCCGAGCTCGTTGAGCACATCCCCGGCAATCCGCTCGGCCGCCGCGGCAATGGCCTGGAGGCTCTCCCCGACGCGCTGTTTCACGTTGTCCCGAACAACCTTGATTTCTTCCAGCACCGTGTCCATCTCCTCCTTCGACCGCGCCTGCTGCTCCACCAGTTGCGTCCTCGACTCGGTAAACTGCGCCAGATTCTCATCTAGAAAGGTCTGAGTCGACGACAGTTTTTCTAATTCTTCCCGAACAAACATCTGCATGCGCTGCGAGACGCTCGAGATGTGCTCTTCCTGCCCCTGCCGAAACTCTTCGATGCGGCCCTCCACGAGTTCGGTGATATCGGCCACGTGCGCCTGCGACATGTGCCACGTGCTGCGGTTGAGGTTGTGCAGGTCTGATTTCCGCCGGCTTTTGGCCCGGAGCCCGTCAATGTCGCCGACTGTCCTCTCGAGCGTGTTGAGGAGGTCGCCGCCAAGGACGGCCAGCTGCTCTTCCGTCTCCTGATGGGCCTTGCGGATGTGTGTTTCCTCAGCTAGCGCGTTCTTGGTAGCCGCCAGCACGATTTCCGTTTGGTCCAGCACCCCCTTGGTTTCGTCAAACTGGGCTAGCGTCCCTTCGTGCTCCTTCTTGAGCCCCATCAGGTTCGATGTGACCGAGAGCAGCTCCTGCAGCTTGTTTTTGAGATTCGTTTCGAGCGTCTCAATCTTCGCCCCTTGCTCCTCCGTCAGGATACGCCGCGACTCGTTCTGCACCGTCAGCTCCTCGTACGTGTCGTTCGACAGATAGACCCCGTTCCGCTGCCGTGTCGCAATCAGCTCGGCCTTGAGGCGCTCAATCTCAATCGTCAAATCCCGCAGGAGCGTCTTCTTGTTAGTGAGCGCGTTCAGCTGCGGCTTGTTGCGGATGTTCTTGGCGCGAAAGGCGTAGTCGAGGGTCGAGATGCTCTCTTCCAAGTTGCTCTTGGCCGGCGAGATGGTCGCGATGATGCACGTCTTGGTGCGGCCACCGAGCGAGTCTTGCAGCAACCGGGTAAGTTTCGACTCTCGGTAGGGGATGTGCGGGCTGCGGTCGACGAGGGCGTTGATGACGCGCCCCAGGGTGAGCAAGCTCTTGTTGATCAGCCCTGCCTCGGCCGCGCGTTTGTTCTCCGCTCCCGATCGCTGGATGTTCTCGCTGCCGGCCAGATCAACCAGGTTCAGCTTGCCCAGCATGAGAAAATCGTCTCCGTTCTCCGTCTTTTGTTTCGCATACACTGTGATGGTGAACACCGTGTGACTACGGCTGCTCAGGTCGTTGCACTTGGTGGCGGCCACCTGCCGCTTGACGCTCCCTTCCCGAAGCCACTTGAGGCCTTCGCCAGCGTTCTGGATGTACCGTTCCTCCATCCCCTGCACCATGGTCGTCGAGTGGCCCTTTCGTGAGGTGTCGTCGTAGATTTTGAGTTTGGCGCTGTCGTCCGAGGAGAGGAGGTCCCGAAGTTCTTCGTTGTACAATTCGATAAACGAGCACCGGACTGAGTTTTCTTGCTCATCCAGCTCGAGCTTTTTGAACAGGGCTTGGAGCACACGAGGGATGATGCCGGCATTATCGGACAGCATCCCCATGGACTCCGTCAGGTCGCCCGACATGGTGTATGTTTTCCCGGTACCTGTTTGCCCGTAGGCGAATATTGTGCAGTTGTATCCGGAGAGCATCTGTCTCGTCAGTCATTATTCCATCCAGTCCCAGATTCGACACAGGAGATCTCGCATACCTCATCCAAAACCGGCTTCACCACCTCCTCAAACACCATACCCTGATCCGCCGCCTGCGAAAACACCCGATCAAAATTATACGTCTTGTCGCTAACCGAGTTCGGCCCCATCGACAACTGCACCAGCTTTCCCTTCGTAGCATCAGTGCGCACAACCACCGCACTATTCTCCTTCACCTCGCGCTCGTTCCGCCCGCGACACCTCACAACGACATTGATGTTGGTAGCCTCGCCGTCGTCGGGGTCAAAGTCGCGCTCCTTGCGCTTCCCGCCGCCAGCGGAAGAAGTCGCCACGGACATGAGAGATTCGGCTGGAGAAGCGGCGCGCGCGAGTCGCGAGGTGGCTGCGTGTCGGGCCATGCCGAGTCGGGAGGGGGGCGCGGCCGAGCCTGTTCGTGTTGTCCCGGGCCGTATGCTGGATCGTCCACCGGCGGCGGACCGCGTTGGCGGCGCCGTCGAGGTGTGTCTGCGCTCCATTGGGAGCGGGGATCGCGTTGGTTGTTGTGATGTTGGTTGGGGAAGTTGGCGGTGTGTTTAGACGGGGTTTGTTTGGTTGGTTGGGAAAAACGTAAATCGCGGTCGTTAAAAAAAAAGAGTTATAGTGGGAAGTCCAAGCATTGAAGTCTTGGGCGCGTTTCTCCCGTCTCTTGTTCCGCAAAAGGCAGGGGGATGGTGATTGCGGGCGGTGCGCATTTGTGTGGGAATGGTGGGCGCGTCAAAAATGGCAGCCACGGCTGTCTGTGGCTCGAGGGGAACATTTGCAGGGGTGTTGCAGGCGCGGTACACAAAACATGCAGAACCGGAAGAGGCCATTGCCGTGGCAACCACCGCCCCACACGCCGATTTGGGGTTGTCGCAGGGGACAGGGGTGTGGAGGTGCTAGCCCCACTTGCCCCTCCATGAGTTCCGCTTCGAGCTTCCTGTCAGCTTGCCTGCCGGATGACGTCCAAACGGCCAGCTGCCTCGGTCATGTGGTGGGCAGTCGACTCTCGGGCATTCAGTGCGTTTGTCAACTGCGACTTGACACTTTCACCATCCTTTTATTTTTGCTTTTATCGGAAAACTGTAATTGAGATAAAATAGTCATCGGCATTCTACACCGTTATCGAGTTGCGCCCTGTCTCAACGGACGGGCGCTTTCACCGCTAGCCCCGCCCGCAATAGCTATCTAGGCAGCCGGGGGGACTCTGAGGTACTTCCCTCTTTCTATCGTGGTCATCGTCCACGAGCCAGAAAGTACACCACCCCATTACTACAAATAAGGATTATCGCCATCACCAAAATGACCTCGGTTTTCTCGGCTCAGCTTCATCCCGGCCGGGCGCTAGGCTTCCTCGTGCTCGGCGCATCCCTCCACGATGTCTTGACCCGCCTCAAGGCCGAGCCCCAACGCTTCCCGAAGCTCGAACTGATGCACACGCCGACCGACCCGGTGCGAGAGCCCGTCATTCTCGGTCTGCCCGCCAACGGGATACGATTACGGTTTGATGGCCCCGAGCAGCGGCTGCGCTTGATTGAAGTAACCGACTTCACCAAGAGCCACATCTTCCTCAAGCCGGCCAACGACAAGGAGCGCGATCTCGTCCGGCCAGCTTCCCACGACGCGCCCGCTGCTGACGCCACGCCCGGCCCCACATTTCGACATATTTATCAACGGTTCCTGGGGCCGACTTATGATGGGGAATACATGGAAGCTGCAGAGGTGTATGTGCTGTCGTACCCGGGTGTGGCTTTCACATTTCCGATGCAAAAGAAGGACTACTCGCCATCGAAGGATGTAGTGTCGCTGCTCCCCTCGACTGGGATCCCAAATTCCATGGCCGTATTCAGCGGTGACTCGTGGGCACAGGCGCGCGAGAACATGTGGACGGAGATTCTCCCCAGCGTCAAGGCATTCGCGCCGCTTGCCAAGGGCAAGGACGTATGCCCAGACGAAGTCTCGCTCGTGAAGATCCACGGGGGTGGCAAGCTGCAGTTGTTTCGTAAGTGGACGAGCAGCTCATTCTGGATCGTCCTCGGCGAGACTACCCCGCAACGACTGGTCGCTGAGCTGGGCCCGCCGGATGCCATCTATCGCAAGAACGACCAGGGCATGTACATCCACAAGCTACGTGCTGCTAGTAACACTGCGGGCCGTCCCAATGGGAACGATCTCAAGCGGCAAGACGATCTCACCGACACCGACCAGTCCTCGCACCCTCCTTCGGACGAATACGAATCCAACGACGAGGCTGTCGAGGACGGTCTCGTGGCCAACGTCTCAGGCGAATGCTTCTACAACTATTTCTACCTGGGCTTCGACGTCCTCGTGTCCCAGCCGACTATTCCATCTCGAGCACCCCCGTCACAGTCACAAAACGGTAACGGTAGTTCTGAGCCTTCCGAACTCGCTTTCAAGTCCACCACTGCCAACCGTCTGGTCGCTACCAAAGTCATCCTCCACGGCAACGTACCTGGATCCTACCCATTCAACCGCCATCGGCGCTGCCGCTGGGAAATCGAATACCTCGCGACGCCCGAGTCAAGCGACGGCGATCCCGCCGCCTCAGAAACCCCCTTCTCGGAGATCGAGGAACGGCTGCGGGAAGAGTGGAAGTCAATATACCCGTCGGAGGCGGAAGCGCAGCAGAAACAGCGAGGGATGGTGCTGAACCGCGGCTGGGGGGACAGTCCCGGGAGTAGCTGTGAGCTGCTTGGTGGGTGGGAGGAGAGCGGCGGGACGAATCCGGGCGTGGGTAAGGGACGGGGGGAGGATTCGACGACGACGTTGTATGGGTTTCCGGGGTTGGTGTTTGAGGTGTTGAAGAATGGGTGGGTGAGTGCGTTGACTGTTTTTTGATCGAGTAATGGGATTAGGTTAGGATAGGTTGGTTTGGCGTTTGGTATGGGATGTACCCGGGTTAGACGAGCGTGGCGAAGGGAATCAACGTTTTGAATTCAAAGAGGGACGGGTTTGGCTTTCGAGTCCTAGCATAATTACAGAATTCCGGACCGTTCCAATACAACGTGAACGGTTGTCTAGTTTTAGTACGGTATGGCGAAATACAACGGCTGTGCAAGTTTTTAGACCCGGACGTTAGATTTACATTTCATACCTCAGTTTTTATGGCCAACTTTAACTTTCAAGTCCCCTCAGTCTCCTTCAATTTTGGAGGGGTTGATGGCTATTTCTATTTTCAGACTTTCAAGTCTCTTTATATTCGATAGCTAGGAAAGGATCCCGATCCTTCAACGACTCTGCCCGCATGTCAAGTTGCACTTGCACGTCACTGCCAGTTCCATGCCTCACCATTTGAGCGATCACATTTGAGTGCTGACCCTTCTGCCGGCTGGCGGGTAACAGTGGGCCACTGCACCTGTCATGTGTTTCGGCCCCCTGAATACCCCAGGCTGCCCGTTCTTTGTCCATCGCAGGCGCCACAGCAGCATCGCTGACCGCTCGGCGACGCTCGCGGGCGACGGGCCTAAATTTTGGTTCCCGTCTCGCAGGGTGTCCCCTCTCCGGTTGCATCGACCCTGCTTTTTCCATACATTAGCTGCCTGCGAACCAGCGGCTCTCACTCGGTGCAGTGCATTCAACCCCCACACTGAGTAGACAGCGCGTGCGGGCGAATGGGATGATTGTTTCCTGATTTCCACGAGAAACGGTCCAACAGCCGGCTGTTTCTTCCCGCTTTCTTTCACATGATCGTTTTTGTTAACGTAACCTCCCGTCGTCCCTGAGGCAGCCTATTGAACCCTCGAACCCTCGAACCCTCGAAGCACGAAACCGAATCGAAAGCACATCACAAAGCGAAGAAAGAAGAACGACTCGAGTTCGATCGCATCGAAAGTTGGAGTCGCTAAAAAGAAGAATCGTCAAAGGGACCTCGAACTCGTGACCATGCGCCGAACTTAGCTGTGAAGTCACCAACGAAAACCGAAGATTCGCTAGCCGACCTCGTCGTCTCGTCTCCGTCCGTCTGCCGGCCCTGTCTGCCGGCCCTAAGGTCCGTCGACGGGCACGATGGCGGACCATGACCAAGACCGACACCAAGACCGAGACATCAGTCCGCACCAGCGTTCTTCCTCACTCCCTATATCCCATACGTCGTCGACCCTTCAACCCCCGCGCGATGTCGGCTCACGTCGACAGCCAAGCGGGAGTCACTCCTTTCACACCGGCGACGACGCGCTCGGCCTGGGTATCGTCGGCGCCTCTGAATCCGCGACTGCGGCATCTGCGTCTGCCTCTGCGTCTGCATCTGCCTCTCCGGCTGCCGACGTACCAAACCAACGCCCCGCACCCGTACCACTCTCGCATCCGCCACCGCCGACGACTACCACCAACACGGCTCCGGCTCGTAGCAGTCATCATGTCCCGGCCGAGAACCGGTTGTCGGACGTGCACCGCGCGTACAAACACCACAACCGATCGAGTGGCGGGTTCTTGCTGTCGGATTCGTTGACTGCGGCGAACCGGATTGGGCTTGGTAGTACCCGACGACGGGAGCAGGAGATACATACACATACACACACACATACACATCCGCATACGCATACGCATACGCCGGAAAAGCGACAGCGGAGGTCGTTTGAGCCTGGGCAGGGGTACAATGACATAACGGCTGCTGGTATGGGTGCGGGTGTGGGTGGCGTTGCTGATAGTAATAGCCTCCCGTTGTTGGAGATGGAGGGGGGGATGGACGCGGTGGCTATAGCCCGACCGAGCAGCCAGTTTACTACTCCTGAAGCGGGATCAGGGACGACAACAATGACGTACCGCAACTCGTTCGGGGGCGACACCGCAGTAGGGTCCTCCTCACCAGCAGCCAGCGTGGCCCAGCTCGATATGGAATCCGCGCAGATCGTCAACATGGCGCTCAACCTCAGCGAGTCCCGACGTCTGGCCTCGCGACGGAACGTCTCGCAGCCTACCCCGCCACGACTAGCACCGCTGCCGGATGCGGCGCACGGCGGCGGCGGCGGTGGTCCGCAGGGGGGTAGTCTGCGGTATCATCTGCAGCAGCAGCGGAAAATGTCGCGGACGGTGTCGCCCAAGCCGGACCGGGCGTTCTCGGTGGCGTCGCCGAGGGTTGTTAGCGGGAGGTTGTTTACGCCGCTGCAGCCTGCGTTTGAGACTGGCATGGGGTATCGGTATCTTTCGTCGGCGTCGACGCTGGCGAGGGTGCAGAAGGCGAAGGAGTATTTGGATCTGATGGCTCAGTATCGGAGGGTGTTGGAACTTGTGCCGCCGCTTGAGCCGGAGCACTTGGGAAGATCCCGGGCTGCTGCTGGTGGTGCTGGTGCTTCTACTAGTAATGCTACTATTGCTACTACTACTGCTACGACGCCACCTCTCACACCCAACAACAACTCGGAGTCCGCATCGAGGACGGCTGCCAACGAGTCAGAGCCGAGAGTTATCGGCCGTCCATATAACCCGCTACAATACATTCGCAACCGCAAGGTGCGGGCGCGTGAGAGACGGGCGATCGACGGTGAAGCGCAGGGGTTTACGGATGTGCTCAAGGTGTCGGAGTGGGTGGATGATGTAGCCAAGTGGGTGGCCACGGGGCAAGGGCGGCGGCCTTCTGCTTTTGATGAAGGGGATCACCACCACAACCGCAGCGGGATTCCTGCGTTTCCGGGTGCGCAGCTAGAGGGGATGCAGGTTTCGCCCCCGCCGTCTACATCCGCATCGACGTCGAGAGCGGGGTCGGCAACCAAGCCGAAGAGGCCGCGGGTGGACTGGGTCATTAACCCGGCGGACATGCTGGCCGATGTGTACTGGTTGGAGCTGGATGATAATAAGAAACTGGTGGAGGACCGGCATTGGAGGCGTGTCTTTCCCCAGAGCCAGGGGCTGGATGTCCCACGGCCGTCGTCCAAGGATGAAACGGCTCGTTTTGCCACGCCTGGCTCGACGCGGGCCTCGCTTGAGGCGTACACACTCAGTGATCACAAGACGATATCAACGATAGGGACAACAACGACGACAGCGACAGGCGATCAAGTACCGCCATCGTTATCATCATCGAACAAACACGATCACGAACACGTCCTCATCGCAGCGAGAGACCGCGCGCAACAAAAGCTCCGCGCTCTCAAGGGCTCACACCATCGCCACACTAGCTCGTTCGCCAACCGCGACCTGCTCCGGCTCCACCGGGGGTCGGTCTCCGAATCGTCCGACACCGATAGTGACCGGCGTCGGCGAGGAGGGAAAGGCGGGCCTGGGACGACGACCACGGTCAGGTCGGTCCTGGAGAAGCAGATGGAGGAGATGATTGCGCGCGAACAACGCGAGGCGGCGGAATCCCATCCTTTGTTTGATCGTGAGACGGGGCGGATGCGGTTTACTTCGCCCATGACGCCGGATCGAGATGGGGGTAAAGACGGAAACGGAGGAGACGCGGACAGAGATCCGCGGGGATCGGACGGGACGTTGGATTGGCCTCCTCAGAGGGGCTCGCGTACGGAACTCAGCGAAGCCGATAATAAAGCGTCGTCGTCCGTCAGACGGGACATGCTGACGACGTCCCCGCCATCGCGAAGGGGCCGCGCGAGTCTTGAGGTGCCTCGTGACAGGCACGCCTCAGCGGATGATGATGATACCTCACAGGCGGGTTCGCCAAATTTGCGGCCGACGCCGGATGTGATACCCTTGGTGCCTGCGCTCGGCGGCATGGACTTCTCCCCCATATCCAGCCGAGCGGGCTCACCGCATCGGAATCCGCTAACGAGGGTCAAGGGGATGTTCCGCGAGCGGAGCAAGGATCGTAGCGCGGAAACACTTAGTCCTCAGCAATATCAACACCATAACGGGGATGACAACAATGGTGGCGGCGCAGCACCAATCACTACTATGGCCGATGGCCTGGTGGCTACCCCTGAAACCGCCGGAAGCGGTATCTCCTCGCCACACCGCCGGCGACCCTCGCGCAGCCCGATCAGCGGTAGTGACCGTCCGCCGTTCGGCCACCGCTCCCACAAAAGCCTGAGCAGTGTGAAACAGCAGCAGCAGCAGCAGCAGCAGCAGCAGCAGCAGCGCAGTGACGACGGTAACGGCCTCAGTAGTAGTTTCCGCTCCTTCCTCCGGGGCGGTCCGCGCATCGATACTGTTCTGCGTAGTAGTGTGTCCAAGATGAGTGATATGCTATGGCGGAAGGATGGGGAGGATACTTCGGGGACGTCGTCGTCGTCGTCGGATTCGGAGGCTGGGTTGCGTCCTGGGCTGGGAGCTGGGCTGGGAGCTGGGCGTCGCACGGAAGCGAGAGGACGGTCGCGGGGGCCGAGGCATAAGAGGAGTTATTCGGTGTTGGAGGGAAGGAAGGCTTTGTTGGATGCTCCGCAGTTTGTGAGGGATCAGTTTAGGAGGTCGGCTGGGGTTGATGCTGGTGCTGGTTCTGGTTCTGGTTCTGGTGCTGGTGGTACTGGTGGTACTGGTGCTAGCCGTAGTCGTGGTGCTTCGCAGGGTTCGTTCCAGCACCCGCCAGCCCGGCCGATCAGTCGACGGTCGTCTCGGTTTGACTTGCTCAAGCCACCGAGGATTGATGTGCAGAATGCCTCGCCGAGTATCTCGCCCCCGCCTGCTGAGGTGCGTCAGCAGCAGCATAACAAGGACCGGAAAAAGCAGAGGGCCGATGGTGGTGGGTCGGATACTGAGCCCGAGTCTCAGTCTCAGGTTGCCGGGAAGACGACAGCCAACAGCAACCTCACCCGCGCAGCCACGGCCCGGCTGGACGCGGCGCTTGCGATTCCGCATCGACCTGTCGGACCGTCCGGTCGGCCGTGGTCCATCGCTGACCGCGGGAGTGTCTTTCCTTCGACGGGTGTTACTGCGGTCTCGAAGCGTGAGATTGCCCGGCTGCGGGCTCTGCTGCTTAGCTCGGGAATCCACGCTATGGAGATGGACCGGAGAGCAAAGACGCGGAAACTTAACCCTACGCCTGGTGTTGTTGTGCCCTCGTGGGCTACCAACACAAACAAGAATCCGACGGCCGACACCACAACAAACACCAACACAACAACAGACACCCTCACCTGGCCCCTCATAGCCTCACACGCCCCCGACCCAACAACCCACACCCGCCTCCTAACCACCCCCCTCGCCCAAACCGAACTCTACCCCATCGCCGCTCGCACCCTCGCAGCCTCCGTGCAAACCTCCACCGCCTCCGCCCACACCCACGCCACCCACTTCGCCAGCACCACCGCGCCCTCTCTCTACGCCCGCGCCGACACCCTCCGCTCGCGCGTCGCGTTTGATTTGACCAGTCTCGCGCAGGAGACTATTGATGCTGCGGATGGAGCGAACCATGATTTGGTTGCGGGGCAGAGGTTGAAGGTGAAGAGTGTGGTGGATGCGATGGAGACGATGTTACGACGAAGGAGGAGGAGGTTTAGGTGGGTGAGGAGGGCTGGGTGGTTGGTGGTGGAGTGGGTTTTGGTCGGGTGTATGTGGTATGTGTGGTTTATGGTGGTTTTGGCGAGGGTGGTGATGGGAGTTGGGAGGGGGGTTGTTGGGGGTGTGAGGTGGTTGTTGTGGTTGTAGATGTATTTTCTTTGTATTTGTATACGTACTATTGGGGGCTGTGATAAAGGGGCTGTTTGGGGGTTATTCGGATGGAGTGGAAAGCCGGTGGTTTAATTTTTGGTTTGGATCGTTTTACCTGGAAACAGACAGGGGCTTGTTTGATAATTAGCGCGATACCCAGGCGTGTACTTTGTTGTAATACTCGATTTATCTTAGAGCAGGCGGTGTTGGTAGAAATAATGAGTTTCTCTCAAAGGTACACGGGAAATTAAGCCGAGTTAACTTACACATGGTACACATGGGAATGCGAGTTTTCCCTCGGCTAGAGATAACTGGTTAAACTACAGGAGTGTCTCGGGGGGTGAAAAGTGATGATAAGAGTGGTGATCATGCGGGCTGAGGAAGATGGTTCCCTTATGAGAACCTGAGAACCAAGCCGCGGTACATACCTCTCAGCCCCTTTGCGTTCCCCTACCCCCCGTCGCCGGGGCATATGATACACTTTCATCATCTGAGCGGCCACCCCCTGTCCCCTAGCGAGATCTAGTCTGGTACGTTCACCCTACTATGTATTCGACTGGTTATGTACATACATACAGTACCGTACGCTCACTTCAACCGCTAGGACAGCACCAGACAAATGTGCGTCCATCTCTTTAAGGGTTGCAACAAGGAAGCCAACAGACTCAATCCCGGGGATTTAGTTATTTGAGCCCCGACGAACTATCCCGGATGTATTCAAGAACACATCTTGATACATGATAAGCTGAAGGATGACAACTATCATAAGTTTCTTGTTAAGTACGTGTTGTATAAATCACACCCTGAAAAGAACCCCAAAGGAACTCCTTCTTTCAGGAAGACGTAGGAACTTTGATTTTGACTTGTGGCTATGCGTCATGTACGATTCAAAGATAATGAACTTGATGAAATATTTTTGTTGCTTTTATCTTGATTAATGGACGCTTGGCAGAGTACATGGGCCACGAATTTCTTGGACACAAACTTAGTAAACTGAAAAGACCGAATGCCTGGAATTATTATTAGCCTTGCAGAAATATACCCATTGGTTACCTCACAGTTAAATGTCCGACGGAGGCCTAACTTGGATGTGAAATGTTGTCCCTGATAATGCATCTCTCCATGGTAACGTTATCTAGCACCCAAACATCAAGAACAAATGAACCACACACACTTAGACAATGCAAACCAACCACCCGATCTATTAAACATTGCCCTGGACCGGACTAGTCTACATCTAACTACCGTTCCAACCCCCCTTCCCCCTCTTTCCCAGACCAAACCAACCGACCTCCCTTCCATCTCCTACCAGCCTAACCCCGACCAGCATCCCCAAGGTTATCTATCAAGACACCATCGGGAACGAAAACCTGTACCAAAAATGACAAAGGAAAGCTGAAAGAAAGGCGAGACAACACGGCGCAGAAGTACCACTACATAATTAACCCCCATAATTCTTACAACAACACAAAAGAACCACAAAAAAAGGACAAGACACAGTTTAGTATCCCATTCCCAAACTCCCATGTATTGAATCCTATCGCCCACTGTTTGCCGACAGCCGACCAACCTACTCAATCCTCTTCTTGCCCTCCTCGGCATTGATATACCGCGCCGTGCTGAGACCACGCTCGTGACGCGCCACAAGCGGGCCGAGAATCTTGTCCTTGCGGACGCGGCTGATGGTTTGGTGGTAGCCTTCGGTGGCCCAGGGGCGGGGGTTGAGTTTTGGCCAGTTGACCTGGTGATGTGTTAGTTTTCATTGCTTCCCCATTCCCTTCTTCTGCTAGAAAGACTGAGAGACTTACGTAGAGCATGCCATGCGAAAAGATAAAATACACACTCCAGACCGAGACCGCCGCCCAAAACAGCGTGACAATCCGCAACGGCCAGACCGCAGCATCCGGCAGCCGCGGGGTATACGTCGCCAGCAAGACGAAAAAGAAGCCAAACGCCGCAATGTACGGGATGCTCTGGATCCACACAGGCCGACGGTCGGCAAACACAAAGCTGGCCGCGCCGATCCCGCCTCCACCGGCGGGAACCTGGTACGCGCCCAGGAACAAATCATACGCGTCCTGGCGCGGCCCGTCGAGGAAGTTGTTACGCCAGTACCGCGTGACAGCGACGTTTCCGTCCTGCAGCGCGCCGCCTTTCGTGCGCTTGCCCAGACGCGTGAGGTCTGTCTTCATTGCCCCCGTGCCGGAGTACGCCGTGGACACGACGTCGGCGTTGTCGGCCCACATGTTGCGGAAGAGGAACTCAAAGGCGGCGTCCTCGTCGGCGAAGCGGGCGCCGCGCGCGAGGAGACCGAGGTCGGTGAACATGCGGTCGAGTGTCCATCGGGCAAGCATGCTTTGTACGACGTTGGTGCGGTCGAGGCAGTCCATGCAGTTGGAGCGGACCACGCTGGTTTGGAGGGAGCGGACCTCGAGCTGCCCGCCGATGCGGTTGCCGCCGGGCATCTCGGCCGCGCGGAAGTACTGCTGCGCGAGGAGCGCTTCGTGCATGCGGTCGATGAGTAGTTGTGCGCGGTGCATCTGGAGGCCCTTGGTTTCCGCGTGGAAGTCAAAGTAGACGTAGTGCAGGCGGTCGAAAATGGAACGCCCCCCCGGTGGCTTACCACCGCCCGTCTCGATGGTGTGGAACTTCTCGTCGGTGAGCTGGTCCCCCTGGACGCGCTCTTGCGGGTTGGTCACCAACTGGTCCACCACCTGCTCGTACGCCTGCTTGACGGGCAGCTCGCGGCCCTTTTGGTTGACCAGGTTCACTAGATAGTTGTCGCCGTAGATTCGGATCTGCTCCTCAAAGTGCGCGCGCGCGGCTGGTAGCGCGGCTTCGATGGTGCGGATCTGGACCTTGGGCGTGTACTTGAGCGTGTTGACCTCCGCCCAGTACGCCGGTACGCTGCCACGAGTCTGTACATACGACAGGATCTGCAGGTCCTTGCCTTCGGCCCCAGCGTTGTTGCGCTGCGTGCCGGGCGCGGACGAGCTCCCCGCGAAGCCACCCAGCCCCGACGCGCTGTCGTTGAGGATCAAGATCTGCTCCGTCTCGTTGTAGTTGGCCGCGTGGCCCTCGTCGTCGAGTCCGCGGGTAAAATACCGGGTGCCCGCGCGGTGGCGGGAGCGGCGGGTGATGAGAGCCAGGGTCAGCGGCGTGCCCTTGAAGGTGGTCGGGTGGATTTCGAGCATGCCAAAGATCACGGGCAGGATGTAGGGGTCGATGGCGGGTTGGGGCGCCGGGTGGCCGCGAGCGCCCTGGTTGCGGAAGTCGATCAAGTCGGACTGGAGATATCGGTTCCAGAAGAACCGGTCGTCGGCGCGCTTCCAGAGCGGGCTCTCGCCGTCATGTTGGGCCTGGCGCTGCACAGAATTCGTGAGGTCGACGGCGTAGGAAAAGTACATCGGCCCGGACTTGATAAAGTTGCGTAGCAGAGAGAGGAAGCTGTCCTCATCGGGGTCGTGTACTTGGCGCTCGCGCAGGGGGAGGAGCTCGGTTGCGACGACTTTGTAGACGGTGTGCCCGCGGAGGCGGCCTACGGGCTTGGCCTTGGTGATCACGACGATATACTGGTCTGTGGTGGGGTTAGCAAGTGTATTTTATTCCAGACTCTTCCTATGCCTCGCTGGATGTTCCCCCGTCTCGTTCACATGCGCCTACACACCCCTGTGCTATATCCCCCCCTTTCTAACCTCCTAATCGCCAGGCTCACATACCCAAACGCAACCGGATCATGCCCAGGATACCAGCAATGCTCGTCACGCGGGACACGCGCTTGCCGGCGAGGAGCGAGGCATCGCTCAGGCGGATATCGCCCGTTGGCCGGTCGATAGTGAGTGCCGGCGCATTGGGGCTTGAGGGAGACGAGAATATGTACGAGTCGGACGCGGTCTGGACGTTGATGTCGCGGAAGGGGAGCGCCGCCATGGTTGCGCTGTTCGGCCTGTCGGCTGGAGACGAGACGAGAGAAAGCGAGGGCGAGAAAGTTAGGAAGAATAGGTAGAAAAGAAAGGAGGAAATAGAGAGAGAGAAAGAAGTGAAGAAGTGAAGGACAGCTGAGGGTGGCTCGAAGATTCTAATTCCGGTTCCGATTTCGATTTCGATTTCGATTTCGATTTCGATTACTTATTTAATTGCATCCCATCTCATATTCCACCTACTCCCCAGATTGTGCAGAAGTCTGCGTGGTACGGAGAAAAGTAATGCGAGATCGCCGTCGGGATTGCACAATTGGTGTTGGACTTGCTCAAAGTGGCCGTTTCAACTTTTGGAGCTCCACGCTGTCGCTCCAGCGGCTTGGATGCTTCGTTTTGGGACGCTGACAGCCTGGAATGCGACCAACACGGGGCAATGCTTGGTTGTTGCCAGATGGAGCTCCAGGTTCTGGGCCATGGGGCCCTGGCATTTATGGCTTGGCAAAGCACGGGTTGCAGCTGCCCTCGGCAGGGTCGCCAAGCATCCCAGTTAGGTGAATCCCACTCTGGCGCAAGCTTCCATCCAGCTGCTGCGCTGTTGACTCCAGCTGGCAGTCCTCCGCTGCACTGCCCGGCCCACAGGGGTACGTAACCAAGCCCGGCGCTGTGTCACGTGCTACACGGGCGCACAGGCCAGCATCCTCTCTTTCCATGGCGGCGAGCGGCGCTCTCTCGGCACTGTGGCAGGCCTGACGTGTTGCACCCGCCCGCTGACCAGTGACAGCTGCAGCGAGTGGCCAGGCCCAGGCTGCTGCGCTGCTGCTCTCAACCACACTCGCCAACCAGCTTCCGGTTCAACAATTCCAACCAGAAGCCCCGTGGTTCCCTCGACACCCACTCACTGCACACCACCAGTCACCTAGTAACTTGCGTATCGACCGACGAACCTCGTCAACCTCCCGACCGGCCGATCTTACCGACCGCGTATCCTCAACGGCCAAACATTCCACCCCGGGTTTTATCCCGCCGCCCACGTTTTTCTCCGTTAACTCTGCTTTGTTTCCGCCCCCCCCGCGGCAGCCTGCCTCTCTGCTTTGAGAAGCCGAGCTTTGGTTTCTCGAAGCCTGCGGTCGCAGCCGATAACCGACAAACACCCACCACCTACCACCACCTCACATACCGCCTCGCAACGAGTCAGCGGCCCCCGAATCCCACTCTTCCCGACGCTTCCTCTGCTCTCGCTCGCCCGAGTGCAAAATAATAATAATAGTCCGCCAACCCATCACACCACATATTTTCCACTATGGCGACCCGAGGACCCCCTGGCTCCCGTGGCCTTAGCAACCGTTTCGCCCAGTTCAAGCTGGTGCTGCTAGGTAAATGAGGTCGCTTTTAGAACCCGCCGCCCTTCACCACCCGGAGGGTGCGCAGGATGGAGGTTTGGATGCTTACGTTTTGGTGGTGTAGGTGAATCGGCCGTGGGAAAGAGCTCGATTGTACTGCGTTTCGTCAAGGTGAGCGCCGATGGACCCGACGTTTTCTGATTTTATCATCAGAGTAGTTGGTAAAGAAGATGGATTCTAACAGGGGAACAGGATCAATTCGACTCATACCGGGAATCGACTATCGGCGCGGCTTTCCTTACACAGACCATCTCGCTCGACGAAAACACAACAGTCAAGTTTGAGATTTGGGACACAGCGGGCCAGGAGCGGTACAAGTCGCTCGCGCCCATGTACTACCGGAATGCCAACTGCGCCGTTGTTGTCTACGACATTACGCAAGCGGTGCGTTTCCTTCCCTCACCCACTCCACTCGTTTACCTCTTGTCTTGTAGTATTTGTACCAGTTCCCTTCTAACCCTTAGCGTGTGTAGACATCACTGGACAAGGCCAAATCCTGGGTCAAGGAGCTGCAGCGGCAAGCCAACGAGAACATCATCATCGCGCTGGCAGGCAACAAGTTGGATTTGGTGACGGAGCAGCCAGACAAGCGGGCGATCGAGACGGCTGATGCCGAGGCCTACGCCAAAGAGGCCGGCCTGCTCTTCTTCGAAACCTCGGCCAAGACGGCCGAGAACGTCCAGGAACTGTTTACCGCCATCGCTAAGAAGCTGCCGCTCGACCAGGTCGGACCCCGGCATGCCCGGCCGGGCCAGCGGCCCGGCGTCAGCCTCGCGCCCGAGGGCCAGAACACACAAGCTAGTGGGCCGTGTGCCTGCTAAGTTTGGAGTGGTGGAGTTTGTTGCTGTGTTGTGGTGAACGCCCGGTGGTAACGATTCCGAGCGAGTGTTTTCATGGAGGCTTGGTGAATGAGATGTTTTTCCTCGGATTGGCGGACGGGAAGGGAAGGGAAAGGCGGCATGGACTTTTAAGGTTGGAACTCCCTCCTTTCAAGGGCCGCGATTCAGACCATAGAGAAACGGGCCGTCTCAACGTTTTGACAGATCTCGAAGGTGAGGGCTTTATTATGTCGGGGATTGGGCTTTGTGTTTATTCGTGTTTTCCGGTATTACACTCAGAGGGCTGGATGCGGTTTGACTGATGATGAACGATGGACGGATGGATGGATGGATGGACCAAGGGACGGATCGGCGGGCGGGCGTATGCCGCGGATGTCGCGGATACTGCTTTAATACCTTATTTTCACGGGGCTTTCGTGTTTATTTGTCGTTTCTCCTTGCATCCCTCTTTTTGTCTTGTTCATGTGATACATTGGTCTCGTGGGAAACTTGCCCTGAGACGACCGGCGAGCGGTGTTTTCGGTTTGCATGTACAGTAAGCAGAGAGAAGCAACAGCTTGCAACGATGCCGTAATTTGAGACCTGAGTCTACATTTTGTGAGAACCATTGTGGGGTCAGTCATATTCGAATTCCTTTGGTGGAATATAGAGGAGAATAGATCGTATGTGATTCACTTCTGCGGGATGTTCTTCGTTCATCTCTGTATCAAATACGTCCTCCGTACGATACCATGCGTTTCGCCGGAAATGCCTGGCCGGCCAGCAGTGGCCCCGCCAAGACCCAATGCCAAGCCTCCCGTCGCGCGAGCACCCGAGTTAGCTCTCCCGGAACTTTGCCGAGCTCTTTTTTTGCCTTGCTCGTACCTTGCTTAGCGTCAGGCCAAAGGACTTCTATTCCCTCTCTTTCCCACTTCCACCCGAAACACAACCCACCACACGACCACCCAACCCTCAATTCCGCGGCCACACCACGCGCTGTCGGCCACCAGCACCCCCCATCCCCCTCATGTTGCGGACATCGTTGCGATCCGTGAGGGCGCTGGGCACCCGGCCCGCGGCCCAATGGCAGGTTTCTACTTCTGCCGCTGCTGTTGCTGCGCGGCGGGCGGCCATGTCCGCGTCGGCGCAGGTACGTATAAAATCCAAACTTTTTTCTCTCAAGGGTGTTTCTATTGGGGATATCCGGAATGTGGCCGTGAGCGGGCCGGTTCCATGCGTGTCAATGGCTGTGGTTTATGTATCTGCATTGAGGGAAACTTTATCTAACCGAGACCCCCCCTCGATTTTGTACACAGAGATACTATGCAAGCAAACCCGATGAGGTCAAGATCCCGGCCTCCGAAACCCTGACGGCCCCTTCGACGCCCCCGCCCGCTCCCTCGTCCGCTAGAGACGCCGCCTCGTCGGCCATCCCCCCCTCGCAGGCCCCCCTCACCCCGCCTACTCCCGGCCCCAGTTCGACGACAACCATTACCCCGCCGCCCGCGCCTCCGTTGCCCAAGAAAAAGAAGAAGGGCTTCTTCCGCCGGCTGCGCAACTTTTTCCTGACGCTGACGTTGCTGGGCGCGCTGGGTTTCGGTGGTGGTGTGTGGTACTCGCGCATCAATGACAACTTCCACGACTTTTTCACCGAGTACGTCCCGTACGGCGAGCAGGCCGTGCTGTATCTCGAAGAGAACGAGTTCAAGAAGCGGTTCCCCAATGTCGCGAGCAAGGTTTCGGGCGTCCGCCGCGGGCCTGATAGTACCGAGCAGGTTAAGATCCCGGCTCAAAGCGGTGCTTCGTGGCGGGTGGCTGATGGCAGGGAGCCTGCGGGTCGCCAATCGAGTGCTCTTGCGAAGGGCGGCAGCGGCAGTGGAAGCAGCAAGAAGGCCGAGCCGGTTGTGGTAGCCAAGGCTAAGGAGGAGACGGCCAAGCTGCCGTTAGCAGAGGCCACGACGGCGGACCCTCACCAGCTGGTGCCGGCGCCCAAGGCGAACAAGAAGGAGGTTGAGAAGAAGCCGGAGGTTCCGTCCCGGTCTAGGTCCAATTCCAAGTCGAAGCCCGAGCCGGCCCCTGAGCCGGTGGTCTCTGCGGTTGTCCCTGCGGCTGGTGCTGGTGCTGTGGCTGCCGCTGGGGGAGCGAAGCCGTACAAAGCCCCCGAGGTGGACGAGCCATCAAGGTGGCCGCCGGCTTCGCCCATTGACCCGTTGGCTGTGCCCCACGCATCCGACACGGTGGTGCAGGACTTAGTGCGTATGCTCAACGACATCATCACGGTGATCAACCACGACGGAGCCAATGATCGGTACGGCGCTACGATCGGCAAGGCCAAGAACGAAGTCAACAAGGTCGGCGACAAGATCCGCGCACTCAAGGCGGCGGCCGTGGAGGACGCCGCCAAGCAGGTGGCCCAGCGCGTCGACACCTTCGACAAGGCGGCCAACGAGCTGGTGTCGCGCCTGGAGGCGACGCTTGTCGCGCAGGAGCAGCAGTTCCAGGCCGAATTCCAAGCCGAGATGGAGCGGCTGCGCAAGGCGTACGACAACAAGGTCGACCTCATCCAGCAGCGCGAGCGCGATCTAGCTGAGGAGAAGCTGCGCAACCAGCTGATCGAGCAGTCCGTGCAACTGCAGCGCCAGTTCGCCCGCGACATCAAGCAGCACGTCGAGGCGGAGCGCGGCGGGCGTCTGGGCAAGCTAGGCGAACTCACGGCCGCGGTTGCCAACCTCGAGTCCCTGACCGCTGGCTGGAACGAAGTGGTCGACGCCAACCTGCGCACGCAGCAACTCCACGTGGCCGTCGAAGCCGTCCGCGCCAGCCTCGAAGACGCCCACCACCCACGGCCCTTCATCAAGGAGCTCGTTGCGCTGAAGGAGATCGCCGCGCAGGACCCCGTGGTCGACGCGGCCATCGCCTCGATCCACCCGTCGGCCTACCAGCGCGGCATCCCGACCTCGGCCGAGCTCATCGACCGTTTCCGCCGCGTCGCCGGCGAGGTGCGCAAGGCGTCGCTGCTGCCCGACGACGCGGGCGTGGCTAGTCACGCGTCGTCGTATGTGCTCAGCAAGGTGCTGTTCAAGAAACAGGGCTTGGCGGACGGGGACGATGTTGAGAGTATTCTCACGCGCACGCAGACGTTTTTGGAGGAGGGGGACCTGGACAATGCGGCGAGGGAGATGAATGGGCTTAAGGGGTGGTCGAAGACGTTGAGTCGGGATTGGTTGGGGGAGGTGAGGAAGGTGTTGGAGGTGCGGCAGGCTTTGGAGGTATGTTTTTTACTCTGATATGCATACTACCGCGTATGAGAGGGACGAACGCTAACCAATAACTCTTTTTACAGGTGATCCAAACTGAGGCGAGACTACAGAGCTTGAGGCTGGAGTAGAGAGTAGAAAGCTAGGGGGCGTACTATTATGGAAAGGAGATATGAGCGAAGAATAGAGGAAGTCAAAAGGAAGGCCGGTGGATGGATGGTTATGGGCGGCTCGACGCGATTTCTTTTGTGCATCATGTACATTTGCCCTGTTAGATTCTGTTTGGTAAAGAAGGGGCCTGGGCTGGGCTGGGCTAGGCTGGCTGGTGGACATGGGGATGGGGCGGTGTATTGAGTAGGAATAGACGCTATTTCATGGCGGTTTTATGGATGTGATTCAAGACGTATAATGCTTGTCCTTTGTAAGAGGTTATGGGCAGGTTCCCGAGCGGTTCCCAAGACTTTGGGTCTTGTATTGTATCGAATACAGGACAACAGTATTTCGGAGCACCGCCGAAGTTATGGCCTGTTCTTACGGCGACGTCGGAGGGTTCAGCCAACTCGAGTATTTCTTATGTCCATACAGTACAGTAACGACATATTCGCTCATGCATGAGCAGTCCCTTCCAAACAATGAGAATTCGGCCATTTTCGAAGTTTACCCCACAGCTCCGAATTTAGGTCCGGAGAATTGATTAAAAGGTTATTTTACTATGTACACCCTCCGACATCCGAAACCGATGTGTCCGATATACCCCGCGTAACCTTTTCGTCCATTCCATATAAATTATTTACAAACTCGCTCATTGCATCTCGGGATGCTCACACGCTGCCGCATTGCTCGGTTTACTCACATCACCATCAACACCACGAGCTCGTTTCACTTGTTTCACTCTTCTCGAAATCCCACCTTCGCCCAGCATTTCACCACAATCACCACCCATTACACCCCGCGCAACATGACGCCCCCATCAAACCCGTCTACCACACAGAAAGACACAGACGACGATTACGCACTCGCCCTCGACCGTCTCGCCCAGCTCCAATCCAACCGTGCCATCACGGCCCTTTTTGAACCAAAACCCATCACTTCCACTGACAGCAAAAATGCCGGCAAACCAGCCGACCTCAACGCCCTCGCGATCCCGGAAATGCTCGCCTGGTTGCAGAGGGCGGGCTACACGCCTGCTTCGCTAGCTGCGGATTCGCCGTTGCGCGTGGTGCATGTGGCTGGGACCAAGGGGAAGGGGAGTGTGAGTGCGTTGGTGGCGGGGGTGTTGGGGGAGTATCCTCCTGCCAAGGTGTCGTCTTCTTCTTCTGGGTTCGGGTCTGAAGTTGAGTCTGGGGATCATGGGCCAACAAAAGAGAGAGAGGAAAAGGAAGAACTACCAGCCCAAGTCGGCCTCTACACCTCCCCACACGTCCTCTCTCACCGGGAACGCATCGCCCTCAACAACACCCCCATCTCCCGCGCCAAATTCGCCCGCTACGTCAACCAAGTCTGGGACCGCCTCACCGATGCCGCGCGCCAGGAAGCCGCCCTCGCCTCCTCTTCCTCAAACCCATCATCAGTATCAGTCCCCATCTCCGAATCCGACCTCGCCGGCCCAGCCACAAAACCCTTCTACTTCCGCTTCCTAACCCTCGTCGCGCTGCACGCCTTCGTCCGCGAGGGTCTCACTCACGCCGTGGTAGAATGTGGTATTGGCGGGGAATACGACTCAACCAACATCTTCGCCCCTGAATCCGTGACGGCCACAGTAGTCACCCAGCTGGGGCTAGACCACGTCGGCATGCTGGGGGACACGGTAGCCAAGATTGCGTGGCATAAGAGCGGGGTGTTCAAGCCCGGCGTGAAAGCGTTTACGCGGCGGTTGTCGGGGAAGGACCAGCAGGGTGTGATGGAGGTCTTGCGTCAGCGAGCGCGGGAAAGGGGGGCGGAGCTTGTGGAGGTGGGGGATGAGGAGGTGGAGAAATGGGGAGGGGTGGCGGGTGCGAGGTTGGAGGGCCCGTTTCAGAAGTATAATATGGCGTTGGCGGTGTATGCGGCGAGGGAGCATTTGGTGAGGTGTGGGGTTGAGTTTGAGGGGCGGTTTGGGACGGATAGGTGGGAGTTGGGGGATATTCCGGAGGGGTTTGTGCGTGGGCTGAGGAAGGCGTCGTTGAGGGGGCGGTGTGAGGTTGTGAGGGAGGAGGTTGGAGATGGGAACGGGGCGGTTGTCATTAACTGGCATGTTGATGGGGCGCACACGGATGATAGTTTGGCGGGGGTTGGAAAATGGTTTGCGGAGAGGACAAGGAGAGTTGATGGGGATGGTGATGGTGAAGGCAAAACGGAGAGAGTGTTGGTGTTCAACCAGCAGGAGAGGGATCCGGGTCCGTTGTTGAAGGCGCTGCTTTCAGGGGCTGGTCAGGGCTTGTTTAACCACGCCATCTTCACACGGAACGAAGAGACCCCCCCAACAGGCAATGGCCAGGTCGACTTGGCCAAGCAGACCACGGCTCAACAGACCATGAACGAGGTCGATACCACCGCACACACCTCGGTCCAAGACTCCGTCCAAGGCACGGTCGAGCAAGTCCGGCGCATCGCGGCTGAGGCTGAGAAGAACGCAAAGACGTGTGATGTTCTAGTCACCGGCAGCTTCCATCTAGTGGGCGCCGTGCTGAGAACCATTGACCATGTTGAATGCTAGTACTACCTAGCCTGCCAATTTACAGATATGCCTGGGCGTGTGTACCAAAACTCCGTTGCCCCCTCATGCCCCCTTATGCCCCTTTCCTAGACCGCACCTGATGCTACGAAACCAACCTATCATGTCCTATCCGTTGAATACGAGGGTGAATATCCCGGATGCGTCGATGAAGACCGCCCGGTTGCCCATCTGTCTATGTGCCCGCCTCTGCGAGTATGGCATTCCCATCCTGCTCACAGGGCGTCCGCCTTCTCGAGAATCCCCAACGCCCCGCCGACCAGATGCAAACTCCCCGTGATGAGCGCCTGGACCGGCGGTTCGCCTTCCTTGGCACATTCGCGGGCCGTGTTAATGGCCTCCTCAATAGTCGGAATGAGCAGGATGTTGGCAGACGGATCGAGCTGCTTCCATCTTTCAGCAAAGATGCGCTGCTGCGTCATCTCTTCGATGTCCTTGGGATCGTGTTGGCGGTTGACGAAGTCTGGGAGCGGGTGTTAGTAGACCGCGTGAAGAATTGAGAACCAAAAAAAAAAAAAAAAGAAGAAAGAAAAAAGAAAAGAAGAACGGGTTGGTTACCTCTCTTGTACCCCGTCTTCGCATACGTGACGTTTGTACAGAAAATAACATGTTCAAACCCCTTGCCCGTCTTTTCCACCGTCTCACACAGCCCATCCAGAAAGTCAACGGCCTCGGTGCGGCCCTGCTGGTTAAAAATGAGCACCTTACGTCCGCCCTCTTTCCTACCCGTACACTCCTCCACAAACCACCTTGCCGCCATCTTCAGACTATCCACCGTATGCGCCCCATCCACATGCCAGATCACATTCCCCTCATCCTTCACTTCACACCGCCCGCGCCAGACCACCTGCTCCAGCCCCTCCACAAACTCCCGCGGTAGCGCTTTGGGATCCCGCACAAACCCCGGGTCTAGCTTCTTCAGCGCCGTTTCGGCCAGCGCAATCCCCAACGTGGCATTCTTTTTCTGAAACACCGCGTCCGGCCGGATCTTCACCCCCTCCAGGCGCGGGTCAATATCCAACACTTGCAAGTCCACCCCCTTTTCCGCAGCCCGCTCCTTCAGCACCTCCCCGGCCGAGGGAACCTGCTCAATCGTAAACGCCGGACTACCAGGCTTCATAATCCCCGCCTTATGCCACGCAATCTTATCCACCGTGTTCCCCAGCGCAAACACATGGTCAATCCCGAGGGTACTAATCCCGCTCGCCACAGGCCGCTCGACAACATTCGTCGCGTCATACTCCCCGCCGATACCCGTCTCATACACCGCCACGTCGACGCCCTCGGACAGGAAGACGTGGTAGCTCATGAGGGTCAGGTAGCGCGAGTAGATGGGCTTGCTTCCCGGCTCGGCCTGGTCGCCGGCGATGTCCGGGTTCTGCTCGAGTCGGTCCCAGACTTGGAAGAAGTATTTGGCGAAGAGGGCTTCGGAAATGGGGGTGGAGTCGATGCGGATGCGTTCGCGGACGGCGATTAGGTGGGGGGAGGTGAAGAGGCCGATTTTGCGGCGCGGAGTTATCGTTCCGTTCGTGGTAGTAGTACCACTGTAGCGCGATAGAATGGAATCGACAAAGGCACATGTGCTGCCCTTGCCTTTGGTGCCGGCTACGTGGACGATGTTGAGGCGGTCGAGGTCGCGCGGGGTGTAGCCGAGGCGGGCGAGGTAGGCTCGCATTTCGCGGACGGAGGCGGCATCGGGGCGGACGCCGGCGCGGCGCCGGGCTTCGATCACGGCGAAGGGGGTTTGGAGAGAGTTGAGGGCGTCGATGGCGTCCTGTAGACGGGCTGGGTTAGTATCAGCATTTTTCTTTGTTTTGATACGAGATTATTTTTTTCAATTTTCGGCCTTTTTTCCCACTCTCGTTCCGGTGTTTCTCTCTCGCTGCTCGTGTTTCTGCCCTGCACAATAATCGATCGTTAGGAGCGGTTACCCACATTGTATGTCCGCGTAGTTGTTGCCATATTTCGAGAAGATGGCCCCGGGCCCCAGATCGCGCGGCTCAGTGACCGTGGCACGATTGCAGTCCACCGCGCATAACGCATTGGGGGTGGGGGTGCGACGAGATCGCTTGGGCGCTTCAATGTCTCACAATTCCCGCCTTCGTCTAACGTCAATTGTCATTGATTGAGAATTTGTCACTGCAGCTCTCGCTAAAGCAGGCCAGATATTACTGCTGCATAATGGAAAAATGATATGCATCTAGACAGTCTTTCCTTTTCCCCTCGAACTTTTCGACAACACGGCGGAATTCTTCGGATTGCGTCGGCCAATTCTCGCCGACACCGGCAGGTCCCTCCTTCAGGTCCTTCCTTCCAACCCGCCGACGTCACTGCCCGGTGAGCTTGGCTCGTTGCCCCGCGGCATATGGCCCGTGCACTAGCTATGGAGCCAGGGGAGCTCGACCTTTTTCTTCGCGAAGTTCAAAACCCACATCTCGTGAAATTTCTCTCCGCCCAAACAAGCCCACGACTGCAACGCTTTTTCATCGTTCCTCCACTGTGCCAATTTTCATCCAACGGCAAGGTGGCCGAGCGGTCTAAGGCGCCAGGTTCAGGCCCACCTGAATTGGCTCGTTGAGCATTCCTGGTCTCAGTAATGGGGCGTGAGTTCGAATCTCACCCTTGTCATTTTTCGTCTCAAGCTACGAATATACAGCTAGAGGTTGGGAGGTGAACTTTTGCTTTTCTCGCCTGTGGGTGTGGTAAGAAATTGCCTAGTTGCCTTTGACCTTTTAGCTTCACGCCCGTTTGTGGTAATCCCTTATACTGCGGAAGACACTGAGGATGTCGAAAAATGTCTCAGCCGGACATAAGATCTCGATAGTTATCTCACAAACTGCTCCCGTAGATTCTAGCACACAAGATTCAACAAATCATCCATCCGCGTGCTTGCGAGCTCGGTCTCAACTGCCGCGACCGGCACCGGTCTGGGCTTGCCCGCACGCCTGCAATACCACCTCCCCACGAGCTGTCGGAAGACGCGCCAGTCGATAAATAGCATTACGATGCAGCCGTTCACGGAAGAAATAGAACTGCCCGGCAGCGGCTGCACCTCGCGCAGCGTCCCGCCCGATGGCTGCCGGGAGCGGTCCGCTTTTTGAAGCGACAGTTGTAGGCGCAGCGGGGTTCATTTACACAATCGAGTTGCTGAGTCTTGTAGCATCACCGACACTACTCCGTAGTAACACTGACCGTTTTTCTTTCACTTCTGCAACTCGCTCACCTGGGCTGTAGGAAAAGCCCAATGAGGAGGTCGAAGAAGCGAAAGGGGAAAAATGTCACCGGCATATCTAGCGGAAAAACTAAACCCTACAAGATCCTTCACTCATCGCCCGCCTCCCCCTTTTTACCGACATGAGGAAATTCCCTTCCAGATCGTGGATGTAAAAGTCTGATACTCACCTGACAGGTCTGGCCTGCTTGGGCTGCGACAGTCTCGTTCGTGATAGCCACCGGGCGGGTCTTGACAGACATGCGCTCAACTGCTGATTGGTGCGGGTAAAATCGAGGGATAAAAGCATCCGCGAAACGTTCGTGGGGTTCTTCGAGTCTGAGCACAGAGCCCGCAGCTAACGTTAGTTAGCAGCTGGAGCAACACTGATGCAATGGTCTGTTGTCTCATCAATGGATGTCACTGTGCCCGCAATGCCGCATGCAGAGTTACCTTCCTTGCGGCAAAGGCTTTCCCACGAACCTGGCCGTAGGGCGGATAGGCGCGGATCCTGGACGAGCCTAGTTCGGGCTGGCCGTGCCTCACCACCAAAAACCAACAGATTTCATGGCGTAATCGGCCGCAACCTAAGCTTTGGAGACGGGGGCTACCAACAGGGGGGAAGAGGGGGAAAAAGGAAGCTGGATGGAGGAGTGGCGTCTGATATGGTGGGGGGATAATGCAAAGCACCAGTTTTACCAATTCTCCCCGATCGAAACTCTGGACTGGGCCTACCGATGCCTACTGGGGCCAAGCTTTCGCTCATCGGTGGCTCCCCGCACACCCCCCATCCCATCCCATGGAGGTCCTAACCTAGCTTCCATTGTCAGTCAGTCGGTCGGTCGGTCGGTCGGAGACAGAACGCGGTGCCACAAGGAAGGAGGGGCAAAACCACTTGTGCCTGAACAGCTCTGGGCAAAAAAAAGAGGAGCAGAGTTGGAGTCCATTCTGGTTTTGGCATCTCCGATATCTGGACATCCCTCCCTACTTAAGGCTGTCCGTGTCACTCATCTCTTGTCTTGGAGCTTTTCTCTTTCCTCGACGAGCTTTCCATCTCAAGTCGACATCCCAGCTTAGCCAACCTGCTCGACCGTTGTTCTTTGCTCTCATTGTTTGAACTACACTTGTCTTGGAGGCGAAACACCCCATAAACACCGTCACAATGGCTTCTGTAAGTCAATTCTATGTCTCCCATGTCTCTCGATTTCATTTCCCATAGGAAGCTATCAACAACATCGATAACATCGATAACAACTACGACAACAAACAATTATGGTTCAAACTTGAACTAACAAACACTCCCAGAACCTCTCCTTCATCCTCAATAAGCCCAACGATGTCACCTTCGAGGAGCGCCCCGTGCCCAAGCTGCAGCACCCGCACGACGTGCTCGTCGCCATCAACTACACCGGCATCTGCGGCTCCGACGTGCACTACTGGCAGCACGGCGCCATCGGCCACTTCGTTGTCAAGGACCCCATGGTTCTAGGCCACGAATCCGCCGGCACCGTCGTCGAAGTCGGCGCCCAAGTCAAGACCCTCAAAAAGGGCGATACTGTTGCCCTCGAACCCGGCTACCCTTGCCGCCGCTGCGGCCCTTGCCTCTCCGGCCACTACAACCTCTGCCCAGACATGGTCTTCGCCGCGACCCCGCCATACGACGGAACCCTCACCGGCTTCTGGACCGCCCCCGCCGACTTCTGCTACAAGCTCCCCGCGCAGGTCTCCCTCCAAGAAGGCGCCCTGATCGAGCCCCTCGCCGTAGGCGTGCACATCGTCAAGCAAGCCCAAGTGCAACCAGGCCAATCCGTCGTCGTCCTCGGCGCGGGGCCCGTCGGCCTCCTCTGCTGCGCCGTCGCGCGTGCCTTCGGCGCCACCACTGTCGTCTCCGTCGACATCGTCCCGTCCAAGCTGGAATTCGCCCGCGCCTACGCCGCCACCCACACTTACCTCTCGCAGCGCGTGTCGGCCGAGGAAAACGCCCGGAACATCCTGGCCGCGGCTGGCCTGACGGAGGCCGGCGGCGCTGACGTGGTTATTGATGCTTCGGGCGCGGAACCGTCGATCCAGGCCGCGCTGCATGTTGTGCGCATGGGCGGCACTTATGTCCAGGGTGGTATGGGCAAGGCGGATATTACGTTCCCCATTATGGCGTTGTGCCTGAAGGAGGTGACGGCGCGCGGGTCGTTCCGGTATGGGAGCGGTGATTACAAGCTGGCGATTGACTTGGTTGCGGCGGGTAAGGTGGATGTTAAGGCGCTGGTGAATGGTGTGGTGGCGTTCAAGGATGCTGAGGAGGCATTCCAGAAGGTGAAGGAGGGCCAGGTCATCAAGATCTTGATTGCCGGGCCGAACGAGAAGGTCGAGGCGGGCGGGAAGTTGGATGTGAGCGTGAACCAGGAGAGGGCGAAGGAGGTGGCCGCTGCTGGGGGCGCCGGTGGTTGCTGCTAAGGGGAACACGGAACGGAAGATTCCTGTGTCTCTAGGTTGCATGTAAATGGCGTACGGTGCATCATGGGTCGGATTTCATCTTCTGTTGTCTCGTTTTGATCATGCTCTATTGGCTTGAATGGGAATCTAAATTTAATATGGAATGATAATTACCCAAAAAGATCTCTCCTGACAGAAACCCTGAAATGTAACTTACTTAGTAGCATCGAACTACTCAAAACGCTCCCTCTATCCTCTTACCGCGATTTATCCTTGGGCTCAAACCACCTGAAACCTTCCCCTTTCACTCACAACTGCCATTTACCATTCTCACCCCAACATCTAGAAGATCCCCCTTCTACAACATCCCCAAATACCTCGTCTCAATCTTGCTCTCCTTGCTCACCCCCTTCACCCCAATCCGCACCACCTCCCCCGGCACAATATCCACCAAGTTGTCCTCAAACCTCACTCCGTCATCCTCACTCTCCAGTGCCACGCCCTTGACGGGAACTTCCGCGCTGATTTCAACTCCCGAAAGATCCGCCGTGAGTTCCGCCCGCAGCGCCTTGGGTTTCTGCAAATGCACATACTTGAGCGGCTCCGGCCAGTTGACGTATCGCGCAATCTGCTTTTGTTCGCCGTTCTCCTGCTTTTGGAACAAGTACGCGGCCACCACAATCCGATCTTCCTCGCCGACGTCCTTCTCCCGCACGGGCACGTCTAGCGCGACGATCTCGGTTGACCGGTTCTCGGGTAGCAACAGAGCCGGCGCGACGGTTTGGGAGAACGTCTCCTCGCCCGTGATGACATCCCATGCCTTGAGCACGCAGTCGACGGTCAGGTTGTCCAGCGTGAGGTTGCTCCCCCAGACCTCGATCTGCGTCTTGACATCGATATTGACCCGGGTGTGCTTGTCGCGCGGGTGCGAGTGGACGCGGCGCGTGATACCGATGCTGACGGGCGCCATCTCACGCTTGACGGTGAAATACGCCAGCTTCGGGCGTAGGTAGTAGTCGGCGATACTCCAGCTTGTGACGGGCCAGCAGTCGTTGGTCTGCCAAACGAGCGCACCGCCGCAGTACTCGCGGCCCGGGCCGCGCCACTCACGCTTCCACAGACGGTAGGCGGAGGCGAGGCATTCGCCTTGCATTAGTTGCGTGCTGTAGACGAAATGCTCCAGGGGGTCGGGCGCATAGCGGAGGTTTTCCACCAGGTACAGCGCAATGCGGCGCTCATGGCCTTCGGCTTTGTTGTGGAAGTCGACCGTGGAGGACTGGGGGTATCTGTCCGGGTCGTCTTTGCCGAGCGGGAGAAACGAGTCGATGGTTTTGACGGAGGGGAAAGCCTCCATGCCGAATTCCGACACAAACCGGCCGACGAGCTTGTCAAAGTTCTGCCACTTTTCCTGCGTGCCGTGCCACACGTTCCACTGGTGGATATCGCCGACGGTAGCATCGTGGGTGTCGCGGCCCGCACCCCAGGGCGAGCCCGGGTGGTAAAACGTGTTGGGAACCAACTCAGCGCAGACATCGGCCAGGATCTTCTCGTAGATGTAGCGCGCGGGGAAGTCGGTCTTCAGCCAGCTCTCGGCATCCTTGTTGGCGTAGTCGTATGTGAGACCGGCTGATTCCTGGTACTGGTAGTCCTCGTTGTTACCGGCCCAGATGACAATCGACGGGTGGTGCCGCAGCAGTTTGACGTTCTCCGTCGCCTCACGGTGAATGGACTCGCGCAGTTCGGGCCAGGCTGGATAGTTGCCGCACCCGAACATAAAGTCCTGCCAGACCAAGATCCCGAGCTCGTCACAGGCGTCGTAGAAGGCCTGTTCCTCGTAGATCCCACCACCCCAGATACGGATCATGAACTGGTTACCGTCTGCCACGAGTTTGATCCAATCGAAGTACCGTTCCCGGCTGATGCGAGGGATAAAGTTATCGGCTGGGATCCAGTCACTACCACCGCAGTAAATGGGAATGTTGTTGACCTCAAAGAAGAAGGACGTCCCCGGCTGGTCTTTCAGCGGCCGTTGGATGAGCTCTGCCCGACGGAGGCCGATCCGCTTCGAGAGACTGTCGATTTCCTCCCCACCAACCAGCAATGTCGCCTTGATATCATACAGCGGCTGCTTGCCATAGCGAATGGGATACCACAGAGCCGGGTTGTCGATGAGAAAGGACACGCTGACGGCCTGGGCGCCAGTCACGCCGGCCGTTTCGGTCGCGACCTGTTTGCCGTTCAGGGACACATCGAATCTCACCTGGTCCGCCTTGCTCTCGACCACGGCCGTAACCTTGACGTCGGCCCGCTTTAGCGACTTGTCGATAACGGTATTGGCATAGAGGTCGGCCAAACGAGACTCGTAGACTTCCAAGTTTATGGGACGCCACGGCCCGCAAGTCAACAGGGTCGGGCCCCAGTCCCAGCCCTAGAACGCCATCTCGTCAGCCACTGCACGAACTAACACATACAGCCACAAGCTTCCCGGCATGAGTTTGGCACCTACCCAGTGATACTGCGCTTTCCTCACAGCGAGCCGTGAGGTATCGCCGTTCCAGCACCCCCACTTATGATCCGGGTACTGATCCACCAACTTGCACCCCCGGAGATACGCACTATCAAACGTGATCACCAGTTCATTCTTCCCTTCCTTCTTCAACACCGACGTCACATCCACCCGCTCCGGCAGAAACATGTTCTCCGACTCGAGAATCGTCGTCCCATTCAGCACCACCGTGGCAAAGGTATCCAGCCCGTCAAACGCAATGACCGCCTGACGGCCCGCCAACGCGGCCTGGGCCGGCACGGTAAAGGAGGTCCGGTAGGTCCATTGGGCTTCGCCGACCCATTGCACGGCAAGCTCGTTCTTGCCTATGTACGGGTCCGGGATCAAGCCGTGGTGCTGCAGGTCGAGGTGGACGTTGGTGGGGAACTGGCTGACTGGGAGGAATCGGGAGCCTTGGTTGTCGGCTTGCTTGAACTCCCAGTTTTGGTCAAGGGGAATCACGACTCGAGGGGCCATGATGAGAGCTGTGGTCCTGGGCCGAAATCTTAGATGGGGTAGCCTGGGGTGCAAAATAGAGGAAAGAAGGACGGGGCAGGTTGAGGGGTATCGTCCGGGAAATGCTGCTGAAGAGAAGGAACGAACGACCTTCAGCGCGGGGCTAAAGGGGATAGATATAACCAGCGCCGAACAGCGTTGTGTATGGCACGAAGGGAGGAAGGAAGGAGAGACCAGTGTCGGCCGGAGTGCCGCCGAGCTATATAATCAACAACCGGACGTTCTTTCCATCCCGTACGTAAGTACACATCCCCGTATCCCACCCCCCAATTCAACGGTCCGATGTAGGTACCTCCAAGCTGGACGTTCAGGCCCGAGCTCAATGCCGGATGCGCGCCGCCTCCCCCACCCCGGAACCGCGGGGCCAACTGCCCCGCGGTGACGAATAGGATTCCCAAAACGGGAACCTCAAGGATCTCGCATTCCCCACAAGTGCCACTTCGATGTTGTTATTCTTGAACAGACCTCGCCATGGTTATGGTAAGAGGAGGGGGGTAAGCAGGGGCTTTTTGGGGGATGCATGTTATTTGCCGATGTTCTGCCTGGACTTTTTTCTCCCGCTATCAATGGTCCTGAGCCTTCGTTGTGGTTCAGGAGTTCGTGGGAATTCTTTACGGGCGTTCACTGGTTGGATCCCACCAATGGTTCAGGGGATATTCCCCCCATGAACAGGAGCGCCCCGCTGTTCCCCCCGGTTTACTGGCAATGCAGTTCTGCTGTTGGTCGACCCTGCTGTACTTTGTACTAACAAAGTCGGGTATCGGATGTTTCTTTGACAGCATGTGGTCTTGATTTTTCCCACAAGATTTAACCTGCCGCGATGGTGTGGAGTTTCAAATCTGATTTTGACAGCGGAGGGAGAGCCTCCGTGACGGATTCGGTAAACGCCAAGGTCCCAAGCGCGAATGCTGCAACCTCTCGCGGCTATCGATGGTATGGTTCAGCCTTGTTTGTTCGGCGGGGTACTCTGGTAATTTGGCCGAGAGTTGGTTGGGAAGAGGGCGGAACGAGCCGGGTCGGATGCAAGAGGGCGGAGGGAGAATCGAAAGAGGAAGTAGGAGGGTGAAATGTGACTGATAGATACGTCGTTGTGGTGTCTTCTAAGCGTACCAACAGGGGTCGGTATCTGGTGCAGGGATATCATTCATCCTCCTAAGGAGCCTCCTCACATGGATGTTCACTACTCTCCAAAGCTCGGTGTGATCCTTTACACAGCATGGGCCGGCGTTCACCGGGCCTGAAGTGGAATAGTTCTTGAATGCAAACATGAAATGGCTCAAATGCGGCCATCCGAAACCAGCTCTCTATCTCGTGAACTCCATGCCAAACTTGCGACAAACCCAGGAAACCAGACAATAGACCAACAAAAGAGAACAAGCAAGGACTAATGCCAACCGCCGACTCAGTCACCTTACCACCCATTACGGCCCTTAACAGCCTGGCCGGCCAAGATTAGTAAAAGAATAAGGAAATAATGGTATCATGAAACTCCCTCAGCTCCCCACCCAGCGTTGTACGTCTCTTCTTCCCTGTCCCCACTACAGGATCCGTAATCCATGGACCCCGAGGACCCATTGAGTCCCCCGAATGACGACAGATTCCCTCAGCAGCACCCCCTGTTCCGCCTCCTCCCCGACAATGTAAACACCTCCTCCCACTCCCTCAACGCCTGCCCGCCCCTCCTCCCCTTCCGCCTCCTCCTAGCCCCCGTTCCACCACCACTACTACCTCCTTCCTCCCCAGTCATGGTACTCTTGATACTGCCCCCATCACTAGCCCCACCATTCCACATGCCTCCGGCGTCGCCATACTGGATCCCACTCATCGGATCATCCGGGTCGATCTCGCCCAGCTCAATCTTGGTCAAAATCATGCGGGCCAGCCGTCCAAATACTTCGTCGACCCCTTCGCCGCTGAAGGCGGAGACTTCCATGGTGACGGGGATTTGTACCGTGCTGGCCCAACGGCTGGCCTCGACGGCGGAGACTTCGCGGCCGTCTGGGGCGATGGTGGCTTTGAGTTGGGAGCCGAGGGTTGGGTGGATGGTGGATACCGAGGAGTAGGAGGATGGGATCGCGGGGGTGTTGGCGTGGGAAGCGCCGTGGGGGGATGGGATGCCCGAGGCGGAGCTGATGCTGCTGGCACCGCCCGGGGTGGAGGGGGGTAGGGTGGTGTCGATGAGGGGGTCGCCGGCGAGGTCGAGTTTGTTACCGACGAGGAGGAGGGAGAGGTTGGGTGAAGCGAGGGCGCGGGCGTCGTTGAGAAAGGGCTGGAGGCTGTGGAAGGAAGTTTGGGAGGTGACGTCGTAGATGAGAATGGCGCCGGCCGCGCCGCGGTAGTAGGACCGTGACACGGACCGGAAGCGTTCGGTTCCTGCTGTGTCCCAGAGCTGGGCGACCTGAGTGAGACGATGCGCTGTCTGGCTGTGGGGACCGCGGGGAGTGTGTGGGCATACCTGTAACTTTATCCGTTTCCGCCGTGCGCCGGTGCCGACCTTGATGATCTTGCTCGCGAACTCGACGCCAATAGTTTGCGACGACAGGACCCGCCACTCATTCTTGACGAAACGATGTAGAAGACAAGACCTGACTCAACTGTCAGTAAAATGGTTTCTTCATATTCCATACATGAGCCTCAAAGTGAAGTGAAGGGACAACACTGACTTGCCCGTCCCGCTTGGCCCCAACAGGATGACCTTTGCCAGATAGTCGTACATGCTCCCCAGTTCCTGCTCGCGCACCGTGCCGGTGCTATCGTCGCTGGTGGCCGACGAACGCCGAGGGCGTGTCATGCCGGGCAACTCAAAGCCGCTCATCTGTGCGAGGTATTGTTCCGAATGTTTCGTGTTTCTTGATCAATCAGGAGTGAACTGCACGGCAAGATTCGCGGCATTGGTCGGTGACAGGCGCTTGATTGCGTGGGCTCGGTCGGTCGATCGAGTCTTGTGTGTGGTTGGGTGATGTTTTCTTTGTCGCGTGTGGTGCGGTTGGTTCCTTTCCGTGGCCCAGAAGAACCTGAACCTTAAGCTTCGGTTTTGCGCAAGTTGTGTCGATATCTCGTGTGAATGTTGCAGGTGATTGCTGTTTCGTCGCGATGTTGCTTTCGTTATCTGAGTGGATGCGGCCGGGTCTTGCCTGCATGGCAGGGGGTCGAGGTTCCAGTGACATGTGGGGTAGCATGTCTGCAGCCAACCAACACTGCGGCACAGGAATTGCGTATTTCACAATTGTTTCGTAATTTCGCTGTTTTTGGTTGTCATATCCGGTGATGGTGTATTGTATGATACATGCAAAAACAGCCAAGATGAACCCCGTCGATCATGACCAGGGTCTTTGGAACCGAGGCAGTCAATCCCCTGCACCCCATATCCGGCACCTGGGCGGCATGGCTCGGACATTGACGGCTCATCCGGACTTCATGAAAGTAGATCTCTAGTTGACTATTTGACTGTTAACATCAATTGCTTTGTTTGACCTAGACAAGTTCAAATCCGGTTACCCGCTTTCACCGCGTCAAAGATGAAGATTTCCGGCCGGACTTTTGTCGTTTCAGGAGGGTAAGCCACGTCCATCCCTAACCCTCGCCTGCCCTGCTCACCTCAACCGTCGGCCATCATCCAACTCATGAACTCACCCACATGTACTAACCACCCCCCAGCGCCTCCGGCCTCGGCCGTGCCTGCGTCCAAACCATCTGCGCCTCCGGCGGCCACGCCGCCATCCTGGACATGAACGAAGACCAAGGCCAAGCCCTAGCCAGCGAACTCAACAACACCAGCCCCAACAGCGCCAAGTTCCTCCCCTGCGATGTCTCTAGCACCTCCAGCATCGCCGACGCCGTGGCCGCCATCGTTTCCTGGACGCAAGAAACGGGCAAACCGCTGGGCGGGATCATCCCCGCCGCGGGCGTCGGTAACCCCGGTCTGATCTTGGACAAGAACCTCCGGGCGGTGGACATGGAGTCGGTGGATTTTGTGTTGGGGATTAATCTGCGTGGGACGCTGGACTTGGTAAGGCAGGTGTTGCCTCATTTGGCCGCCGTCTCGCCTGCTGCCTCGGATGAGGACGGCGAGCGCGGGGTGGTCATCATGGTAGCCAGCGCGGCGGCGTTTGAAGGGCAGATGGGACAGGTAGCCTACGCAGCGAGCAAGGGCGCAGTGGCATCGATGACGCTGCCTATGGCTCGGGACCTGTCGCGGTTTGGGATCCGGGTGGTGACCGTTGCGCCGAGTATGTTTGAGTCGAATATGACGGCGCATTTGTCGGATAAGGTGCGGACGGGGTTGAAGAAGGCGATGGAGTTCCCTGCGAGGCCTGGCCGGCCGGAGGAGTTTGCGTCGTTGGTGAAGCAGGCGATTGAGAATGTAATGTTGAATGGGGTGGTTATTCGGTTGGATGGAGCGACTAGGATGCCGAGTAAGCTTTGAGGGGGTTATGGGTTGTGGTATCTTTACATGTTTGTGTACATACAATAATGGTATGGGAGAAGATGAAGAAAGCTATCACACAGTGAATCCACCCTTTCCTAGCAAACCGGTTTGTACTAACTTAGGCATCTTAGAATGACTCGCATCCCAGAATGAGTCGCAGGACAAACTTAGTTACAAAACAAAACAAAACAAGCGGGTTTCTTGCCGCTGCGAAGCCCTAATTCCTGCTGCGAGGCACCAGAGACATCTCCCAAGAGAGTCTACTTCTCCTCCTTCTTGATGTACCGATCATGCTCCCATCTCTGAACCATGGCGCTGTCAGCAGCCAGGTTCTGGGCGCCACCATGGGCACGGTGCTGAGGGTAGCCAGACAGGCGACCCTGCTCGGTCTCCCAATCGCGCATAGTAACCTCCCGTGCCTGCGAACGCGGAACCAGGCGTTCCAGACCAGGCGGGGGGCTAAGACGGCCATGGTCAAGTCGCGGGTCGAAAGGACCGGGACCCGGAGAGTAGTGGCGGTCGGGGTTGTTGTTCTTTTTACGCCTGCGGTTATTGTTGTTGTTGGTGGTCTCACGGTAGCTATGGCGGCCTGAGTCAGACTCAGTGCCGCGAGGAGTCGCACGCAAGGGTGAGCGGGCCCGGTACAAGCCATGGCCGGGGTCGTTCTCATAGCGACGGCTCATAGGAGGCGACTGGGAGCGAGTCCGGACCCCCTGCTGCTGCGGAGTCGAAACGGCAGCCAGCTGGGCCTCGAGGTCTTGGACCCGCTGGGCCAGGACCTGGGCCGTCTTGGAAAGCTCCCGAGCAGAAGACGAGAGGGCGGTGAAGTTGGCGGGAGCCTGTTGCTCCTCTCCCTTCTGCGGCTGCTGCAGCAGCTTCTTCTTCTTCTGCCGGTGTTGCTCGCTCCGAGTAGTAACACGGCTTTTCTCCCGAGCCGGCGCACGAGCCGGCACACCAGGCGCCGAAGTAGGCCACGAACGGACCACGGCAAGGGCTTCAGCCCCCATGGCCTCTTTGGCTTCCCGCTCAGAGGGGAAGTGTCGGCCAGCGGCTTTGATAGTGTGGGAGCGTTTCCCAGCTACCCAGTTGAGTACGATGTCGCAGGAGACCTGGTCGACACCCTGGTGAACGCGCCACTCGGGGTTGAAACCCCGGCACTGGCACTCGGTCGAGAGCAGGTAAGGGATCGTCTGGCCTTGGGGGACTGTGAAAGAGGGCGAAGGGGTTAGCTCGGACACGTCGGAATATTGGTTGAACGACCGGGGATCCTTATAAAGACGGGAACGGAACCGGGAGACTGGGAAATGTGAAAATGGGGAGAAGGAAATGAACAATTGCACACCGATTCCGGATGTAACTCCCGTGCTCGCTTTGCTCTCGCTCTTACCACGGGCCTGGAACAACGGCACCGAAGGCAGGGAGCGGCCAACGGCGGCAACCGATTGTCCCGCTGGACGATCTTCGGCCCTCATGGCCAAGTATGCCGCCTCTTGGCCGTGCGGAGCGGTGATTTGGTACACACCTTGCTCTTGGGCCTGTGCCACCGAACCCGGGAACAGGGAGGAGTGCATGGTGTCCATTATGAGTTAGTATCGGTAGTTCATTGCGATGGTAGACCCGAAGACTTACCCCGAGGTTCCTCCTTCACGGAACGAGAGCCAGGGAACGGCCGGAGCGGGATGTCGTGAAGGGAACGGACGGGACGGCTCGGCTCCGCGTTGTCCTCTGGCTCGCGCTTGACTGGAGTGTATTCCATGATTGAACTGCGCGAGGTGTGGTTAGTGTTGTTTCAAGTTATTCATCTTCCTAAAGTCCTGTTTGGCTTTGACGGGTACTTCTCCCATTCGCGCAAATAGTTTGGCTCGCTGCAGAAATCAATCTGTTAGCAGAGGAAACACGGACAGGACGCTTGAGTAGGGAACTTACATGGAAGCGCACACGTTCCAACTTGCTTGCCGATATTTGATACGTCTCCCAGCGAGGATAGCAACCGTGGTTAGTCGGGACCTAATCTTTGGATCGTTTTACCTTTGATGTTTGTGTCCGTTGGTTTGCGGAACTTCGTTTGTAAAGCACGGCCGCAATCAGGAGCTAAAAGTAAAGAAGACTGGTCGCGGAGGAACAGAACAGAAAAAAGAGCAGTGCAGTCGGTAGCGAAGCGGTTGATTGCGCCTTGGTAAGTCGGTACCCGACGGGAGCAAAGATCCTATTGTCATCTCCGCGATTAGTATTCATACTGTCAATCGCGACGAGTTGTCTGCCGCTGGGTACAAAGCTGGTAAAGAAAGAAGAGCTGAGGGAGAGAGAAAATCATATACCTCCACTACGCGCGTTGAGCTAAATGGCACTGAAGCTCCGTGGTGTTGAGGAATAGTGAAAAGATTTGCACGGGAAGTCGGTGGGAAGTCGGTGGGAAGTTAGAGAGTGAAGGTGTGCAAGGAGGAAGAGGACGAGTTTGGATTTCGATCAAGCAAGCGCCTTGAGTGGGTGGTCTAACTTTCCGCCTTATTATTTGGGATTTCTTTGTTTAGCAGTGCAGACCACCGTGCCTATTTTTCAATCTACTATGTTAGGGTTTAGACGGTGTTGTGGTTAGGAAGGCACGCGAGAATACACGGTGGTGAGAACAAGGGACGGAACATTCAACGCGACGCGTCACAGGGGAGAGAACAGACAATACCATGGTTTAAGGGAATAAGGAGAAGGGCTCAGCCTGCGATTTGCAAGGGTTATTATCAGGGCCCGTTTTGTTTCGAACAATTCAAGTAGTGGACATGAAATTAGTTAAAGGGGTTTGTTTACTTTAGAGTCTACTCAGGGGCTAACTACCTGTATCAAAGCAAAGAACCTGCAGCACAATCGCCCCAGTGATTACAGCAAATTACTCAACGCGTCCCCCTTCTCCCACCGTAACAGGTTCTCTACCTGTTGGTCATACCACGAATTCAGGGTCGACTCCTCCGCATACCCCATGTGCGGTGACAGCACTACCCGACTCCTACCATCCTCACCCCACTTAGTTGTCCGCCATCGGCTGTCCAGCGGCAGGGGCTCAAGATCAAACACATCCAGTGCCGCCTCTCGAATCCTACCCTCCTCCAGCACCCCCAACAAATCCTCCTCTACCACCAACGGCCCTCGGGATGTGTTCACAAACACCGCGGACTTCTTCATCACCTCCAGCTCCTTGCGTCCAATCACCCCCTTTGACCGCTCCGAAAGCACCAGATGCACACTCACCACATCTGCCGTCTTAAACAACTCCTCCTTACCAACCACCTTGAACGTCTTCTCCCCAGTCGCAGGATTCTCCACTGCCAATCCACCGTTCCTCGCCGCCTCATCAGCCTTCTCCTGCGTCAAATTCTCACTCCACGCCACCACCTTCATCCCAAACGCGCTCACCAGCACCTTCCCAACCACCATCCCCAACCTACCCAGCCCCACCAACCCAAGCACCTTCCCCCTCAAACTCACCGCCGGCGCGCTCTGCCACTTCCCAGCTTTGACAGCAGCATCATCCCACACAATATTACGCGCCGCCGCCAAAATGAGCGCGATACAGTGCTCCGAGGTGCTATCGACCCCGGCGCTGACGGTGGTGGCGAGCGGGGAACGGTCGACCGAGCCTGCGACTGGGATGCCACGGTCGCGCAGAGCGTCTAGATCGAGGCCACGGTTGCGGGTGCCTGTCGTTAGGAGGAGGCGGAGGTTTGGTAGATGGGCGATGAGAGCGGCTGGGAAGGGAGTGCGTTCGCGCATGGTAGCTAGGATGACTTGTCAGAGGAATATTGCTTTATTGTGTCGTCGTGGGAGAGTCAGTAAGAGAGAGAATTGGGAGGAGGTACATACAGATGATGGTGAAGGGTTCGAGGCGGGCAACGAGCTTGTCTTTGACTTCCTCTGGGGTATCGGGGTTGTTGTATGGGCGCAAGGTGTCGGGGAAGAAGGAGACGGCATATTTGGTAGGATTGAGAGCTTTGAATTTGGGCTCCGAGATGCCCTGATAATCGTCCAGGACAGCGATTTTAATGGGGGCCGACATGTTGATGGTTTGTTGGCGACGGTTCTATGAGTGACTGCGTTTGTGAAATTGTGAATCAACGCGAGCGAGCGAAGCGACGGCGGTGATTGTTTGAAGTGTTTTGGAATTGATGGGGGGAAGGAGATGTCTAAATAATCCGCGTTGTTGATTCCAGGGTATACAATGCCGTCATCTCCCCCACTTGCATACCCCGCAGGGCATCCCCAACTTCTTCAAGGGGCAGGAACTCGGGTGCGGGTTCCGTTCCGTCAAGCGGGTAGCCTCGGCAGTATTTATTCATAGGATATCCCGAGTCCGGGCCATCTGGTATACCTAGCGGCCCCCACTTCGACAGGACTTCCACTGTAAAAATGAGCAAGTGTTGGCTACCTTACCTAGACTTCTAAGTTCTAGCTGCGCGAGCCGGAAGACATAAAGACGGAATCCATGGGCCGGCTGACTACCAAACTAAGGTATGCATAATTAGTCCATTTGGCCCGGATGGTGTACAGAATGAGGAACCGAGAAGCCGGGGCGATCCATGATTCCATTTTAGTAAAGGACGTTGGATAGCATCAGGCTGGGGAAGCCACAGGCTGCAGCTGGTAGGACAACCACCTGAAGGTCAGGTACCTAATCAGGGGAGATTCATGACCTCCGCAGCTCAACCGCACTCACCTATCTCACCTAAGTAAGGTACCAGGGAGTACCTACTTTGCCTGGAGAAGAACCATCAAGTGCCGGATGCTCAGTCTCCATGTAAACCGCTCCCCTTTCTGCGTTGCGATGAGCTTGTCTCCCGCCCATAAAATTCTCGGTCGCTTCCAGGCTGTTAGACTGTGTTAGTGTGTCGAGCCGTCCAAGGCAACAAACGAGGTATGTCATCCATATATCGTCATTGTTCAACAGCTTCAGCCCCTGTCATGTTTTAAATCCCATTCTTGGAATAAACTTTTTTATTCTGAGCTACCATCCAATGAAAGTTGGAGACAGACATTTCTTGCTGATCCGCGGCTAACGTCTGAGGTCATGGCGATTATTAGGTTTCCCATATGCGCCTCCATGTCGGGATTGTAGAGGGCCTAAGATCACCGTATGCGTGCACGCTTGGCATGTGGCTCGTGTCATCCAGATACTGATCACAAGTCTAATTATCGAACCCCGACGATGTTCCCATCGGCCGATTGGGGGAGCCTGGCGAGGTGGCGGATGAACCAGGTAAGTATTAACCCCCTGTAATTAATTATTATTCATTATTTTGATGGTCAAAGTCATTAAGCAGGAGTTAACAGAAGCTAGTTGTGGTCCTAGATCTGGCCGGTCATCGTCAACAGCATATCGCTCCTTTTTCTCAAAGCCCAGCATACACGACGATGTAAAATGACGGCATCTTCAAAGAAAATCTGGAACGTCCAGATTTAGAACCGATTGGAGTGGTCTTTGAACGCGCATGTGAGCTAGAAGCCCGCTGCGTCGGTGTGCTGTCGGGGAAGTGTGTGTGCTAAGGTTATACTACAGAGTATGTAAGTCAACATTCGATCATCCCCCGGGAAGCTGATCAAGTGTTGATTCCCTTGTATATATAACCCCGCCTGACCTCACTATCCTGCCTCCTCCTCCTTTCAGCCGAGAAAAAGCTAAATGTCAAGTAAGACACTCTTCTCTCGTGAACCAACAACAAAATACACAACACGCAACACGAAAGGAACGTGAAGATGTCGGGTACCACACAACTGTACCTCTCCGTCGTTGGCGTTGCTCCTGAGCAGGAACTCGCACCAGAGTCTGGTATGTCTGCTTCACTGACGATTATCCCATCGGGTTTGTCGACTATCTCTTGGTACTTGCCAAGTTCATAATCTTGCACTGAAACATATAACTTGCTAACATCTATGCAGAGGAGATGAAGAGGGAGCTGGAGCTTGCGGGGGAACCCTAGGTGGCTGCTCGTCCTTCTTCGTCGGATCCGTCTGACGTCCCAACTGGTTCGCAGGCGGACCCAGCAGACGAGAGGACTGACAACGAGGCCCCTTCGGCGAGTCGCCCTGGCACCCTGAACCCCCTGGCAAACCTCGTTCTCCCAGTCGCCACCACTATGGCCGGGACTACTCCCAGCGAGGTCACTCCCAGCGTGGCCCCAAACACCATCCCGACCCCGCCTCACGGCAGTCCCCCGAGACAGCCCAACATAAGGCTGATCTTTCACGGGTGCGGGAGAATCATCGTTCGTGAGAAATTCTCACCCTCCCGTGCTGCCGCCGGATTTCCTCCACTCCCCGGGCCCCACGCCAACAGCAGGTTGGAAGCCCGGTGTAACGGGGTTAGCATTTCGGCGGACGTGTACGTGCCGCCTGAATACCAGACTCCAACTCAGATCAGGCGCTAAGGGGTGAGGTTGGAGTTTGGAGAGGCCGTCTCCGTCCACTTTGAGAATTAGGCGGAACAAAGGACGGGAGTGTGGTGGTTGGGACCTCGGGGGGTAGGGAGAGGGGGTGCTACTCAGGTGGGAATACTGAACAAAAACACACAGGATGTTATTGGCTTTGTATCACGTCGTGTTGTAGAGAAGGAGATAGCTCATTGTCGCGTATCGATTGTTTGTTACTTTGATTCATAGAATAGACCGTCACCCATCACGCAGAGAATTATGCAGCCCCTGAGTTCCACCTCTGTAATGTGAAACCGGCACCTTTCTGACGCGTGGTTTGGCACGGATATCTACGTTTGGATGGGCAAGGTGTAATTAAGCCAAGGTGTTGAATCATATGTGCCAGAAGGATATCACATATCCGATGCCCCCTAAAATCCCTGCCACGGTCCTACAGCACGAAAAGAAGTTGAAAGATGGGACGAACTTCTACCCGACGCTGTGCTAATTATTACTAGATGCTATGGTGGGTGTATTTTGAATCGTAGGTGGAGCGTGTACCTCTCAGAAGCTGGTGTTAACGCCTCCACAATAATAACGCTGAGAATATGTGTGTCGCGCCCTAGCATGGTTGACAAATCCTTGGTCGAAACACCAAATTAATTACTGGTCATCCATATTCGCAAGACGAAAACAATAGCATGTTTTCTAGGCCTGCTAATTCTAATTTATATGTCCAGAAAAAGAACATAATGGACCTTGGGCGGTTGTTGGTGAGGCTAATTATGTGGGACCATTGTGTTTGCATTGTGACCTGAATCAGTTCGTGGAAGAGATTAAGTGGTACGAGCTCTCTGAAGCTTACTCCAAGGTAATATGGTCGGATTAACGGACTGAGCAAGAGGAAAAAGGATCGCTTGTCCGTTAACAAGACCAACTTGGTACAATCACTACAATGTCTGGCATGGCGTGGCCGGCTGGGAGACAGTGGAAGCTCCTATAGGAGGCATTGATTGGTGCAATTCAATAACGCCGAGCCGTTTAATTGGGGGCATGGCAGACCAGTAAGCCATTCGTCTTCCCCCAGCTGAGGTGATCATCGAGTCGAGAAGAAGGGCAGGAAGGGTTACAGAGGGGCTGGCTTCGCTAGTAATTACTCACTTCGTCCTCGGCACCGTTGACCAATTCGAGCCTAACTAATCATGGGCTGGCCGAGGCTTACTTCATGGAGGCTCGAAACATGTGGGCAAAGGGCGATCAGATGCGGTGCTGATCCAAGCTCTCCGAAGGTGGTTTAGTTAGGAGAACGAAGGAGAGCAACTCCAGGAGCGGCGCGCGCCCAGTGCCGGAGATATCGGAGATGAGAGCACCGATGACTGCTTGATTGTGATCGATTGACGCTACTTAAACACTCGTACGATACGGGCCAGCAGGGGTTAAGTAAGTACCCGAGAGCATGCCCCAACGGGGTTATGAGGCTAGGTTTGCAACATCTCATGATTGAACCGGCTTGCACCACGACTGAAGGAAACCCCTCAACAGCTGATGCCAAACGAGGGTGGGCGTTTTGTTTGTCTCAGCGCCTGACTAACGTTACCTCACCAGGAGATTCGGCGCATGTCCATCTTCCCGTCTCGATCACCAACTCAGAGGTTGGGATCTTGGGATCTTGGGGAGAGATTACTGTCTCGTTCTGCAAAACGCCTCTCGCATGATCTATCCGGAACTGTGCGTGTACTGTACGTTGTGCACATGGGGATCATAACTGTCTCCGTTGAGTCCGTTCCAAATTCGTCACCCACATGTTTCAAAATTCCTGCGCTGGCTTGGCTGATTCCAGGGAAGTCAAACACCCAGCTTCAGTCCGCGTGGTGTGGCGCGAAACGTGGCGTGCCAAAGCTTTTTTGATTTCCAATTCCAACCAAGCACACGGCCAATCGGCGGGCAACCCGCGGCGGTCGCTTAGCAAATTTCGACGATCATGAATCTGCTTCTCGGTTAGCTATTGAGCTGCCTGCAAAGGGAAAGAAAGCAGAATTGCCCAGGCGCGCAATGGCCTAGCGCGCCTTGGACACGGGGAAGGGAATATTATGACACCCCATCGGCCCGACGCCTTTCCGTCCCATTCGGCAGGATGAGCAAGCTCCCTTTCCTTATTGGATAGCTTTGGCGCTCCTATTTGTGTGCTCAGGCCGCTGAAACCGGTGAGCAATGGGACAGAACATTGTCCAGAATCTTTGAAGCTTGACGGGACACCTCGGATCATCCGGAGTCGAGATGGGTTAGTTCTTGTCGGCGTTGTCCTGACTTCCTCTCCCAAGAGAGCAACTAACGGGAGGTCTGCCCCCGGCCACATCGACCACGTCGTTCACCTCTTTTTGTATGTACCGGTGACCGGTCGCGGTTTGCGCCATTCGAAGAAGCAAATATTAGCGGCTGCATCCCCCTTTGCCTTACGTCCGCTCGGTGTGCGCCTCCGGATACACCGATGATGGTGTCGACGATTCAAGAACCTCCCCTCGCGAGCAAACCCCCTTTCGACGACACTGGTGCCGGCTCACGCACTTCACACGCACAAGCAGCCTGTCTCCGGGCTTCAAGACGACAACGACGAATATCGAGACAACGACAACGACCGGGGCGCTCGCGATGGCGCCCAACGACAGCGGCATGAGCGGCGACAGCCGACCGACCGACCACGCCATGACAGCCATTGTGGTGTTTGTCAGCTTGTCACTCTACAACGTGGCGGAGCTCGGCCTCATGATCTTGTCCACATTCAAGCGACGACGAGGGCTGTATTTCTGGAGCTTCGTGGTGGCCACGTTCGGGATCGCGCCCTATGCGATAGGGTTTCTGTTAAAAGGCCTCCAGTTGTCCCTTCCCGGCTGGGGATACGTGACTTTGATCGTGGTTGGCTGGTCTTGCATGGTAACCGGCCAGTCGCTGGTTCTGTACTCGCGACTACACCTCGTGCTCCGCAACGCATTCCGGCTGCGGCTGGTGTTGGCGATGATCGTCACCAATGCCTTTATCTGCCACATCCCCATCACCGTCATGGCGTACGGAGCCAATTCCAGCAACCCGGCCCCGTACGTCGGACTGTACTCTATTTACGAGCGAGTGCAGGTCACGCTGTTCTTCCTGCAAGAAATGATACTCTCTGCCCTTTACATCTACGAGACAGTTGGGATGATGCGTGTCCGGCGTCGTGGCGCATCTACATGGTGTCTCATGACGCATCTCATTGCCGTCAACGTCACAGTTGTGGTGTTGGATGTCACGATCCTCGGTCTCGAATACTCGGGGCTGTATGATGTACAGACATCCTACAAGGCGCTTGTCTACAGCATCAAGTTGAAGCTGGAATTCAGTATTTTGAATCGACTCGTGGAGGTGACAAGGGGCCGCGGCGATGACTTCGTTTTCACCGATGGCAGCTCTTCATACGCCAGGACAGGAGCCGGAAGCGGCGTGCGGCGGGAAAGTCTGGATGCGAGGGCGAAGAGGAAAAATTGGGCTGATAACACGGGCGCTGAACTTGGACCTGCTGAAGCACGAGTGGCATTGCCTGTCGCGGGGGTCTCGGGAGGGGAAACCAGCAGCTCAACGGCCGAAGTTCCCGAACGAAGACGCCACCGGCGTTCCAAAGGGAGACGCGACAAAAGCGGCAAGGAAAACATTGACGACAAGCCGGGCCCGGGTTCGGTTTTGGAATGTGCTATTCGGGGGGAAACGCAGCTGGTGGTCGATTCCTCGGAAGGTATTGTTAGCAAAGAAATTTCATGACGCCATTCAAGACACAACTTGCGGCCTTTGCCCGCCCCGGCTAACAGCACTCGGAAACGGAATCATCTTTTGGACGCTTTGCAACGGCTTCCGGATCGGTGGGAGGGAGGTACGGATAGTTGGGATGGGCAGCTTTGTGAAGTTCGGGGTCTCTGGTCGCGCCCTGATGGTGGCAGGCGCAGTGAGGTAGGGTGCCATCTTCGATTCTTGTTTCTCACGAACCGGGTTACCGAATCCTTTCCATGAACAAATTTGGCGAAGATGGGCGCAATGTTGCAAAAGCCGGCAACCAGCAGGCCGGCGGGCAACCTAAAAAGGATGGCAGATTGGTATCTGCCCAATGGAGATCGCAGCAGCAACAAAGGCGTCCCTTCCCCATCCTATCAGTTTCGACACAAACCAGGCAAGTCGGCTGCGAAGACCACGAGTGCGTCGGTTGAGCAGTGTCTGGCATTGGGCAAACAGCCTGACAGCAGGAGCTCCAGTGATGAATGCCCGCCAATCGATCAGCTTGCTGGCCGGGCGCCGCGCCTCTTTCGGAAGGTGCGGGCCTCTCCACCCCACCCTTGTCCGGCATTTGACGCCCCAGCGTTACAACCGAGATTCGTGGGGTGGTTGTCAAACGAAGCACGATGTCGTCGGCCGGTCGCCGGTGCCTGGAGGCTTGGCTTTGTGACAATCCCCGAGCTTTCTTCATTTTGCCCTGTTTCTGAAACAATTTAGAAGGCGGGAAGAGAAGGATACATAGTCGATCGCTTCCCGCGAGCGGAGCCGTTAGGAGGAGATCGATCATCCCAAAAGGAGCGCTTTATCCTCTTCGGAAGGTTGCAGCGGTCCAATCAACGGGCCGCATCAGCGTGCTCACCTCCCGAACATGGAAGCTGCCATGCGCGTCATGCGTGAAACGGGGGTTGGTGGTGCTGAGCGCATGGGGACCAGCGACGCAACGGGCCAGGGCAACACGGCATGACCCCCGCAAACTTGGCTGCGGGCTCCCGTCGAGCTTCCGCTTCCCGCCAGGGCCCGCACCGGGGCAGAACTCCCCATGACCGAGGAGATGGATGGGATGACGGTGGCCCCTATAAGACCGCGACTACCGGCGGCCAAGGAATTCGGACGGAAGCTAACCTTGGCCGGCACCTCTACACAGCACAGCTTCACCCCAGCCGTACTTCCCTAGCCCTCTCGTCGACCCCTTTCTAATCTTTCCCAACATGCGGTCCAGTCTTTTCACCTCGTGCGGCCTCCTTGCGCTCGCGTCCGCTGCCGTTGTGCAGCCGACGCCGGTGCGCAAGTCGTACGATGGATACAAGGTCTTCCGCCTGACCGTCGGCGACGAAGTTGGCAAGGTGAGCAGCATCATCGAGCGGCTCGGTCTCTCGACGTGGAAGGGGAAGCCCAAGGCTGGTGGCCACTCCGACATTGTGGTGCCCCCTTCGCAGATCCAGGCTTTTGAGACTGCGGTCAAGGGCATGACGGTGGCCACCATGCACGAGGACTTGGGCGCGTCCATCGCCCAGGAATCGACCTTCCACACGTATGCTGGTATGTAACAGGTTGTGTTGTCGCCTTGGTCACAGGTGACAGAACCCATCTTCGGCTCCATTTTTAACTGTGATCATAGCTGGATCCGCCAACGCCACCTGGTTCGAGTCGTATCACAGCTACGAGGACCACTTGCAGTACTTGAACGACCTGCAGGGCCAGTTCCCTGACCAGGCCGAGATCGTTACTGCGGGCGAGTCACTGAACGGGAATGCCATCACTGGCATTCACTTCTGGGGTAGCCAGGGCAAGGGCAAGCCGGCTGTTGTGTTCCACGGGACCGTCCACGCTCGGGAGTGGATCTCTTCCATGGTGAGTTGAGGTTTTGAACGATGAGTGCCGGGAGGCTTGTAAGATGCTAACCTCGGACGCTAGACTGTCGAGTACTTCGCTCACAGCCTGTTGAATGGCGGGGATGACGCGGAAATCAAGGGTTTCCTCGACACCTACGACTTCTTTTTCTTCCCTGTCGTCAACCCTGACGGTACGTGCGACTCGTTCTCTGTGTCCGGATGCACGCCAAAGGTTCAACAATTACTGACGTCACTTCCGCAAAGGCTTCCTCTACACCCAGTCGGATGACCGCATGTGGCGCAAGAACCGTCAGACCAGCTCTGGCAGCAACTGCCTCGGTCACGACATCAACCGTAACTGGCCCTACAAGTGGGATGTCAGCGGTGGCGCGTCCACCAACCCGTGCGCTGAAGACTTCAAGGGCGAGAGCGAAGGCGATGCCCCTGAGACCCAGGCGCTGTCCAAGTGGATTCAGGGGATCAAGGACGGCCAGGGCGTCAAGCTTTTCATTGACTGGCACTCGTACTCGCAGCTGTTCATGACTCGTAAGCATTTCCAACCTTTGAGAGTAAGAAAAAGAGTCGAAAGGCGCTAACCATATCCCAGCCTACGGCTTCTCCTGCACGGAGACCGCGCCCAACAATGACGAGCTGCAGTCTCTGGCCGAAGGTGCCGTCGCGGCCATCCAGGAGGTGAACGGCGTCGAGTTCACCCCTGGCCCCATCTGCCAAACCATCTACAAGGCCACCGGCAGCAGTGTGGACTATGTCAACGACGTTACGGGCGCCGACTACGTCTTCACTGTTGAGCTTCGTGACACTGGCGCGTATGGCTTCGTCCTGCCGGCTGATCAGATCGTCCCGAGCGGCGAGGAGGCTTTCGCTGGTGTGCGTTACCTATTGAAGAACATGAAGTAAATATGGGATTTATCGAGGGTTGCATAGCGTGTGGCTGTTAGGGATTGTGGATTTAGGTGGGAAGGTGAATCATGGGAAGAGAAGCATGCGACCTTGATGGAGAGAGGAGTGGAGGTGATATTGAACTGTATATATTCCGAGATTCTTATTATATTCCATTTCCACCAGCCATTTCAACGCCTGCGATGCAACTTTCGAGACAGGAAGAAATCTCCTGCATGCGTCAACGCCCATGTTGACGATGGGTTGACGGTTACCCACTGATCCGTGTGTACAGGGAAGTCGCGAACCCACCAGTTGCACCTGCTAATTAAACCTCATTTGTACCTCCTGCTAGTGCAGGCCAAAATAATGTATGTGAAAATTGTCCGCTCGACTACCCCTCTTAGCAAGAAGTTCAACGGAGTACCTTCAAGCGCTGCTCCCAACATTTTCTAGTGTTGTGTTTTCTCAGCTGGCGACGCGATGCGAGTTCTTGGTGATTCGCACCACGAAAAAGAAAACAAAAACAAAAACCCGGATGATTCTTCCGTATCGTCTCCTTTCTCTGTCTTCCCATCCAGCTCGGCATGGCTGTGTAAGTATGGTGTTTCTTTGTTTGTGAAGTTGAATTGGAACGACCATGGTGTTGATCTGGGGACAGGAGTGCAGGTCCAACCGATTGGGGCAGTGCTTGGCTCAGCTGGCCGAGGTACATATGTGAGGTGTAAAGGTCCTGCGTGGATGGACCACCCGTCAACTTCAGGTTAAGGGGCTCTCGCTGGTTCCCCCCCTGACCACGGCCCTCCGGGGATTCCCGCCTGTCCGCCGGCACGGCTCGCCAGAACTACGAATAGCAGGGCTGCCCCGATGCATCGGGATTCAGCTCAGGGCAGCCACAGGTCCTTTAAACCCCGCACTAGCCCGCACCTGTATGCACCGCGCCTACTGGCCCCTGCAATGGCATGATGGCATCAATATACCAGCACGATGGCGGCCCGCACATACACAGGGCTCCGTGTCTAGATGGCGAAGGGAGAAGAATATGCACGGGAGTTGCGAAAATAAGCCAGGAAATCGTTGAAACAAACGCGGTCGAAGCTGTGTGCGTCGTAGCCCGAAGTCTTCGATCCATTCCATGTCTACGCGGAGAGGCAGCACTCCTTGGAGACAGTGTATGAAGGGTGCGCTGTCAAGCGTATCGGAGGGATACCTCCTGGCTGTCAGAGTTGTCCGATTACATGATGACTGGAATTAAAAAGGGGCAAGTGATCGAACCCCAGGCCTGACTGAGAGATGTCATGAATGCTGACGTAGCGTCCAGTCCGCCCAGCCAGTCCGCCTAGCCCAGTCCACCCAGCTAAGTCTGCTCAGCTCAGTCTGCTGAGCCTTACTCGATGTAACAACGAACTGGTAATACCCCCGCTCCCCTGAATGTTCGTTGAGCCTTGTTCAACTACTGTTCCCTTCTATATTCCGCACTAATCGTATATTCTCCCATTCACAGTTAGTACACCTCAATAGCGTTCTCCCCTTAGTAATCAGATCGGTCCAAAACACCATGGCCAACCCCCAAAAGACCTACTTCCTTCCCCCCTCCTGGGACTACCACCCATCCGGCCCCATCCAACTCGGCAACCTAATTCTCTCGCCCTCTGATCCGGCGGACGCCCTCAACGGCCCGACCTGCCCGCGCCCCCTTCCCGAATCCCTCTTCCCCCCCGTCCCCAAAACCAACGAAACCTGGTCCACCACTACCACCACCACCCAACGCTACGGCATCTTCACGGAGCTCCTCGCGCCGGTCCTCGGACTCGGCGCCAACACCGCCGTCGACCACACCGCCCGCGGTACCAGCACCTTCCGCTTCGCAGAATCCGAAACGCGCGAGTTCGCGCCCACCCCGGACTTCGTGCGTGCCTGCCTGGCTGCGTCGCCCGACGCGCTGGAAGTGCTCGCGCACGCGCGCTTCCGCAACCCCTTGTACATGGTGACTGCGGTGAAGGTGGTGCGCGGGGCGCAGGTGGAGGTGGGAAGGGTGCGGGAGGGTGGAGTTGAGTTCAAGGTGGGTGTGGACGCGACGATGCTGGGCGCGCCGGTGACTCTGGGCCCCGAGGTCAATGTTGTGCGAGGCAGGGAAGAGAGCGCGGCGTTTGACGCCGCGGGGGAGTTTGTTTTCGCCTTTCGGCTGAGGAAGATTGTCGTGCGGCGAAGGACGGGGCAGGTCTTGAGGACAGAGCCGTTCATATCGGGCGCAATGTACGACGCCGAGCGTCCGGCGGAGGTTGAGAAGTTTGTGGTGGATGAGGAAGCTTGCCAGGAGCTGTCTGTCGAGGAGGGGGATGCCTGGGAGACCGTGGTCGGGGATGGCGAAGAGGTGGTTTACGTTAGGCCGACAGAGAAGGGTTATTGACAAAGTGATGCCAACCTAAGATGGATATACTGACGTTCATATCTATTACGGTAATTAAGGTAGTCAACTGTGCGGTAACTATTCGGTCAAGTCTCTAGCTCCTCTCTTTGTTTCTCAGGTCCGACGTCTTTGCCTGGCAAGGTGGTTGCTACCTAGGTTCGGTTCATGACACAACAGGGGCAAATAAGAAGCACATCATTGTCAATCTCCCTGCCGGCTTCTAGAAGCCAACCTTTATGAGAGGCTCAATATGCCTACCGCTTGACCCCGAGAGCTAGCCCGGCGCCGAGTATGGTTTAGCGCAGACACGAAATAGGTACCTACGTTTGCTTCAGGATTACCAGACAAGTCAACCTACCTTGCTTTGGCCTAAACCCCCTTTGACCCATTCACATACATAACCCTGGGGGTTATATATGAGAGAAATAAAAGTGCCATAAATCATCCTATAAAAAGTACATAATCACCATCTTACTCTCTTCATTAGTGTATACATGAATTGTGTTTTTCTTTACCACTATCTGTCAAGGGCTTAGGCCTAGGACCGTGCCCTCGCAAAGGCCTTGGGCATGAGCAGTAGTGTTCGATCGTGGCCGAGTTGGCCCTCTTCCGTGACAGGCTCCGCGGGCCGGTTCCGTGCCGGTTAAGTGGGGCGGGCAGTTCCGACCGACACCCGCCCCGGACCCGATCCGGGAGTGGAGCCCAACAAACGCTTTCTCAACGACGTAATAAAACGCCTATCTGCATTCTGCCATAGGGCCAGTTCCTCACACTATATACTAAAGGGAAATCGATCAGGTAAAACCGTTAAGGATATTGGTACAAGAAGGAAAAACGCTAACAAATCTTTCTTCTCTTTCTAAAGCTTTGTTTACCTGGTTAAACCTCTTGAAACTCGGATAAAAAAATGAGTATATAAGAGTACAAGTAACATATCCAAAATTTGACCACTATTTATAAAGTCCTATGTGGGTTTTTCGTGGTGTTGAATACGTGAGTTTATATGGAAATCGGTGGGCCAAAGGGGGTCTGGGCCGAAGGCGGGTGGGTTGACTTACGTGTCCTCTGTCCGTGGTCACCATTCTCTCCCTTCGATGATGTTCCTCATCAGCAATTTTCTCTCCCCCGGCGTTCGCTTGTAAAACATGTCTAGCGACAAGACGTGATAACCGTGTCTTGTGTGTGCGTTCCGCGCGAGCAAATCCTTCATCTTGTCATACTCCTTGAACCTTTTAGCTTCCTGCGCGGTCAAGTTCTGGCGCGCATACAGAAGAAAGGTTGCCGCGACGCCTGCTGCAATGGGAGTAGCAAACGAAGTCCCCGATTTGCGCTTGGTCCGGACGTAATGGGATGACCCGTGAGGCTTATATTGTGGCCATGCCGAGTTGACGCCTTCGCCGAGGGTCAGGAAGTTGACATCGTTGTTTCTCACCGTCGGACAAGTCCTTGAGGAATTCCCCTTTCCGTCGCCGGCGTAGATACAGAAAACGCCGCTTTGTCGCGCAGGGAATGCCGGAATGCCATAGGCTCCGATGTTCGATGCCGCAGCAAACAGAAGAACACCGGCAGCTTGGGCTCGAATGACGGCCGCACGGAGCTCATCACACCCTTGCCTCGTCTCATCGCGGAAGCCAAAGGAGATGGAAATGACGTCCACCTGCCACTCGACTACCGCATGGTCGATGACTTCGGCAATCCGGCGCGGCGGGGGGGGTACGGGGTCGGCTACTTGAGCAGCGACTTGGGCGAAGTAGACGTCGCAGTCGGGTGCCACGTCGAGCAGAAGGTTGGTTACGTGAGTCCCGTGGCCGCATAGGTCACCTCCTGTCGACTCATCACGGTGGGGTAACCAGCTCCTTACTTCCCGGATGCGGCTCTTGTTCCTGCGGATGTATGTATGCCCTTCGTCGAGACTAGTATCAAGGACTGCTACCTTGACGCGAGGCACGGTCGTTGGGTCCTCGATGAGTTCGTCATAGAGATCACGGTGAGTGTTGATGAAGCTATCGGCAAATCGGCATCTTCGGGCGGGAGAAGAAGACGGTCAGCAACAACTCAAGCTCTCTTTGCAGTTTACACCCACTGACATGTCGGCGGAATAATCACCCGGCGTGTCATCGTCGAACTGGCCGCCAGAGGTTGATGATGACGCTGTTCGGCGTTGATATCGCGGAATTGGTCTAGGTTCGCCGACTGTAATGGCTACGGGTGTCGAAGCTAACCCGCTGTGATACTGACCAGAGGAGACTAGCCCCTGTCGGCCCGCGATAACCCTGGTCTTGGATTTTCGCTGTTGCGTAGCTGGTTCCGGGGAGATGGAACGCTGACGCTTCATCCGGGATGGTGGGGTGGATTCCTTGACCCCGGCTTCGAGTTTACAGACAATCTCGGTGTAGAGGCTTTTACGAATCGCGGCCTCGGCAGCCTTGCCATCGGTGCCGATTAACCTCAACGCCTCGGAAATTTGGCGGTGGACTAGGAGGCAGCCTGACACGGCCGCGAGGTAACTGCCGCAGTGTTCTTCCTCAAGCATTCCGACCATCTCGAAGAGCTCGGCCCAAGTGGCGAGGTTAGTCTTATGTTCGTGGTGGCTAATTTCATAAGGAATGGCGTCGCCGAACTCGATCTCGAGGAGGAGTTTTGCAAATGACAGGAGGGCAGGATGGCCGGCGCGGAAGTTGGTCCGCTCAGCCAGGACTGGCCAGTCAGAGTCAAAGGAGAGATAAAGGGTGTCGCTTCGGGACTGGCTTGAAGTGCCGCTGAGAAGAGATATGCGGTTCGAGCTCAAGTCGCGGTCGAAGAAGTCCATGAGGCAGTAGCCGAGGCGAACTGCCAAAGCCCGCTTCTCGTGTGGCTTGTACCTCCTTCCGCACCCGCTGAAGAGCATCCGAGGGCTCATCGACTGGAAGGCGCCATTCAAAATGAGCTGGTCCAGCGTTTCCATGGGCATCGCCCGAGAGCTCGTCTGCGATTTGGTCCAGGCGCCAAACAAGCCATCCTGCTTGATCATAACGACAAGGGCCTTGCCCTGACCAATATTGCGACCAAGGTCGGCGCAAAGGTCTTTGACCACGGCCATGGAAGCGGTCCAGCGCCTGAAACACAGGTTAGAAGCACGTGGGGGGATGGGGGTGAGCGGACGTACTCACGACTCGGTGAAACTGCATTGTAGATCGAGCCACCCGCACTTGTCCCGGCAGGCGGACAGCCTGAGATTCAGCTCGGTGGATATGGTACGGTGCGCCTCTTCCGAGAGCTTCAACATGATTGCGTGGCTTCGTCTGCATTCGAGGCGGTTGACAAGAGCGCTGAGGGTTGTGGTTGCTCGGTCGCGCAGGTCCAGGTCTCCCCATGATTTCTCGGCTGGGGAATCGGCCCGTTCCGAGTTACTCTTTGCCGTGGGTGAAGCTTCTGTCTCCTGTGCGGACGGCGGGAGTAATCGATTGAAAAATGCATTGCGTTCTGTCAGCTGTTCCAAGTCGCGGTCGCTCTCGGCCTTGTTGTCCGGAGCTTGGAACAAGGACAGGTCCGATCTGGTTGCGAGATGATAGGACTCAGTAGATTCCCGCAACAACTCAGCAAGCGCGAGGAGACGCGGATGGTCCCCTGGTGCCAGTGACCCGGGCTCCGTCTTCAAGGGCAGCCGAGGGTCAATAAGCCTCTCCAGCAGATCACACAGCGCCTTGGGCCCGAGATCAGACTCCCGAAACTCGTCGTCTGACAGTCCCCGAAAGAGCTTGGGGAAGTTTCCGAGACAAAAAAACAGCCGTCTCAGCTCAAACTCAAAAAACACTTCTGCAGAACTGCGGGTATCGGGAGGTGGAGTCGGCGAACGGCGCGAAGCGATGTGGGCTTTCCGCTGGTTGACGAGCGCTCCCAGATCTCGAAGGAGTCGTGACTGTTCGCATTCCGTGGTGTGCCGCATGAGGGGCGTCTGGCGTTCAATGAATAGATCTGCGGGACGGCGGATGGTGTTGCGAAGAGAAAAGGTCATCGCTTGCAGCTGGAGCCTTGTGAGGGGAAACTTGAAAGTGACTGGGTATGTCGGGTACCATCACATGCGGGGGTGGCTGAGAATACCAACTCCTGCACGCTGCTCCCTGTTCTCATGCTTTCCATTCAACCGAACCGACAACCACTGTCCTGTGTTGTCTGTCTTGGACGCCTCGAGTCTACCTAGGGGATCCAACGGGAAAACTTGACAGCGGACAGCCAGGACTACGCCATGGATTTCGGACAGGTACCGACGACCCGACAGGCCAACCGGGACGTTCACATCGCGGACGAAGCCGGCGATATATTGTACAACCTAGCTTGCGAGTGCGAGACTTTGTTCAATGCTCGCCTCGCCGAGCTTGAGGGGCAAGTGTCTCCCGTCGCGGAATTGCTGACCGAGTACCAGCAGCGCTTTGCGATTTGGGCAGCGTATCTGGGCGTCTTTGCTCGCAAGAGCCAGTCTTTAGACAAGAGGCTTGAGAAGTACCCCGACGTCGTTGACCTCGCCGTGCTCCTCTTGGACGAGGTCCGACGCAATCTTGCGCAAAGTGGGTGTCTAGCTCCACATGGCCATCAATCTACGACGCTACGTACTTGTTCTTCTAACCAACCAACTCGCGTGCAGTTGAGGGTTCCAAGCCTAGTAATGAGCCCGGGGTAGAGGAGGACCACGAGGACAATCAGCACACCCGCGTTGCCGCCCTGGAAGCCCTTGAGGCCACCTTTCCTCGGTTGAACCGACTTGGGGTCACAATACGTCGAGCGTCCCTCGACAAAATCATCGTCAAAAGCCAGAGGTTTACAGCCACCGTCGACCGTACGAGCTTCACTGACGACTGTCGATTCTGCGTGCAGGTGCTCTACCCGGAATGTCACCCGTCGCTGAGAGAGTATTTGGCCAAGACCATGACGACCCGGTATCAGACCATGTTATACCAGGCGCACCGGACCGAGACGCTTCAGTCACGCCGCCCCACGAGACCCTCCGAACCAATGGCTGCCATTGCGGAAGGGGAGGAGCTCTCCCAATCACCCCATCCTAGCACTGTCGATAACACCCAGGCGGGACCCGGCAGGGCAAGCCATGTGCCAGAGACACACCCCGTCGCGAGGTCCACCATTTCGCAGTCCGACGACCTCTCCTCGATCAACAACAGCACGCAATTCCGCCAGCAGATAGCCAGGGGGAACTACCTCGCGGCCCCGACTGAGCGACGGGGAGGAACTTCCTCCATTCAAGTGAGCCGGGGCAAATACCCCTCACTGGGCGTACAGAAGAACGCAGACATTGCACGCTGCCCGTGGTGTGGCGCGCTTATGGATAGGAGGAGAATGACCGAGAACGAGTGGAGGTGCGTGCCCCTTTTAATTACTCCCAAGGCTTGAAGGCATCGCTGGCTGTCCGGGTCTGATTTACCTAGACGGCATACCGACGAAGATCTCGAAACCTATCCCTGTATCTCGGAGGAATGCCCCGACGGACACCCAGCCCACCCGAGCTTCGACGCGTGGTTTCATCACATGAAAAGCCACAGCCCACTGTGGCATGAACGACTATACCCTACCCCGTCTCGCGTCCACGTCTGCCTCGTCTGTGAAAACAACCACGATGTCTACAACACCGCAGAAGAGCTCCATCGTCATCTGACCGATGACCATAGTGACATGTTCGATGCCAGCAAGCTCCGCGTCATCGCCCAGGGAAGCAAGGTCGAACGACCAAGGCCGTGGAACGAGTGCCTTATGTGCCGTTATCCCGTCGAAGAGGTCGCAAGACTGACACCACCAAAACGCCAGAAGAGGCAACTCTCTCTAGACCACAACAAGAGGCTAAAACCCGCTGCCGCTCCTGAGCTGCAAGGTCCGAGTGTGCCAAGGAAGCTTGAGGATTGCCCGAGTCCCTCAGACGACTCCCTCGAGGAGCAAAACAAGCCCGCTTTGGACGACTCCAAGACGATGGCGCGGCACATTGCAGGACACTTGCAAACCCTTATGCTACTGACCATACGGCTCGCCTCTCTGCAAAAAGAGGAAGATGGTGATGAAGAGGAGGACGACGCCGACAGCGAGGCAGCCGAGCTCGACGACCCCAGCGGCGTCAGCGGCGCCAGCGACGCCATAAGAGCCTTGGACCCCGAAGGGGGGCAGTTTGGCTCCCCTTCGACCGGGAGTTCCCTATCCGATGGAGAGGCACTCGAAACCGTGGATATGCCGCATGTCGATCCTATCCCTGACGCTGTCGTGGATTTTGATGCCGTGCCCAGACCACATGATGGACTACCGGTTGAAGAAGACGAGTTGCTGCAGGAGCTGATCGAATCCTGGGCGTCTCGACGGAGTCTACACCGGCTCGACTCGCGCGAACGTGAAGACTCGAACGTGAGGGAAGCCGCCGTTGATGCATCCCGTGAAGCGCAGCAAGGCGACGGTGCCGATCGTGCATCCGACATTTCCATCCCCTCATCCACCATACCCGCCACAGACATCCGTTTGCTTGCCCTCGACGGCGGCGGTGTGCGCGGCTTGTCCTCGCTCATGGTCCTTCGCGAGCTCATGGCCGCGGTCAACCCCAACACCCCACCCAAGCCCTGCGACTGCTTCGACATGATCGGCGGCACCAGTACCGGCGGCCTGATCGCCATCATGCTCGGTCGCCTACGCATGACCATCGACGAGTGCATCGACGCGTACACTACACTGTCTGAAAGGGTCTTTGAGAAGGCTTATAGCGGGAGGTTCGACGCCGACGCGCTGGAGCTGGCCGTCAAGGATATTCTCGTCAGCCGCGGCCTCGGCGAGGACGCACTGCTTATGGATGTTGATTCCCCTTGCAAAGTGTAACTTGCCCTTGCCCCATCTTGGACTTCTCATGGCCCATGTACTGACCTCCCTACCTTACCTATCAGTTTCGTTTGTGCTCCGAGCAAGGAGACCGGTGATACTATCTGCCTGGCCAGCTACCGCTCCCTGCGTAGCAACAACTCCGACCTCCTTAATGCCACTACAATCTTGCAGGCCTGTTGCGCGACAGCCGCGCCTACGATCCTCTTCGACCCCACTTCCATCGCACCTTTTGGCGACACGTTCGCCGTCCGCGAGAACAATCCCGTGAACGCGCTGTGGAACCAGGCCCAGGACGTGTGGGGCGATGGGCTACGGGGCAATCTTCAATGCCTAGTGTCGATCGGCACGGGCGTCCCCAGCCTGCGGCCCATGCCCGACCATGTCCTCAAAATCTGGGCCACGTTGAGGGACCTTGCGATGCAAACGGAGGAGATAGCACGGCGGTTCCATCACGATAAGTGGTATCTCCACGATGAAGGACGGTATTACCGGTTTAACGTTGACCACGGGCTTGAGGAGATTGGGCTGGAGGAGTCGGAGAAGCAGAAAGAGATTGCGGCTGCGACGCAGCGCTACGTCGAGTTGCACTGGGTCTTCGAGCGAATGGAGGCATGTGCGAACAATATCGCGGGACGAGAGTGTAAGTCGTTCTCTGGGTCTACTTGATTTCGGTTATAATACTGTTTCTCTGCTAATCTAATGTACTAGACTTTGGGCCGTACCGAACGGTGTTTTCTCTGCATGGCGCGCCCCTGTCGGACCGCTTTGTTGACCGAGAGTCGGATACCGTCGAGCTCGAACGGTGCCTCCTCCCGCGATCTCGCTCCCTACGAACGCGACGGCAAATATTTGTCCTTTACGGATTGGGCGGCATTGGGAAGACGCAGCTGGCTGTTGACTTTGCTCGGCACCACCACGCTACCTTCAGCTCGGTCTTCTGGCTGGATGGCAGGTCGGAGGACCATGTAAGGCAAAGTCTCGCCGGCTATGCGAGCAAGATACCCAAAGGTCAGATTCCAGACAGGAGCAGAGATTCTGACCTGAAGAGGGAAACAGATGTCAACATCGTGGTGTCGGACGTGATGAACTGGCTCGCACAACCGGACAACGACAGGTGGCTGCTTGTATTCGACGACGTCGGCCAAGACTTTAAATTGAGTATTGAGACTGATGCTTACGATATCCGGCGGTATCTGCCCGGCGATCACGGGTCGGTACTGATCACGACACAAATAGCGCGGATGGCGCGGCTTGGTGATTCGAGACTATTAAAGAGCGTCGGTGGAGAGCTCGGTCACGATATTTTTGAGCGGTGGTATGGGCAAAAACTGGGTATGCTACTGTTCACTTATGGGCCTGGGGCTATTATCTCTCCTAAGTGTGGGCCGAAGCTGATTGATAGCAGTTCTGGACAAGACTGGAACGGAGCTTCTGCGTCTGCTTAATGGCCTGCCCATTGCGCTGGCGCAGGCAGCTTCGTACCTCGCCAATACCGAGCTCGATGTGGCGACGTATGTAAGGCTCTACAAGGAGCAGTGGGACGGCCTCATAGGCCCTGACCGTATATCGGAGTTACCGTTGGTAAACCACGAGCAGTCAAGCATCGCAACAACTTGGACAATATCTTTTAAAGCCATCGAGGCACGAAGTGCGAGCGCGGCCAAGCTGCTCCGGCTCTGGGCCTTTCTCGACAACAAAGACCTCTGGTACGGTTTACTGCAACAAGCAGTATGCGGCGGGGGAGACTGGCCTGGATGGATTCGCGAGGTGGCGTCTAATGAGACCGTGTTCGTGGATGCGATACGACTGTTGCAGCAGTACGCGATGATTGAGAAGCAGGAGTTGTCAGGCTACTTCAGCATACACCCAGTAACGCACAGATGGACGTCTTCTATGCAGGACAGCGACGAGAAGGCGGAATATATTGGGCTGGCGCTGAGGGTGCTTGGCTCCTTAGTACCCATCAACACGACCTCGGTACCCATCAACACGATCGACACTGATTGGAGACTCCAGCGGAGGCTTCTTCCTCATGCGGAGCAGTGTTGGTGGTGGATGGGGCAGATTTCTGGTACCGAGTGGAGTATGGAGGAGTCATTGCTGGATGCGATGCAGATGGTAGGCAGACTCTACGTGGATCAGGGCAGGTTCAAAACGGCAGAGGCAATGTTTCAGCGGGCCCTACAAGGCCGAGAGAAGGAACTCGGGTGGGATCATTTGTCGACTCTGGATACAGTCGATGATTTAGGCTCCCTCTATATACAGCAGGGCCGGCTACAGGAGGCGGAAGGAATGCTCCAGCGGGCACTCCAAGATCGAGAGAAGGAACTAGGGCGGGATCATCCATCGACTCTGGATACAGTTGAGAATTTAGGCTCCCTCTATATACAGCAGGGTCGGCTAAATGAGGCGGAAGGAATGCTCCAGCGGGCCCTACAAGGCCGAGAGAAGGAACTCGGGTGGGATCATCCATCGACTCTGGATACAGTTGAGAATTTAGGCTCCCTCTATATACAGCAGGGCCGGCTAAAGGAGGCCGAAGAGATGTCCCAGTGGGCACGGCGAGGCCGAGAGAACGCACTCAGAGAAAAGCATATGTCGATTCCGGAGACGGGAGATGTCAGGGCGCACAGGGCACCAGGGTTAGGGTTGACTATAGGCGGGGAGAGATAGGGCTAGAAGCTAAGGATGCAGCGGCAAACGCCCTATCTTCAGGAAGAAGGGCTCGAAGGC